>NC_048222.1:103989462-103993831 GCF_002007445.2 Ailuropoda melanoleuca | reverse complement strand
TTTTTTTTTTTTTAAAGATTTTATTTATTTATTCAGCAGAGATAGAGAAAGCCAGCGAGAGAAGGAACACAAGCAGGGGGAGTAGGAGAGGAAGAAGCAGGCTCATAGCAGAAGAGCCTGACGTGGGGCTCGATCCCATAAAGCCGGGATCACGCCCTGAGCTGAAGGCAGACGCTTAACCGCTGTGCCACCCAGGCGCCCCTCAACCTCTTTTTCTATCTTATCCAAGGCATAAACCAATGAGAAAGGGTGCCGTGATTGATTGGTGATGTCTGCCGTGAGCCCGGTGTAACTATGGGGGTCCAGCCGCCTGCTCTAGCTCTATCTGTGATGGTGCTGGCCGATCCAGGCCCGAATCCACAAGGAGACATAACGTTACGATCACTGCACCAGGCTTAGGAAATGAAATATTATGAGAAAATGTCTGAAATATAGTATGGCCCTGTAGTGGAGGGTAAAGCCTTATGGTTTATGGAGACAGCATGGAGTATTAGAAAAACCAGGAACTTCTTGATGGCGTAATCCTTAGTGTCTAGGTGTATTGGAACACTTACAAACTGCATGAACTTGAGAAGGTCAACTTCTTCTGCTAAGCATCAGTTTCTTTATATATATATACACACCACACACAAGTATAATGATAATCATATATATAATTCAGCCTAATAACCCCTGTTCTTCCTACTTCACAGAGATTTGATGAGGACCGAAGGAGCTCATGCATGGGAGAGCGCTGTTTTAAGTGCCAGGCAAGAAGAAGCAATCATACGAGATTGTTGGTTACAGTAGAAGCTGCTTCTTTCCTTCCCTACCGTATTCCATTCTTTTTTTCAACTAGGTGGCCATTTATGCACCAGAAAGAACGGTTAAATTTCTAGGCTGCACGCTTCTCTTAGTGAAATGATTTAAAGCCATGTGTAAATAGCACATATATTTATGNAGAAGAAGCAATCATACGAGATTGTTGGTTACAGTAGAAGCTGCTTCTTTCCTTCCCTACCGTATTCCATTCCTTTTTTTCAACTAGGTGGCCATTTATGCACCAGAAAGAGCGGTTAAATTTCTAGGCTGCACACTTCTCTTAGTGAAATGAATTAAAGCCATGTGTAATTAGCACATATATTTATTNAGCCATGTGTAAATAGCACATATATTTATTATGACTTGGGTCCAAACTGGGGATGTGTCTATATATACACACACACAATCACCTCTCAGCATCTAACAGTGAAAAATATTGCAGCCTCGTAAAAAACAAAGCCACCTTCTTCCCGACTCCTGACAGCTAAAATGTCCTCAGAATAAATGGGTAAGCTTCACTCTGCACACCTGTGCAAGGGAGTTTTTACGAATCAGACAAATCTCGAGTCTCCCAGGTAACGTCAGACCTGAGAGTAGTGCGTNGGTGAGAGCTACCGCTCCTTTTGTCATTTCATCATTCCAGCTAGAACAATAGAGTCTCAGTGGGGGAGGTAGTTGTCCTGTCTGAAATTTCTTCGCAAACTGATGGACCGGGAACCTCACCACAGCTTTCACTCAGGCCCTACAATGGGTGTGACAGGTTTGGATAGAGCCATAGCTTTAATGCCCTAAGAGGCTTCACGTGTTAGTGCCCCAGTCCTCATGATGTGGGGTTGTGGCCAGTACTTGCCATGACTTGGTTAGGGATGAAACAATATAGTCAATGTATAAGTAATCAATAAATTCGAGAATAGCATGCCTAAGAACACCTAGCTGCAGTGGTCAGTAGGTTCTTCTCTCATGCTCCTTCTGGTCGATTGGCAGGGGCTGTTTAGACTAGTCTTGAGAAGAACTCTTCAGTGAGAATTCCAAGTTCAGAAGGAAGTAGAAATGAGATAAAGCACAATGAGTGATCACTACTCTGATACTCTAGGAATTTAACGATAGTATGTTTTGAGGTCAAGCCATGCTTGTGGTTTATGAGGACACAAGGACTTAGCTCGACCTCTTTTTCTTTCTTTTTTTTTTTTTTAAAGATTTTATTTATTTATTCAGCAGAGATAGAGAAAGCCAGCGAGAGAAGGAACACAAGCAGGGGGAGTAGGAGAGGAAGAAGCAGGCTCATAGCAGAGGAGCCTGACGTGGGGCTCGATCCCATAACGCCGGGATCACGCCCTGAGCTGAAGGCAGACGCTTAACCGCTGTGCCACCCAGGCGCCCCTCAACCTCTTTTTCTATCTTATCCAAGGCATAAACCAATGAGAAAGGGTGCCGTGATTGATTGGTGATGTCTGCCGTGAGCCCGGTGTAACTATGGGGGTCCAGCCGCCTGCTCTAGCTCTATCTGTGATGGTGCTGGCCGATCCAGGCCCGAATCCACAAGGAGACATAACGTTACGATCACTGCACCAGGCTTAGGAAATGAAATATTATGAGAAAATGTCTGAAATATAGTATGGCCCTGTAGTGGAGGGTAAAGCCTTATGGTTTATGGAGACAGCATGGAGTATTAGAAAAACCAGGAACTTCTTGATGGCGTAATCCTTAGTGTCTAGGTGTATTGGAACACTTACAAACTGCATGAACTTGAGAAGGTCAACTTCTTCTGCTAAGCATCAGTTTCTTTATATATATATACACACCACACACAAGTATAATGATAATCATATATATAATTCAGCCTAATAACCCCTGTTCTTCCTACTTCACAGAGATTTGATGAGGACCGAAGGAGCTCATGCATGGGAGAGCGCTGTTTTAAGTGCCAGGCAAGAAGAAGCAATCATACGAGATTGTTGGTTACAGTAGAAGCTGCTTCTTTCCTTCCCTACCGTATTCCATTCTTTTTTTCAACTAGGTGGCCATTTATGCACCAGAAAGAACGGTTAAATTTCTAGGCTGCACGCTTCTCTTAGTGAAATGATTTAAAGCCATGTGTAAATAGCACATATATTTATGATGACTTGGGTCCAAACTGGGGATGTGTCTATATATACACACACACAATCACCTCTCAGCATCTAACAGTGAAAAATATTGCAGCCTTGTAAAAAACAAAGCCACCTTCTTCCCGACTCCTGACAGCTAAAATGTCCTCAGAATAAATGGGTAAGCTTCACTCTGCACACCTGTGCAAGGGAGTTTTTACGAATCAGACAAATCTCGAGTCTCCCAGGTAACGTCAGACCTGAGAATAGTTCACNGTAGTGCGTGCACTCCCGGTATCTCGGCCTGACTGCTCCCTGGTGATTTACCCCGGTGGCTCTCCAGGCACAAGGGTGTGGAGCCTCACTTTATTCCCTCCAAAGAAACAAACAACCAAAAAGTTAGCCCTGAGACCAAGTTAATCAAAAAGTTTTTAATAGAATACTTGAAGGACCCAAGGCAAGCACTTGGAACCATAAACAGGTGGCACAAATCATTTTTAGCCTTGTTAGAGAATACAGAGCAATCTGCTTCGGGAGATTATTTCCCGAGTAATTAATCTGCAGGTTGCCACCCGGACATTTATTCATATGGGGGCATGGAATCCCATCTGTAAGGCCAGTTGTTAGAATTGGTGAGAAAAGACTTCTTTCTTTATTTATTAGAAGAGAGAGAGAAAATGGGGAGAGCCTTGAGGTTCTATTTGAGGTTGAAGCAAATCAAATCCTCCTCGAGGAGTTAGAGTTTGAAAGAGGCCAAATGGCTGATGCAGAAGGCAAGGGAGTGTGTGTGTGTGTGTGTGTGTGTGTGTGTGTGTGTGTGNGTGTGTGTGTGTGTGTGTGTGTGTGTCTTTTGTGGCAACATCTCATTGGGTAGTATCTTCATGAAGCTACTCTCTAAGTGTGAAGTGAGATGTTGGGAAGCATCGATGCCTTGGGCCAATCGGGCAGTGCTGTGCTCGTCCATACAGTGCCTTGTGAGAATGAGAAAACAGCACCCCTTGCTCAAGACATCTTACTTCCATCTGCTGGGAAATTATCATAGTACACCAGCCTCTGTTCGAACAAGATACTGGACTGACCTGCCGGAAAATGGTCAGAATAAAAATGCAAATCAGCAGTGTCTTTGATGCTAAGTCTACCTCTTTAGATGTGTTGCTCTTACATATCACATGACCTAAACAATCGTGCGTGCAGACCCACCACTGATGCCCCAGTTAGCAAATTACTGGGGAAAAGCCCAATTACTGGGCTACTAGGTGAATAAATGCTCATACGGAACCAGCTTATAGCACACGCTAGAGTAATTTCGATGTGGTTTAAATGGCTCAAATTAAAAAATAGCATACAAATGTTACTAAATTTTTGCATCGAAAGGGATTTTTTAAAGCATAATTTAAAAAATTACTAAGGAAAGTAAATAGGCGTGACTCATAAAAGTTTAAAACTTCAGTAAGTATGTAAATCAAATCACTATCAACCAA
>NC_048222.1:103985395-103989362 GCF_002007445.2 Ailuropoda melanoleuca | reverse complement strand
GGTTCATGCGGACCCCAGTGTGTGAGTGGGTGGTGAGGGAGACAGAACAAGCGTGCATAAGTGTGTGGCCTCTGTGAGTCAGTGGGGCCCTGATATCCCTGAGCAGTCACACTCCCCATTTGAGCCAGAACATCATTGCATAGAGAAAGAAGGAAGGCAATTGTGAACCAAACAGAGACAGCCAAGGAACCCTATCCTATTCCTTTTCCCCCCATCATATTCTTTCTTGTCATGTTCCTTTCCAGTAATGACCACCACTCAGCTGAAACTGATAATACAGAAGAAAAGAGAAAGAAGAGAAGCTCATGGTTTCTTTCCCCTCCGGTCCTTCCTTACCCATTGGAAGCCAAAGGTGGAGAGTGTCAGTAAAAGGTGCATGTATTAAGAAGAGAAATAAAACATGCCGAGTTAGTTTTGTGCTGTGTTGCCATTGTTCTGGAAAGAACAAAATGCGAAATACAAGCCATGAAATACGATTTGTGTAATTTCAGTGACTCTGCTTACAGGTCAAATGCTCTTAAATTTGCATTCAAAACTGGCATTGCACACTATGAAGTCGTCTGGTAAGATTCCAGCTAATAATTTAAAATTGTAATTTTTCTTTACTTAGAACCACATTAAATAGCAAATAAAAAACTCCGTGACCAGCGGAGGGAGAGGTAGCACTTTTTTCCCCCTGCTGTTTGCACAAGGGGCTTACATTTTCCCTTTGTACTGGGCTCTGAAGGTTATGTAGCTGGCCTTGCTGATACTTTGAACTTGTAGAGGGACGATTCTTAGAATTCCTTCCCAACTCTCCTCACCCCCAGACGAAGTGCGAGGGGCTGGCATGTGGACAAAAGTGACACTCTGCTTTGTGTACATTATTTGCTTTCCCCCCTAAAACTCAAATCCTTTCCCTTAAACTCAAGTGTTCGCAGCCCTTGTTTCTAGCTCCTCCAAGGGCAAAATGGGAGGAGCCAGTTTCAGTGGTCTCTGCGCTCTCCTGGGAAAACCGCTGTGGCCTCGAGCTGGGAGCGGCAGCTTCTGAACTTAGTGATTAAGAGTCTGGCTCTTAGCTTTAGGGCTGCCCTGTCTCCAGAGCTACTCATTACGTTTTCCACTTAGCTGGAGCTTCTGGGAGAGAAGGGCAGGCAAGGGACAAGGAGAATCTGGGGGGGAATGTAGGGACATGGTCCACTGGGGTTCAGCGTCCCTTCAGATGTGGACAGCAGGCTCTTCAGAAGCACCTGCTGTGTGGGGCATGGCCTCCTCCTTGTGGACAGCCTGGACGGTGGGCAGGGAAGCACAGTGGACAGGAGGAAGGAAGCAAAGCGGCTTGTGGGGATGGAGCATCACTAAAGCGCAGAGACAGGAATCCCCACAGTGGGGACTTACAGGCCTCTACCCCACAAAGCGCAGGCTTCAGCATCCCTTCTAGGAATCATTCGCTACTGAGGCACTTTTTAATTTTAGGCAATTGGCATATCTTTATTTTTAAAAAAGATAAAATATCCTTGTGGAAGGGAGACCCCAGAGAATGGTTGTGCTCGGGGTGGCTGATGGATTTCCATATAATGTGGTTTAATGCAGCAAGGCAACGGATAGACTTATGGTCAGTTGAGTTTTTTCTTTGATGGGGGGTGGTGGTCTGAGAGCTTTAGACTTGGGGTACTTCAGAATGTGAGCCAGGGCCCTAAGGCAGAGATGTTACCCTGGGAGACCATCCCCAAGAGACCAGCCGTGGTAGGATGTGGGCCAATTCTCCATTTCACCTTTCAGGCTCAGGAGGGAGCCCCTACAGGTCACCAAACAAGAGCTGAATTGTCCTCTGTAAAAAAGGTGCATCTCTTGAGAGAGAAAAAGCCCTAGCACGAGCGGTTGGAAGGCTAACCAAAGCAGGGAGGGCTAACTTTCTGTGAGGAGGAGCTCCTTTTCATTTTCTAGAATCTGAGAATCCTGAGATGACAGTGGAGGGGCAAGCCTTCTCTTCTGAGAGGTGGGAGGGAGAAGTAAAGAGCCAATGTAGCGGAAGCCCCTCTCCCTGGGAATCCTGGCTATCCAGGGAGAAGGACAGTCAGAACAACAGCCCCACCTGTGACTGACAGGAAGTTTCCTGATGCCCCCGGGCTTAGAGGGCAGAGAAAAGGTGGGATTGCAGATATTCCATAAAAAAGCAAAATTCATCCTCAGGGTTGTAAAATAGATACCAAGGGCAGAACGCCCTTCTACAAAGGGCTGGTCAAGATGGCGCCTCAGCGTCTCCATGGCCAGGGACAGGTCAGGGTACTGAATGCTGAGAGAGACGTTCTGGGAGAGAAGGGCTCCACTGTTGGCTGTCACATCCGCTCCTCTTATTTTTTCCTTCCTCTCCCTGTTTTGATCTACCACTGCTTCTGTTTCTGTTTCTCCTCCTAACTGGTTTTTCTACCCTTGTAGAGGCAGTCAAAGGAGGCTTACAGCAGGTGAGAACAAGGCAGGAGATAAGAAAGAAAGCAGGCAGTGGGTAATCAGGCGATGCTGTTATGGAGCCAGAGGTCAGAGCACTTGGAGGTCAGTGTCTCTGGTATGAGGGATTGTATCTCTGTGAGAGGTATAAACACATAGGGTAATTTTCGAAATCCTTTTCTCTTCTACAGTACACAGCAAGGAGGCGGTTGCAACGATTTTTTTGATTTGGTTGAAAACAAACAAATGAACAAATTCCCAGGGAAGAAAATAATTTCACCTCCTATTGTTGTTTTGTTTCTGCTTACCCTTTGCATAGATTTCTGCTTCCATTCTCTACCTTGTGTTCTTTCTTGGAGTGTAGGTCAGGGGTCAAAAATGAGGCTTGGGAGGCAAGGTAGTAGGTAGTAAGTAGCATAAAGAAAGAGAATGAAATATCCGATGAAGCAAATTTAACAAGAGAATTTAAAAAAAAAACTATGAATGATAATACTTCTAACTATTGATTCTGAATCTGTTATATTTGAGTGCTTTCTATACATCATTTCATTTAACCTCTCAGTGACTCTCTTGAAAACTGTGGTGGAGATAGATCACATCAGGGGTCAAGAAGGAGAAGTCAACAGGTGCCTAAAAGTGGAAGAAAAGGAAAAATCAAAAAGAAATGTGGGAAAACAAGACACGTGGAAGAAAAATTAAATACACGCTCTCCTCCCCTTTTTGTACCCGTAACAGGCATGTTAATCAATCATTACGTATCAGATGTAACTTGAATTTTCTTCTCATCACAATACTTGAGGCAGCCATGACCAGTTAGTAGGAGTGGGCGCTCTATTTAAAATTTATTTGCCTGGTGCAGCCACTCTGGAAAATAGTACTGAGGTGCCTCAAAAAGTTAAAAATAGAACTACTATGACCCAGCAATTGCACTTCTAGGTACTTATCCAAAGGACACCAAAATAGTGATTGGAAAAGGCACCTGCACCCCAGTGTTTATAGCAGCAATGCCCACAATAGCCAAACTATGGGAAGAGCCAAGCTGTCCATCGACAGATAAATGGATAAAGAAGATGTGGTCTGTGTATACAATGGAATACTACTCAGCCATCAAAAGAATGAAATCCTGCCATTTGCAATGATGTGGATGGAACTAGGGTATTACGCTAAGTGAAATAAGTCAGTCAGAGAAAGACAAATACCATATGATCTCACTCATCTGTGGAAATTTAGAAACAAAACAGGTGAACATAGGGGAAGGGAAAGGAAAGATAAAATAAGATAAAAACAGAGAGGAAGACAAACCATAAGAGAATCTTTTTTTTTTTTTTAAAGATTTTATTTGTTTATTTGACGGGGAGAGAGACAGCCAGCGAGAGAGGGAACACAAGCGGGGGAGTGGGAGGGGAAGGAGCAGGCTCCCAGTGGAGGAGCCCATGCAGGGCTCGATCCCAGGACTCTGGGATCACACCCTGAGCTGAAGACAGACACTTAATGACTGAGCCACCCAGGGGCCCCCAAACCATAAGAGACTGTTTTTTTT
>NC_048222.1:103931469-103985162 GCF_002007445.2 Ailuropoda melanoleuca | reverse complement strand
TTTTTTTTAAAGATTTTATTTGTTTATTTGACGGGGAGAGAGACAGCCAGCGAGAGAGGGAACACAAGCGGGGGAGTGGGAGGGGAAGGAGCAGGCTCCCAGTGGAGGAGCCCATGCAGGGCTCGATCCCAGGACTCTGGGATCACACCCTGAGCTGAAGACAGACACTTAATGACTGAGCCACCCAGGGGCCCCCAAACCATAAGAGACTGTTTTTTTTTTAAGATTTTATTTATTTATGTGGCAGAGAGACAGCCAGCGAGATAGGGATCACAGCAGGGGAGTGGGAGAGGAAGAAGCAGGCTCCCAGCAGAGGAGCCTGATGTGGGACTCGATCCGGAACGCCAGGATCATGCCCTGAGCCGAAGGCAGACGCTTAACGACTTCGCTACCCAGGCGCCCCATAAAAGACTCTTAATTATAGGGAACAAACTTAGGGTTCCTGGAGTGGAAGTGGGTGCATGGGGGGTAGGCATTAAGGAGGGCACTTAATGTAACGAGCACTGGGTATTATACACAATTGATGAATCACTGAATTCTACCCCCGAAACTGATTACACACTATGTGTTAACTAAATTGAATTTAAATAAAAATTTAAAAAATAATAAAATAAATTATATTTGCTATCTTTCCTTAGTGTTGTAAGAAAATCAGATGAACATTCCACACAGGGAATGGCCATGAGATGCCAGGTGCTTTAGAAGGCCTACCTGGAAAACACTGAGGGTTTGTCCTGAAGGACTTTGTTGGTGCCTGTAATGAGAATACCGTCTGTTGTGATGATAGAAGAATCCATACTGTAAGGAGTTAGGAAGGTGATGGAAGGAGAAGTAGACGCTGAGGGTATAGGTCATGTGTTCTGAGAGTGTGTTGGAAGTTCTCTGATGGGAGCAAGGTCCAGTAACTGGGAGGAACACTTAGAACACTTTAATATTATGAATATGAACAAAAGAACACAAAAGTAGGAAAATACCCGACTTTCACCTTTTCCTCAATAAAAATAACAGATGAACAATGGTCTCCAAATGTCATACACATCAGGTAATTAGCTTCCGCTGCACTGATTGGCTCCACGACATCCATCAGCCAGACTTCCCTCTACTAACCTGGGACGTGTGTTCCAAAGGCTCGTTCCTCATTGTCTCAATGGCCACTTGTGCATTTTCAGAACTGATCTCACTGTGAGTAATTGCCAAGCGTGGGCTTGCTTAGTAATTCCAGTTCCAGCACCGTTCCTCTTGACCTGACCATGATGTCCCCACAGACTCCGCCTTGGCTCCTGCAGAGCTCAGTTTCCATGAAGATCCCCAAATTGCCACACCACCTCCTCTCCGTGTTCCATCCCACTGGTGAATAACAAGTGACCTGCCACCCACCCGAGGCACGTTTTCAAGAATAGCAAACCCTACAAAATATTTCCGCTAAAAGCTCACCAAACTAATCCCATCTGAGAGCACACCTCGAGCCAGACCTTCCTTTCTCTCACCGCGCCACCTGCCCCTGTGAGTGGCAGTTCCTTTGGCAGCGTCACTCGCCCACTCTGCTGCACTTCGTAGCTGGGGCAAGCCTCGGCATCAGCTGGTCACCGACAGGTGAGAGGGGCAGCAAGGTTAACGCCCGGTCAACGTGGATGACATTTTCCTTGCGTCCTATCTTGTAGGAGTCACCGCAGTTTTCCTGCCCAGGTTCTGTGCTGAGTAACAAAAGTCACAGTGTACTGACCAACTTCAGCCTGCTTTAGCGCACGGTNCAGTTCCTTTGGCAGCGTCACTCGCCCACTCTGCTGCACTTCGTAGCTGGGGCAAGCCTCGGCATCAGCTGGCCACCGACAGGTGAGAGGGGCAGCAAGGTTAACGCCCGGTCAACGTGGATGACATTTTCCTTGCGTCCTATCTTGTAGGAGTCACCGCAGTTTTCCTGCCCAGGTTCTGTGCTGAGTAACAAAAGTCACAGTGTACTGACCAACTTCAGCCTGCTTTAGCGCACGGTATTTCTAATCCTTGTAACAGTTTGGCAGGGGAGGGGCTTGGGGCAGACGTTGAGGAGAGGCTGCTCAGGGCGCGCTGCCCAGCTGAGGGAATGGAGTCAGCAAACAGCCTGTGGCCCTTGGCTCCTTCGGGGTCTCCTTCCGCTGTAGGGAGCGGCCTCACGGGGGGTTATGTCCTCCCCCCGCAGTCTGCATCTAGGGACTGAGTGAGGGGAGTCTCTAGGACCCCGCCGTTTCAGCCCAGTGTGGGGCATTCTGTCAGACAATACTGAGGAGGCTTCGTTCAAGTTCAAGTTCTCCCTCGGCCCCATTCTGCCTCCTCCCCTTTCCCTTCACAGGTGCTGATCATCCATAAACAACTTGCACCCCAAATTCTACCTCAGCCTTGCTTCTAATCCTCAGTTCCCTAGTCTATAAAATGGGCAAAAGCAACTTTTTTAATTGGTTATGATGTTTATTATAGGGATTGAATAAGATGATTCATGCTTTGTATTTGAGTGCTTCGTGCAAGGTCTGGTATGTACGGCGTGCTCCGTAAACTCTGCCTGGTACGTCATTGCCCGAGTCACCCGGCTAGGAGTGTTAGATCTAGGATTTCAACCCATCCACTTATTCCTGGAGCTCAGCCACAAAGTTGGTTTGGAACTCTCCCATGAGACTCCATTTGCTGCTTTGGTTCATGCTTACTTGCCGTATTTGTAGTATCTTTGCCTTCTAGACACCCAAGGTCTTGGAACAGGAATGATGTATCCACCCCCAACTCCCAAGGCCTAGAGGGGGCTTACAGGGGAGAGGTGCTTGACTGTTGCTCGAATGGTTGTGTGACCGACTAAATCTCCAATTATTTTTTTAAAGATTTTATTTATTTGAGAGAGAGTGAGAGCGAGAGTGAGAGAGAAAGTGCACAAGTGGGGAGGAGGGTCCAAGGGAGAGGGAGAAGCAGACTCCCTGCTGAGCAGAGAGCCTGAGGAAGGGCTCAATCCCAGGACTCCAGACGGTAAGCTGAGCCGAAGGCAGACGCTTGACTGACTGAGCCACCCAGGTGCCCCTGAATCTCCAATTATTTTAAAACTCCATTGGGGCCTAAAAAAATTAGATCATTTCAGATGGCCAGGTTTTACTCAGAGTTTCTGACTTTTGCAGTCCTCTCTATGCCTGTTGATGGGAATTCTTAACCTAAGTAACCTAAATAAAAACCTGACCAGGTCAAGGAGGTAACCATGTTGGAATGAGCCGCGGGGGGCTGAGTGAGAGCTGGAGCTGGAAACACAACCATGGGCAGTCCTGTGCACAGCCCAGACCCTTCCAGCAGCGTGGGTGGAGCAGAGGGTGCTGGACTGGCCCTGTGGCTGCGCTGGGCATGGGCCCCTTGCTCTGGGGGAGGGGTATGAAGAAAACTTCCCTACCCTAGCAACTTCTACCTAGCAAAAGAGGCTTCCAGATGGGTTTTCTCACTCGTATTTATGAGCCAAGTACGTGGATGTAAGACTAGGGGGATTTGTCCAAATTCTGAAAAATTGGATCATAATGGTTTCTACAGAATAGACTCTGGCAGAAAATCTGAGAAAGCCTTTCGTAGGAGAAAGTACCATGAGCTTATCATGCGAAAGTCAGCTTTGGTGAGCCAATCTTCTGATCTTCCTGAGAGCGGTCTTGGCCACAAGAAGAAGACAGGAACTCACTATCAGGTGGCCTTGGTCCAAATTTTGAGAAATTGTATTTTTCCTTTCGTTTACTTCCTCTACTCCTTTTCATTTATGATGGAGATCTTAAACAGGAGAACTTCTTAATGCCTTAGTCCCTTCCAGCATAGTTAAATCTTTTAAGAGGAAACAAGGGAGGGCAACCCGTAACCTAAAGATTTTAACGGTGGTTAGATAAGGTGATACCTTCCTACGCCAGCAATTACCTACACTGTGGATTAAAAGCAGGTTCTGCTCATTATTTCTCTGCCTTGCCATCTATCAAGGGCTGTGCAAGGGTGCGATACTGCATGTTTAGGGAAAGGTATTAATATAATCTTGGCTCTTTTGGACCAAAGTACATCACATAATTTGGTGATGTAGTTTATAGGAAACACAGTAGGAAAAATTACTATACTACTAAGGAATGGAGAAAAAAATTATTTTCAAATAAGGATGAAAGTAAGATGGAATGAATGGCAAGAACTCTCTGGATAATTAGAATGCCTCCTTAGGGAGGTGGGAAGGTAAGATATAGTTGCCATTTGGTTTTGGATCCAATGCCTTTCTTTTATTAAAAAAAAAAAGTATGCTTCTCCCAGATTATAAAATACTACTGGTTATGGTTGATAATTTGTAAAACAGATAATTATAGAGATGAAAATAAAAGCCCTCTGAGAAAATGTTTACTCCCTTGAGTCAGCCCCTCTTGACATTTTAGAATGTTCCCTAGTGGCTTTTAGAAATTGTATACGCATTGGTTTTTTTTTTTTTTTCTGGAAAGGCTTTGATTTAAGAGGGTGTCCGTGTTAGTATGTGAATAATAGTAAATACTATATGTACCACCTTTTGATTCTTAGGCTGACTTTAACACTGGCACATAGACTGACGCCTCCAGGCATGGGCAATACTAACAATTATACATTTGTTTGCATTTTTATGGTGGTTGTCTTTAGCACAAGTGTTGAAATCTCTTCTGATAGTTCACGTGAAGATTTTCTACATAGAAAAGCCTTTATTTGTGAATAATGACAATGTTGTTTTCTCCTTTTTAATCCATTTATCTCTGATTTCATTTTTTATTTTATTTTTTATTTTTAAAAAAGATTTTATATATTTATTTGACAGAGAGAGAGAACATAAGCAGGGGGAGAGGAAGAGGGAGAAGCAGGCTCCCCACTGAGCAGGGAGCCCAATGTTGGGCTTGATCCCAGGACCCTCGGATCACGACCTGACCTGAAGGCAGACACTTAACCAAGTAAGTCACACAGGTGCCCCACTGATTTCTGTTTTTTTAAATCTTACTCTATTGGATAAGACCTCTTGTAGGACAATGCTGAACTTGGGATAAAGGATGAAATATCTTGTAAAGCTTCTAATGATTCAAAGATATAAAATTAGTGTCATTTATAATAATTGTATATTTTAAATATATTTTTAATATAATTATTATTCATAATAGTAACTGTACACCAACTACAAATGGAAAATACTTTCCTTAACCTGATGAAGAGCATCTACCAAAAACCTACTAAAAATACCCTCCTTTTGGAAAATAGTGCCCATGTCTACAAGGATAAATGCATGTCATGTTGTTGAAGGTGGCCTAGAAATCAAAAGGTAATCAATGTTAATGTTATTCAGATAAAAAATGGGCTTTTTTCTAAATAGAGGCCTTTCTGGAAAAAACTAACTATATTTATATAATTTCTAAAGGCCATGAAGGAATATTCTAAAATATCAAGAATGGTTGACTTAAGATACTGGACGAAAGCAAAAACTTTTGTAGGATAAAGATAAATGTTACACAATTACGGGGGAAAGGTCACTAGGAAGATAAAGCATATTTAAAAACAATCTGATAATTTGTCTTTTAATGAGCGAATTTAATATGTTTATATTTATTTTGAATATTTGTGTATTTGGAAGTACATGTATGTTATATTTCTACTCTTTTAGTTGTCACACTCGAACTTTTAGCTTGTGTACTTGATTTAAGAAAGCAAACATCCACATGTCTACCCTCCTTGACACAATACAAGGATCTTAGAGTGCTTTAATCCTGGTGACTGTCACCTATCATCCATGTCATTATGTAATACTTGGTTTGGTTTGTTTTTAAACTACTTAAAATTAGTCATTTTTATTATGCATCATTTTTGTTTTGTTTTTCTATAGTTTCTACAGATGACGCTTTTTAGATTTATCTGTGCGTTTACTGATTTATTTACTCAGCAATGCTTCATGAGTTCTACTCCTATTTTCTAAGTTCACTTTATTTCTAACTAAATAACTTTCTTCAGTATTCCTTTCAACAAGGGCCTGTGAGTGATAAACTCTTTCTGTCTTTGTTTTGCCCTCATTTTAAGTAAAAGTTTCTCTAGGTATACAATTCTTTGTTGACAATTGTATTTCCTGAATATTTTGAGGACGGCATTGCACTGTATTTGGTCTCTATTTTTGCTCATGAGATATCAGTCTATTTCTTGTTCTTTTTTTAGATAAATCTTTTCTATTCTTTAAATTCTTAAAATTTCTGCGTTAGTTTTCGTCTATTTTCTGTACTACATTCGAAATGACTTCCTCATATTTGTTTTTCAGTTTACTAATTCTCTTTTTAACTGATTCTAATCTCCAACTTTATTGGGTTCTCACATTCACTGGCTAGATTTTTAATATTACAGTATTTAATTCTTCTAGTATGTGGTTATTCTTTATTTTATCTGGTAATTTAAGACATATCTATAATTTCTCCAAGATTGTGCTATTCTTGCTCTAGGTGGGCTGTAAATTCTTCTATTCATCAAATATGCTTTGAATGCTGAGGTCATATACACGCCTTCACTGGTTTTTGTTTTTTGTGGCGATCTGCGATAGTGTCTTCACAGACTGGATTTTACATATGATTTTTCTAAGTTTCACCAATCTGAGACTAATTTTTCATTAGTTTTTCAGCCCAGGATTACCACCTGATACGTAAAATACATTTGGACATTACATCTTTATGTGTAAAAGGCTTGAGAGGCTTTTGGAGTCTCCCTCCTTCCCATCACGGGAAGAGACAAGTTTCATTGGTGTTTTTCTGGGCCAATGGAGTCTATTCCCACCATTCATGGAGGAAGAATTCTGGTTTGATGCAGAGATTTCAGTTCTAACCCCTTACCTTGTCTAGTCTCAGAGCTCTGTCTTCTGTCCCAACATGGGTGCAGAAGCCCTCGCTCTTAGCTGCCAGGGCATGTATCTGGATCTGATGTTCTCCTGAACTTCCACCATATGGTTTCAAGCAATCACACCTCTGGCTCTCAATCCTTGTTTTATTTATGGCACCTGGGATTTCATTTCATTTTTTTTTTAAGATTTTATTTGTTTGACAGAGAGAGACACAGCGAGAGAGGGAACACAAGCAGAGGGGAGTGGGAGAGAGAGAAGCAGGCTTCCCGCTGAGCAGGGAGCCTGATGTGGGGCTCGATCCCAGAACCCTGGGATCATGACCTGAGCCGAAGGCAGACACTAAACGACAGAGTCACTCAGGTGCCCTGGGATTTCATTTCACCCTTTACGCCTTTCCTCCCTCTCTCCCTTTCTCTCCTCCTTTCATTTTAATATCTCAGCTATGTATTTAAAGTTATTGAAAAATTAATCTAACATTTATTTTTTTAAGGTAGAAGGGGGCTGTATTAGTATAGTCTACTGTTTTGTTGGAAACTGAATACCCACACTCAATTTTGCTTGCTGTTTCCTTAAAGCTAAAATTAAAAGCAAATATTTTTTTTCATTTTATCACAAACTATTTATAAGCATAATTTTTATAAGCATAATTTTAAATTGCAGTATATTTAATTTTATAAATATACCATAATTTATTCAATTATTCCCTTAACACCTTCACATTTTGAAATTAACTCTTAATAATGCTGGGGTTGACATGGAGTGTAAATACTTTTTCCATATTTTGGGCTATTTTAATGTATTTATTTATTGTCCTGTTTCCTTCCATGAAGAAATTAGGTAGTTAAAAATTTACATATAATACAAAAATATTAATTGAGTCAGGAAGAAGGGATATTACTGATAGGAAAACAATAAAACAAGGTATAGGAACAAAGCACATTACCTTTTCTTTTAATTAAATCATAAACCTAAGATGACTAGAGGCCTAAGGGGAGAGGGAAACATGGTTAAATATGTGTTTCACATTGTCCATAAACCAAAATCAAATGAGGTGCTCGGGAAAAGCACATTTCCCCCTAACATTGTTAGGAGTGATGAAGAGAGCCTTAGCATAAGGCTGCCGTGTAATTTGGTAACAGTGGTTCTAAGAGGCTCAAAACAATGTGTTGCATTTATCCGGCTTCTTGGAAGTCTGGTTTCATCCATGGAAAACAGTCAGAATATCTAGCACAGCAAACTTAACCTGGGCACCCTGACACTTCCGAGCTTGTCTGGCAGGTTGGTCTGTTGGATTTGGGCACACGGAGATTGGAGGCTGTCGCCATTAGGCTTGTTGTTTGGAGAATGTTTGTTTTGCGAGACAGCCACTCACTCAGCGCCAAGAGGGGCTCTTGCTAGCACCTGGCTGGTAACCGCCACGGGCCGCCGGTGCGGGTGGGAGCTGAGTGGCCTGATGGTAACAGGGACCGCTTTTTTCTTCCTTCTCTCTTTCTAGATTTGAACAGGAAGCACAGAGCTCCGGCTGCCACCCGCAGCCCGATGCCCCCAGGAGCCGGCCTCGGGATGTGCCTGAGATGACAGTGCAGAGTGACAGAGAGAAGTGGGTTGTTGGTGATACTGTTCATTGACGATTGCGTTGTGCCTGGTATCTGCTCACCTCTAGATTTCAGCTATTTTTAGACATTTTCTTGTAGCTGGAAGCAGCTTGAGTTAGGGTTTTGTTGCTCATACCAGAGAAGCATTCTAAGTGATACAGAGATACATGACTGTCGTCAAGGACCCCATGACCAAAAAGGTGTAAAAATCATGGAGCTATTGAAATGAGTGGTAGTCATAACAGCTGTCACATATACAATTTGGCACTCTACATGCTTTCATTTATTTTGCCTGTGCTCGGTGAGGTTGGTATCACCATCATCATGCCCATTTTACGGAAATAGAAACCCACTCATGAGAGCTAAGAAAGTTGGCTAAGGTCGCTCAGCTGGTGAACCCAAGCGGCTTGGTTCCATGGCCTGGACACGTAATTGCTGGACTGTACTGCGTCTCGGGAAAGGGCATGGACCTTCTACGTAAACAACATTTCTCCCAACTTGGGCTTTGTGTAAAAATTGGACACCACAGAGGCCTTGATAGTGATCGTTGGCAAGAATCTGGAAGATAGCTACTCTCTGTTGCCAAGTGGTTGGCACATGCACAACTTTGATAGTCGGTGGTCCAGGGAGGGTGGCATAATGGTTAAGAGCAGGAACTGTTATTCAGATAACATGAGTTGAATCCTGGCTTTGCCGCTTCCTGGCTTTGTGATCTAATCTCTAGGAGCCTCATTTCCCTCAACTATAAAACATAGCTTGCAAGGTTTCATAAGGATTAAATAAGATGGTGTGCAGAGAGTAAGGTCTTCTTACTGAAGGACTGCAGTTGAGAATGGATGGCCTCTGGCCTTTGTATGCTGGTGTGGCAGGGGGGCATGGTGCCTGATTTGGAGAGTAGATTAAAAATAGGGGCTCCATGAAGATGAGGTACTTAGCATAGGCAAATTCATAGAGACAGAAAGTAGAATAGAGGTTACTGGGGGCAGGGAGGGGGAAGTAGGGAGTTGTTGTTTACCCTTTTTAAGGATTTTATTTAATTATTTATTTATTTATTCATTCATTCATTCATTTAAGAGAGAGAGAGCATGAGCTCTTTATTTATTTGAGAGAAAGAGAAGGAGCAGGGGGAAGGAGCAGAGGTGGAGCGAGAAGGAGGGGAAAGACTCTCTGTGCGTGGAGCCCCATGTGGGGCTCCGTTTCACAACTCTGAGATGATGACATGAGCGAAAACTAAGAGTCGGATGCTTACCTAGCTGTGCCACCCAGGCACCCTGGGACTTATTGTTTAATAGGCACAGAGTTTCTATTTGGTAGATATTGGTGATGGTTATGCAACACTGTGAATGTACTTAATGCCACTGAATTGTACACGTTAAAATGGCTAAAGTAGGGCGCCTGGGTGGCTCAGTCAGTTGATCGTCTGCCTTGGGCTCAGGTCATGATCCTGGGGTCTTAGGATCAGGCCCCGCATGGGGCTCCCTGCTCGGCCGGGAGTCTGCTTCTCCCTCTCTTTCTGCTCTCTCTCTCTCTCTCTCTCAAATAAATAAATAAATAAATGAATAAAATCTTTAAAAAAATGACTAAACTGGTAAATTTTATACTATGTGTGTTTTAGCACAATAAAAAAAATGTGGAAAACGAAGCAGGAGCCTGTGATGGCTGTTGGTTAAAGAACAGAGGCGATGATGACAACTGGTTATGACCATCGTGAGCAGAAACTCTGGTATAAAAATTTAAAACCTGTAAAAATAATGAGATTACACTTTTAGAGCACTTTTTGTACGTAATATCTCTGATCATAATCATTAGTTGCAAAATAAACAAGTCAAAGGAATCTGAGATAGGAAGAGTATCAAAAGGTCATTTTTTTTCACTGTCATTTGGTTGGGAGAAAGTATGCTTTAACTCTGCCGTGTGCTTGTCCGAGGTAGAAACGTTATGACCTGCACGTATTATCGAGAGACGCAAAGCTCCCAATATTGAGTACCCTTAACAGACAGAGAGAAAGCTTTCCCCAGAGGCCCCACTCACTTCCCACGGTCCTTGCTGCACACACTGTTAAGCTTCAGCCTTAAAACTAAAATTGTCCTAATTTACAAGAAAAAGAAAAAAAGCACATCACTTCTTGTGAACTAAAAGAAGTTTAGGTCTAAACTTTTAAAAGAAAGTGCATCTTTATAATAACAATAAAATCCTCCGAATCAAGCTTTTAAGAGGCAGGCTGCCTCCCTATCTTTGCCTGGGGCCCATAACTATCCTTAGGTAATCTTTCTCTGACAGATAAAGAGCTGCTATATCCATTCTTATTGCTCCATTTTCAACTTTATTCAGAGAAGTGGGGAGAGGGCGCCTTGGATGCGAATAAAGAATGAGTGTTTCAGACTGGCAAAGGCAAGAGGAAGCTGGTGTCTATGACTTGAAGCATGGATGCTTCCAGGAAAGGAAATGCAGGCTCCACGGCCCTCTGATGTGTTCGGGGCTGGTTTAGGGCCACAGGGTCCGTCCTGGAGGCTTATCCTGAGGGGTGGAATTGGTGACCAACTGCCTCCTTCTTAATGGGAAGAAACCAAGGGAAGTTTACATATGCTGTGGTAAGCACAAAGATGAGAAACAAGAAGAGAGGGTTAGAAGACTTGTGAGCCCCACTGATGGCCCTCAAGGAAGCCATGGAAAGTTCTGTGCAAGATATCTTTAATAATAAGAAAAATATTTAAAGCCTCAGGATGACTTCAATTTAGTTCTGTATTAGAGGTGGATACTTCTCAACAAGCTTTTGAGCCCTGTGGTGCTATGTCTTCATGAAACTGATATTTGTGTTCAATACGGACCTTGTTAGAATGGCACTTTGGGGGGATGTCTGCCCAGCTCTCGTAAACCCCTTTCTCTATAACCTGCCCTTTCCACAGTAAGTGAGGGGAGGCAGCCATATTTAAGCTATTCCTGTCCTCCTGACTAGGGTCGAGTGGACCCCTGAGCCAAGCAGGAGTAGTTAAAGTCTCAGAGTGTCTAGATTGGTTTAGTCTACTTGCTGGAAGTCATGTAAGCTCAGAAGCCGTGGAGACACCTTCCTTCTTCACATATAGGGGAAAAGAGAAAAAGCGGTCTGTTTAGGGATAAAGCTAAGAGTATTTTCTGGTTTTTGTTACGTTTCTAGTCCTTAGTTTCAGTTCTTTTTTTTTTTTAATGTAGTTGACATACAATGTTATATTAGTTTCAGCTGTTCAGCATAATGATTCCACAGGTTTAAGGGTTATGCTATGCTCACCACAAGTGTAGCTCTCATTTCTTTTTAAAGGACTATACTCGGGTTCTGTAAGCCATGTCATAATCTTTCCAATAGATTATTTTGATGTCTTAAACTAGCCAGAGTTGGTATCTGTTGCTTGCAACCAAAATAATCTTAAGTATTTTTTATTTTTTTTGAAGATTTTGTTTATTTTTTAGTATTTATTTGAGAGAGAGAGGGAGCGAAAGCAGGGGGAGCGGCAGAGGGAGAGGGAGAGGGAAAAGCAGGCTCCCTGCTGAGCAGGGAGCCCGATGTGGGCTCGATCCCAGGACCTGGGATCGTGACCTGATTCAAAGGCAGATGCTTCACCTACTGAGTCACCCAGGTGCCCCTTAAAGATTTTATTTTTATAGTAATCCCTATACCCTATATGGGGCTTGAATTTACAACCCTGAGATCAAGAGTCACATGCTTTACTGACTGAGCCAGCCAGGTGCCCCAATCTNTACTGAGTCACCCAGGTGCCCCTTAAAGATTTTATTTTTATAGTAATCCCTATACCCTATATGGGGCTTGAACTTACAACCCTGAGATCAACAGTCACATGCTTTACTGACTGAGCCAGCCAGGTGCCCCAATCTTAAGTATTTTTTTTTTAATTTTATTTTATTATATTGTGTTAATCACCATACAGTACATCCCCAGATTCCGATGTAAAGTTTGATGCTTCATTAGTTGCGTAATCTTAAGTATTTTTAACTCGAATGTGTGGCATGATGCCTGGGTCTCTGCAGCAGTTTTTTAGGCTGCCAGTTGTGATATGGGTCATCTCTAAGGTTGCTAACCCCGGGTAGCTCCTATGACAGAGACGTTCCATGTCCTTTCAGTGGGGACCACTTTCAATTGTCTTCAGATCCCGTGTAGATGGGAAAATCACCAAAGGACCCCAACTAGGAGTTTCCTTGATTATTCTTTTCTCAGCCTTCCTCTCAACCATCTGATCCATCCCCAGATTGTTTTGGTTCTACTTGCAAAATCGATCCCAAATCTATTCACCTATCTCTGTGTGTGGAGTGGCTACCATACTCTAAGCTATCAGTATCTTTTGTTCGGATTGCTGTGCTGGTCTCTTAGCTGGGCTTTGGTCTCATTGCATCCACTCTTCTTCCCTCCTTCCGACACTTCATGCACATAGCACTTAGATTGATTTCTTTGGAATATAAGTCAGATCATATCACTTTCCTCAAAATATTCTGTATTAGGATGCAGGCTAAGCTGGTGTAACAGAAACTCACAGTATGATGGCTCAAACAAAGGAAAGAAGCTGGTTTGGGGCAGGTAGGTGGCCAAGCTGCATATAGTCATGCAGGGACCCAGATTCCTTCTCTCTTTTTGTTCGCCGTAGTGTTGGGTGTTACTCGCATGCTCCAAAGTCAAAGCTGGCTGTATGGCCGTATCTGGGTTCTAGTCACTGAGATGGGGAACAATCATTTTAAGAGCAAGGCCCCAAAGTTCCACATATCACTTTTGCTCACATCATATTGACAAGAACTTAATTACATGGCAATGTATTTATCCAAAGACAGCTGGAAGATGTCCTTTCCAAATGGGTGGGCATTGGCTGATAAAAGGTTTTTAGAACTAAAAGGAAGGGGAGAATAGATATGAGGGACAACAAGTAGTCTCTTCTGCACCTGTGATGGCTGCCCATGCTTACGGAATGAAAGCCAAACCTTTTACCATGGCCTGAGGTGATCTGGCACCTCTCTACCTCTCCTGTCACTCGACCCCTTGTTCCCTTGGCTGCATCAAGACATCTCCTTTCTGCTCCTGGAAACTTGAAAAGCATGTTCTTGCCCAAGGGAATTTGCACGTGGTTGTTCCTTCTGCATAGAAAGCTCTAAAGTCAGATCTTCCCAGGTCTGTCTGCTTCTCATTATGTAAGTCTTAGCTCAATTGTTATCTCCTTCCAGAAGACTTTCTTGCTCACTTTATCCATGTTGTACAGGCTTCCATTAGCTTACCCTTCCATCACAGTTCTCTGTTTTCTTGACTGTATCATTTTTACCTCTCTGAATTTATCTTACCTTTTGCTTGCTTGCTTTTTTGCTTATTGATCATTTTTCTTCCCCCAAACCACACCCTAGAATTTGAGCTTCCAGAGAGCAGGGACCTTGCCTGTCCTCTTTCTTACCCCAGATCAGTACAGAGGGCAGCCCCTGCCACATGGTACAGACTTAAATATTTTGAGTGAATCAGCGGTAGCCTAAGATGCAATACCAGCACTCCTAAATAAAAACTCTTCTCTTCGATTTTGGGAATAGTCTACTGCCTCTCCCCCGCCCCTGAAGGTATCCCATCTGACTACAGTCATAGCCTCCCTGTGAAGGTCCTGCTTTCTTATTCTGAGGCAGGTCAATGTCACTTGTTCTAGAACCTCATCTTCCACTGGGACAATTCAATCTGTGTTCCATTCCTCTGCCTGCTACTTACATCCCCAGAGACTTGGGGAATGAATGAATCACCTGAAATAGGGAACTTTTAAAATGAGGCACAGAATGACTTTCAAGTGGACTGCAATTAGTGGGTCTTTCAAATGATGCCCTTTCCCAAGTCCTGTACCACCTCATCCCTGATGCACTTGGGGGACAGTGAAAAGTATAGTATTTCTAACAAAGAAGTCTAAGCATTAGAATTCCCAGAGAGTTACCCAGGATGAGAACCTGGCCCAATAATAATAACCCTAAATGTTATTTATATGTCATTTCTCTGCCAAAGTCATCGAGGTAGTTCCCAAAAGGACCATGCAGGAAAAATTCCACTGTCAGCGTGTGCCAAAAGTCTTAGTAAGTAAGGTTCAGGGCATTTTAATTAAAAAATAGCTCATTTGGTGGCCTTTCCCCAGTTAAAATAAAGTCTGTTCGTGCGACGTGTGCTGCAGCAGTAAACCCCGGGCCAGATCATCTTCCTAGGACATTCCTTCAGGTCTATTTATCTGGGGAAGGCAGACTCCCATGCACATCCTGAGATTTTTCTCTGCTCAAAATAGAATTCCATAATCAAGAGCCGACTTTGCTAAAACATTGTCAGCTCCCGTGGAGGCAGGGTAGCAAAGGCCCTGAACACCGTGGGGAAAGCCATCCAAGGGATGTTACTTTTCAAACAGGGCTTAATGCGGTATTAAGCAAAGACGATTTCTCTGGATCATGAATAAATGTGGCTGTCAGTATAACTGTCACTATTGAGTGAATTGGAACATCAGAAAGAGCATTTTAAAAACCCAGTAATCATTTTTACCCATTACTTTACAAATACGTTTCTACTTACTGGTTCCTATGGGAATAAAAATGCTATAAGAAAAAAAAAAGCTCTTCTTTCAAGTCATGCTGGAGAGGGAGTGTGCCAGAATGTCCAGGAGAGATATTCAAGTTTCTAGTTCCATCTTAGATTTGCAATCTGGTGTCTGATGGGGCCAGTGTCTTTGGCAAGACATGCGGGGCACTTTTTAGCTGGTACCTGATGGGCAGCCAGACCACTGAGCTGGAAGAGGAAGCTTATGTGTTATCTGCCAGTTCAGGCAGACCAGACCACCAGCGTTTGCGGAATCTGTATGTTAAGCTGTTGACCTGGTGACCTGCAGAGTTCCAGGGAGTCTGTTTCTGCTCAGAGAAAACAGCTCTGATTGGCAATAGCAGCTAATGAATTCTTGCTTGGAGGCAAACATTGACTTCACCTTTGAGCCCCAAAGAGCCTTGGGAAAGCTCAGGCTACTCAAAGCTTTTTGAGGAATTTCACCTTCGAGCTGAGGATTTGGGCAAGATCTTGTCAGTGGGAAGACAAGAGGTCAGCATCCTACAGGCAGGGGACTTCACAGGTGGTGGCATCCAGCTACCTACCACCTACCCCTCCAGCAGGTCAATGCCTGAACCAGCCACTAATCTGCTTTAAAGGAATTTCTAGCACTGAGGGTTCATGTGACCTTATAGAGGCACTCAGTATGTTAGAGCCGGGGGGAGACGGGAGGGGGTTGTGACCATCTCCCCTCCTTTTACAGAGGAAGAAGTCAAGGATCAGGGAGGTGCCGAGGTCACTGAGCTCATTAACAGTACAGCTCAAATGTTTCCCGGTCAGAAATTTCAAGGGCCAGCTTTGGTGATATGATGGATAAATATAGCCTAACATTTTGTCATGGAAATGATCAGAAGCTCTGAAAACTGGGAGCAGATGCAGCTCCACAAGAAGCATGATAAGAATGCCCCCGCACACCTGCTGCAGAATGCCAGGGCGGGAACATTCCTCAGCTCCCACAGAGAATATCAGCCCGAAGACTGAGGATGCCCTCTTGGCCGCCATGTCTTGGCATGGACTTCTGAGGGTTGGAGGGAAAGCTGGTGACCTCACAAGGAATGAAAAGGGATGCCCGTTGTAGATTGCAAGCTGATCAGTGTGGGCAGAGCTGCCACGGTTCCAGCACCTCTACAGCCAGACATTGGGAAATGGGAGAAGAGAAATAAGGAGGCCAAGGCGAAGACCTGGAAATCTGCCTCAGTCACAGGAGTGGGGACAAAGTCCAGAGAGAATCGCTCAGAACTTGAGCCTTTGTCACTTAGTAGGTTCACAGCCATTTGTTTCTGAGAGTTTATACTGTGTGTGCACATATTTCTGGTTAATACATGAATTGACCAATTGTTTTCTGGGGCCAATTCTGTCTAAGGCACTAGGCTAGAGCCATGAATAAGACACAGCCCCAAGCTGAAGAATCCCGGTGTTCAATGGAGGAAGCCAAGACCAATGAGACAATGCCCTGTGAAAAGTGCTATAAGAGTGGATTGCAGGTGCTATGAAATGACAAAAGGGAGGAAGTACCAAAGTCTAATTGTAAAAATTGAGGACTGCTTTAAGGAGGCGACACATCTACTGAGTCTTCTAACTCTTAGAGATAAAGAATGGGGCTCTTATGTTCTAAGCCAGGGTTGGTCAGCAAACATTTTCTATAAAAGATAGTAAATATTTCAGGCTTTGTGGGTCATAAGATCTGTTTCAACTACTGAAGTCTGCCACTGTAGTGTGAAAGCAGCTGAAGGCAGTATAGAAATGAACGGTGGGTGTGGCTGGGTTCCAACAAAACTTTATTTATGAAAACAGGCAATAGGTCGGTTGACTGCAGGCCATAGTTTACCAAGCCTGTTCTAACCCCTTGATAGGCCAAAGTCTATCCCATGCCCACGATAACCCACTATGGTAGGTACAGATGAGAGAATTTAAGCAACTTTCCCAGAGTGATAGAGCTAGTGAAGGGCGGAAGCAGGATTTGAACTCAGGCCATCTGCCTTTTGAGTTAAAAGCCCTCAACTGCTCGTGCTTCACTCATTCTTCAGATATGCTTATGAATCACAATCATATGTTTTCCCCTTTCTACCTTCCCTCTCCCTATTTCTTGTTTCTGTGTTCTTTGTCCTGAATATCCACAATATGCCCAGCACAGCTCCAGGCACTTTGGAGAAACCATCTAAAGAAGACAATGCATAACCCCTGTGTTTGATTGGTTTACAAGTCCATTCAGGAGCCAAGATATATGCAACAGAGGAATAAGAAAGTGTTGGGGGAGGCAGGAAGCCTTCCTTCCCACTCTGGAGGGCTCATCTCACATGGAGAGAGTCCATCCAAGTAACACTGCTAGCTTCTCCCTACCCAACACTCTCAAGAGAGGAGGAAGAACGTGTTCTAATCAGAAAGCCATGAAGGAGAAACTGGGTGCACAGAGCCAAACTTCTTCATTTCCCGGTCCCCTTGGGAGTTAGGCTGCTCACAGAAGGCACTTGCTTTGCTCCGCTCCTCTGTGATACAAATTGTGAAAGGGAAGGCTCTGTCTTATGGAAAAGCACCTTCCCCAGTGCTGCCTATGATGGGACTATGCTGTGAATTCTGCTGGTCTAATAGCAGATTTCTCAACAGTGAAGATGCTTCAGTGGTCTCCATATGCCCTTTTGCTTTGTCTGATTTCTCAATTACTTTGTAACTTGCTGGGCATGCAGGGCAGCATTATTAATTGGGTCTACTGAATCCCCCAATAGACAATGCAAGGCAACACTAGAGAAGTGAACTCTGCTTCCCCTTTCCCCTTAAAACGAAGACTGAGATTTCTGATGCTACGGATAGTTCAGAGCGGGGAGAAGAGGCCACAGGGGACTTAGGAAGAGGGCAGGAAGAGTGGATACATTCACCAAGTGCTCAGGGATGAATATGGTTTGGATAGGCTAAGCTACTTACGTATATTTGTTACTGCTTGAAATCAGGACCTTGGGGTTCCCACTCTTTGATATATTTTTCCTTGGGGTTTTTGTCTGGGTATTCATTGGATCATTGAACTTAGAATTAGAACCATAGTGATAGTTGAGTCCAAGTCTACAGGAACAGATCCTAAACAGAGGCTGCCTCAGAGTCACCTGGGGAATTAAAAAAAAAAAAAGGTATCCAGTTTCCACCCCCTGAAGATTCTGGTTCAGTAGTTCTGGGACAAGAGTAGGAGTAGAAGTATTTCCCCAGCTTCCTAGGTGATTAGGCAGCACGGGTAGCTATATCTGGCAGCTGATCACTCAACATTCATTCCAACACTGCCAGTTATTGGGGCTCACAATATCCCAAGACAACCATTCCTGATATGGCACTTGAATATGGTACCCAGTAAGTTCCATTGCCTGGATCTGACTGAAGTCCCTTTTAAGTGTCGGGGCGGCGGGGGCATGAAGAAATCTGCAAAGAAAAAGCATCAAGCTGTAGCAACTGTCAGAGACACACTCATCTTGCTTACCCAGTAAGGTCTCCCTTAGTCTTGACCTGACATCAGGACACTCTAATCATATCTGCACCTTTGCATTTGCTTTCTGCTCTCCTAAGTCCAGTCTCATGCTGGAATGACCCCTAACTTCTGAGCTCCTGACCAGCACTAGCTGCCTTAACATCCCTGACTTGGCTTGACTCTTTCTTTCTTCCCTCCCTTTTCTCTCTGCCCTTATCCTCTCCCTCCCATCTTTATGGAGGCATAAGTGATATACCATCAACTGAACATAAGTAGTGTACAGTGTGATGAGTTTTGACGTACGTATACGTCCATGAAACTGTCACCCACAATCAAGATAAGGAACATATCTATCCCTCCCCAAAGTTTCCCCGTGCCCCTTAGTTGTCCCTCCCTTCTACCTCCTGTCTCCACGTGACCACTGATTTGCTTTCTGCTCGGCTGTTTTCTGACCAGGAGCTCTTACCTGGTCTTGACCCAGGCCAGTCACTCTCCTGAAATTAATTTCACCTACCAGTGTGCAAGGGTCCCAGCCACAGATTTATCCCAATCCTACACCCTGACTTAGCCCCTCAGCTGGGTTGTGACAAGCCCAGTTCTGCCCTCTACAGGGCCCTGGATGCATTTAACTCACTTACACATGATAAGTCTTCAGTTAGAACTTCAATTTCGGTGGCTAATATAAAATTAATAATAATAACTGCCATTTAAAGGATAGTCTCCACTAAGAGTTGAATTATATTGAATTACATAAAATAATAATAATAGTAACTTGTTTTCTCTCTGTAACCCTCACGCTTGTCATAGGAGGACGACCTTCATTTCTCCTTGTTGCCCATGAAAGGATATCATGACTGACTTAGCGAAATGTCTTGTTGAAATCTAGATATACTAAGTCTGTAGATTTTTCCGCTATAGCAATTTGAAATCCTAGCCCTAACAGATTTTCTTTCCTTCAGAAATGCACGAATTCCCTCATTAGGAACTTTCCCGGTGCAGTGCACTGTACTCAAGATAAAATAAAGTGTTCTGTACATTCAGAGTCACTCACAACATACTATTATTTTGTATTGATCTTGTTTCCAGTAGACAAGTAATTTTAGATCTTTCATAGGCAGTCTGTATTTCAAATAAATATTGCTTGACTGCCGTAAGAGCCTCTTGATATGGCTGATTTCCAAACGGATCAGAAAGGCACCTCTGTTTGCCTTGGCAGGGGATGTGAAAGGCAGGAGAACTCCTCCTAATCCCACAAGGACGATGTGTGAAGTGAATTTTCCCATTCGGAATTTATTTATATCGGCCTTGAATCTGTAAACATTTGATACAGTTTTACCATTTTCTTCTGATGAAGGTGATTTTCTGGGTAAAATGCAAGTGGAACATTTCAGAACTACTAGGATTTTTTTTTTTAAGTAGCAAAGATGTTATCCGATATCATAGTACACTTTACCCCAAATGGAAAACAATACAAATTAGGTCTACATTAAAGATTTGGAAAATATCAATTATGATGAAAGCAAAATATATTTCTTTCAAGATGCTTGAAGCTAGTTTTATTCAGTTTCATAAGCATAAACCATAAGTGAATCTAGTGTCACTTTGCTGTAGGACCGTCACGCTGTCTCACCCACTGGGACACACAATAATTAGCCTGTCATTGAGCTCCAAGGCTCTCCCATGGGGCCCCCTGCACAGCACGATCTCTGGTTCTGTGCTGCCTCAAGCAGTTATTTCCTCCCTGTCAGTGGCATGTATACATTGGTTTTCAGTTGTTTCTTTTCAGATTGAGCTCCTTTTCATACTCAGTTATTTATTCAACAAATATTTATTGAGCAGCTACTGTATTTTAGAGGCTAGAGAGGCAACAGTAAACAAAATAGAAAAAATCATGGAGATTCTTTTTTTGACAAGAAGACAAACAGTAAAGAAATACATCGGTATATATGGTATAATATATCATAAGTGCTGAGATGAAAAATAAAGAAGAGAAGGAGATAGGAAGCTGCGTGTGTGTGTGTGTGTGTGTGTGTGTGTGTGTGTGTTGGGAAAGGAAGAAGCTTACCATTTTAGAAGGTGCATTTCACAGAACACGGCACTTAAAGCTAAAGCTTATGTGCTTTATTGGTGACAAAATTCTAGGGAAGTCAGAGCAAGGGACAGGAATGGTGAGGCAGGAAAGGGGGGGAGAATCGATGCAAGAATGCATTCCGCGGGAGTCGCTGTTTGGTGTCAAGTGCAACGGATCTCTGCATTTCCCAGGACTGACTTCCGAAAGGCCGTCAGAACCATTATGTCTCAGGGCATTCTGTCTGAAGTGAGGAAGGGAGAAGAATTTGCTGTGAGCTCCTGTATCCTGTCAGGGCGTTAACTTCTGTAATTCTGGACTGCATGGATGTGGGCAGCGAGCAGGTCCTGTGGCATCTGCTGCCTTGCACAGGTAGCGAAGCCCTGAATTGTGAGGCAAGAGGCATCTGGTGTGGGCCTGAGGGGAGGGGCTGCTGGGTCGTGTCCACGTGACGTTGGTGGGAATCCCCACTGGGTCGGGTGCTATCGTGACCAATGGGGCAGCACTGGTGGCCGAGAACCCTGGAAACAGGAGAAACCCAGAGAACCTGGGGTGTGGTATACCGGTGTCTGATACAGATGGAGTGCAGAGGTGGGGGCCCATCAAGAAGGTGTCCTTTAAGTGAAGGCCTGAAGCTTTGTGATTTTGTGGGAAAAGAGCATTCCTGACAGAGGGAATACATGCAAAGGGGTCAGGTGGGGGCAGATATGGCAGGTTCAAGGGGTGGGGGAGGCCACGGCCGCTGTGGCCTATGAAGGCAAGCACATGGTAGGAGAGGGGTTGGAGAGGAAGATTGTAGTCCACACATGCGTGCCTACAGATCTTGGAGGGATTTGGGTTTTACTCCAACTATGATGAGAAACCACTGGGCAGGGGGAGGTTTCTGCACAGGTCTGGCATGAACTGACTAGCATTTCAAAAGCATCAGACTCTGATTTGCATTATGGCCATGACAATGAGATATCACCCACACCTGTCAGAATGGCTAAAATCAAAAAGACAAGAAATAAGCGTTGGCGAGGATATGAAGAAAAAGGATGCTTGTGCCCTGTTGGTGGGAATGCAAACTGGTGCAGCCGCTGTGGTAAACAGTATGGAAGTTCTGCAAAATAATAAGGATAGAACTCCCATATGATCCAATAATCCCACTAGTGGGTATTTACCCAAAGAAAATGAAAACACTAATTTGAAAAGATATCTGTACCCCTATGTTTACTGCAGCGTTATTTACAATAGCCAGGATACGGAAGTAACCTAAGTGTTCACAGATAGATTAATGGATAAGGAAGATGTGATAGATATATACAAAGGAATATTATGCAGCCTTAAAAAGGATGAGATGATGCCATTTGAGACAATGGGGATGGACCTACAGGGTATTTTACTGAGTGGAATAAGTCAGAACGAGAGAGACAAATACCATATGATTTCCCTCATAAGTGGATTCTAAAAATACCTGAATAAACAAACAAACAAAAAGCAGAATCAGACCTATAAATACGGAGAACAAATAGATGGCTGCCAGAGGGGAGGAAGACAGGGTGTGGGCAAAATGGGTGAAGGGGAGGGGGAGATACAGGTCTCTGGTTGCAGAATGAATAAGTCACAGGAAGAAAAGGCACAGCATGGGGAATCTAGTCAATGATATTGTGATAGTGTTGTATGGCGACAGATGAGAGCTACTCCTGAGGTGAGCATAGCATAACATATAAGCCATTATACACGAAGAGGGCTTCGTATCATGTTAGTTATATGGACGAGGTCAATACTCAATCTGGTCCTTTCCTCTCTCTCTGTCCTTCATCTCTTCTTTCCCACTCTTTCTTTCATTTTCTCTTTTTCCTTTCTGTCTTCTTCTTTTTGTCTCTCCCCCACGTCCTTCTATTAATTAACTAACTAATTAATTAATGTGGAGGAAGAAGAACACAAAGGACAGAGTTATGCATCAGAGAGTATTACCTCTGGCATGTATCACAGGATGTTAAATGTGGCTTTTAATGTTCTTTCTGAGTTTTCAGTTTTGGCCAAGTTCCCACAAGGCTAAGAACAGTAGATGTCATACCACCCACAGAAGAAATGCTAAGAGCTTGCAAAGTAGAGTTTTTGAATCTTAGCTCATAGCCCACCTTGAAGTATATAAGAAATCCTTGAAAGAGGCAAACGTCAGAGAGAGAGAAAATCTCTTTGGAGAGTTGTCAGGGTGTGGGGCATTTCCTTCACACAGAGCTAAGTGAGCCAAGGGAACCTTTCAGGGGGCTTCCCATCTGTCCCCGGACACCTGGGGACTCTAGGGCCTGCTTCCTCAGGCATGTCTGAAAATCTAAAGGCTAGAGACTGGCAGAACTGCTGGCCAGCCACCGAGTGGGAAGACAAGACAGCTCAGCGAATAGCTGAACACGCCAGTTTTGACCACACTGAGGAAACCCAATAACAAGTCATTTCAGAAGGGACCCTGGCAGAGAGGACCACTGGCGTGGCAGGGTGGGGTGTTGCCTGATGTCTGGGGAGGTTATAAGGGCACAAATGAGTTGTCAACTCCAGAGTTGGATTCAAATCCATTTTCTAACTTGGGCAAGTGATGTACCGTCTTTGTGCCTCAGTTTTCACACTGTGCTATAATAAATCTATTCCTGGGAAGAACTGACACCAGATGACATCTGTGTAGGTCTTTCAGACCCTTTCCTCTAATCCTTCTTGTTCGGAACTCAAGCCTGAGGGTCTCAAACCAGACACAGTGAACTGGAAGGGAAGTTAAGGAGACAGAGGGCTTCTTCCCTCCCGACTAAGATGTTCAAGGCTTTTCTTCAATAATTCCCAACTTAAGGCAGGCCCAAGTGGAGAAAAAGGGAGGAACTGTAAATAAACACAAAAAAACAAAACATGAGTATAAGACTGCATTGGTCTGGCCTGGAACTCTTAATATCTGAGAAGGACTGGGGACACTATGAAATCTGCTTGGGGTGTCACTCTGAGGAGGCCCTTGTAGGAAGGAATCAAGTTATTTTCTGCTTGTGGCCAGTCATGTCTGATAAGCTCATTTGATAAATACAAGTTTTGGGATTGTTTTGAAAATGGCTTTTCTAGCAATTACTTCCAATTCTGCCCATAGGTCTTTGGAGCAGAAAAATGTCTTTCAACCCTCTCACTCCAGGCCTTGGGTAGGCAGTGGTAGTCACTTCCCTTCCATGAGTTCTAAATATTGCTTGAAATCCTGGAGCTTCCAATTCTTCTAGGGGAAACCGGGCATATTTTGAGATGAGGAAAGGTGGAATATGTTGGCCTCGATGCGAATGATCCATGAAGAAGACTTGAAAGACCTTTCGAGTAGTTGTGATTTTTGAGAAAACACTTTGCTGAGTTATTCCCCAAGGTCCAGGAATTTTTCTGGGTTTTTCTATGTGTCTTGGCAATTCCTTATTCCCGAGTAATTTTCTTATTTTATTTATTATTGTTTTGTTCTTACCATTCTTTTTCCAGGAAATCCTCCTATGGCTCCAAACATCTAGTTAATATTTAAAGTTGCCCCTGAATCGCGTGCCTTCTTGGCCTTACTCTTCAGGTATCTTTCATTTTTGGCAAATAATAGTTACCAGCTGTGATTAAAATATGGAGCCAATGCTTTCGGATGGACACAGAAGATGGTCTTCCTGCAGGACAGATGGCACCTCCGGCATGACTCAGATCGGCCATCTAAGCCCATGTGGCCTTGGATGTGTGCCTGAGGTCAAGGGTCAAACAAACTTGTAAGTGGGCCTGAGGCCAGCCTAACAGATGGGTGAGGCTGGAGAGTCGGCAGACCACAGAGGCCCCAAAGAGAGTCTGAGCACAGGGAGGGATTGTGGCATTTTACTATCTCCCCGAAAGGCCCTGGTACTTAAACACCAAAATTATGGTTTTCCACAGGAGTCAGGCATTAATAGAGAGATTTCTACACATCCGCAGTCGGATGCCCTCGAGCTTAGAATCAAGTGAGAGAACTCTGAATCTCTGCCTTTATCTGAGCTGACCAAAACAGCTCCTGTGGGGCCGAACACTGGGACTATGCGTTGTCTGATCATTTTCTCTTTCCGGGAAAACACCGAGCTTAGAGAGTGTGCTCTTAGAGCTGTCCTGGGTGATGGGGACCCCGGAGCCGTGGCCCCTGATGGCTATGGGACAGAATTGAGGGTGCGTGTGAGGCAGCCTGTCCTGCAGAAGAAAGGAGTTTTCAGGACTTTCCCTCTGCCTCCTTTATGACATCCCCCTTCTCTTGATTTCTTTTACAAAGTGTGCCATGAATGCTTGGCTGTACCACCATTCTGGCTCGTCTCTCTCTGGGTCCTGCCAGCCAAGTGTCACGGGAACCCTTGCAGGGGACGTGGCTGGGATAGCAAAGAACATCAGGGCTGATAGCTGGATCTAAATATATTTTGGTTCAACAGGCAACATCTTACCTGGCCAGGAAGGTAGGAAATGCAAAGACGCCAGTGTGTGCCTTCTGGAACATGAGTGGATTTCCAGGGAAAGCCGGCGGCAGCCTCGCTAAGTAGTGTGGCTGGGGGTTTGGGAGATGGAGAAGAAGAGAAAACGGACCCTGGGCAGACAGATGAGCCACTGACGGTCAAGGAAATGCACCACGGCTGGCCTGTGCTCTTCCTCATTCCAGGAGATAGAAATAGCAGGTAAGAGGGAGAGCTGAGTGCGCAGACCACTGACTCAGGTCTACTGAGGCTGCGTACCTGGTTTTGAGAGACACGACTTCATTCACCCAGGGAAGGTGTCTTACCATCATGTGCCACTCTCAGTAGGAGAATCACAGAGCCACCAGATAGAACAGTGGGTTGGTAGGCGGGTTCCAGCATCACAGGGTTACCCCTGCTGGGCAACCCCCTTGTAAAAGTGTGTGTGCGGAAAGGGGCTGATGCAGTCCTAGCCCTGGCTCTTTACTTCTGTCCGGAGCTGACTTAACAAACCCTACTGCGTGCGAGACGCCGTCCTTAGCACTCTACAACTGTCAATGCATTCAGTTCTCGAAGCAACCCTAAGACAGAGGGACTCTTATCACTTGTGTTTCATAGATTTCATAGAGTTTAGGGGCAGTGGCTGGTGTGATGCACACTGGGATTTGGATGCTGACTCTTCATTATTCAGCTTTGTTTTACATCCCATAACTCCAGCTAATTAGCAATGCACATACCTTCGGGCCTCTCTGCTCCATGAGATGGGGAGCTGCCCGTGGACCAGGATCATGTCAACTTCACCTTTGTTTCCTCTGGCAAGGAGCTCAGTGCCAGGTGCCCAGTGGGCACTCAGTGAACGTATTTTTAAACCACAGCTCTCGGTGCCAATGGCCATGCCATTATCTCTTCTGTGACATGAATTCTAGAACAAACGGCTTTCGTTTTTATTTTGTACCCTGGCTGCCAATCAGACCGTTTGCCACACTTCTCCTGGGGCTCTGTGCCCTTGACACTTCCTGAGTGTTTATTATGCAGGAAGCAGCTCGGGTTGAACAGCCGGCTGCCAACTAGGTGTGACCCACCTCTCGGGTCTGTTTGTTCCGGCCACAGATAGCCACCCACGGCACACACAGCACTTTTGAAAGTGTCTCCTCCCTCAAGATTTCTCTCCTCTGCCCTGGGAAGTTGCCTAGCAACCTCCCTCCTTCTGCTCCCTGCTTCCCATGGAGCCACTCCTGTTTCCACTGCCCCATCACCAAGCCCCCAGACTCTTTTCCATACTGTCAGCCCCTTGCATCTCTCCGCCTCATTATGAGCCCATCACCAAACTTGATACGGGTGCAGTTTTCAAAACAAACTCAGCCTGACCCAGAAAGCATCTGTCATTTTCTCATCTTTTAGATCTTTGTAGAAGTCCTTCTAACATCCTTTTAACATTAACCTCAAGATCAAACTACCAAAGAAAGAGGCAAAAACATCAAACCAAAACAAAAAGCCTACTAACTGGGATTTCCTAAGAGGTTTATTCCAGCTTCAAATCCCTTCTTCCCCTCCTTAAAATAATCAGATCCTACCGCACACCCATCATGCGTGATACCACCACACGTGTGTTATCACACACGGACACAAAGGCGGGTTGGGACACAGTGTATGACAGGAACGTGTGATACCCGCTCTTATCCTGGAAGGACCAGCACTCTGATCAGAGCAGCCTGAGAGGGGGGCATGGGTCACTTCAAGGACAGCCCGGCCGGGTGTGCTTCTGCCATTTGTCCAAGAGGAGGGACTTCAGACTCTTTCAGGATCTCCATGCACAGTTGTTCAGGTGGCACACCCCCCATAGCCTGCACAACCCTGGGGGCGGCTCTGGACCATTTAAAGCTTGTCGTTATTTGGTTGTAGGGAGTGTTCTTCTCCACCTCCATCCTCCTATTTTTTTGTCCCACATACTCTCCTACCTACACAGGTAGTCATTTGTATAACTACATTTGCATAACGTTGGACTTGAGAGAGAGAGAGAGAGAGTGCAAGCAGTGGGGGGGGGCAGAGGGAGGGAGAGAATCTCAAGTAGACTCTGTGCTGAACGTGGAGCTCGATACAGGGCTTGATCTCACCATCCTGAGATTATGATCTGAGCCGAAGTCAAGAGTCAGATGCTTAACTGACTGAGCCACGCAGGTGCCCCTGCATCATATTGGACTTTAAAATCAATTAAAAAACATTCCAATCTGTTTATCTTCTTTTTACTGAGGTCTGGTTTCCTGGGGAAGGAGAGATAAAGGGGGGTAGAAGCTGGGGTGCCTTCAGATCCAAGGCTGGCCTCACCTTTCCTGGCTGAATCCACACTCACAGATTCTCTATTCTGTGCATACACCGCCGCATGTCTAAATCCAGATCTGACAGCAGAAGTGTGGGAGTGGGCAGGTGGGAAACGCTAGGTCCTGGGTCCAAAGGGATCTGCGCAATTTAATAATAAGAGTCTTTATCTAAACTCCTCATCCCCGTGGTAGTTCCACTAGACTAGTTATTTCTTTGTTATCTCTTAGGCTCAGAAGACCGGGTTCTGTTAGAATTACTGCCACAATGCACAACAGGAGAAGTGGAGGGCACAGACGTGGCAGGCAGAGTGAGAGCATGCACAAATTTATGTCACCAAATTAATTCTTCTCTACAGTTTGTCTTTCCTGCAGACTTTCTTCAAGGTGGTGAGTGTCGAGCTTTGGCGGAAACTGCTAAATGGAACAAGACTGGGAGAGAAATAGTTTGTCATCCTTGGGAAAGGTAGGTATCTTTATTAATTTTATATGATTGTTATATTGGTCATAATCACTATTATTTACTGAATGTTTGCTCAATGCCAGGCACTTAGATAAATAAATGCTTTACAGTAATTTTCTTATAGGTTCTTTCAACAACCTTGCAAAGTAGGTACCATTACCTTTTCCCATTACACAGATGAGAAAACAGAGGCTCACAGAGACTAGGTAACCCTTGTTGACTGGTGACCATTCACATGTCAGAGCCCAAAGCCTTCTTCCAAATGACCTAAGTTAACTTTAACAATTCATTCTGCTCTGAAGCAATTTCTTCCTAAAATAGAAAAATCTACATGCAACAAAAGACAAAATCAAGAAACACTATTAATTGCTAATATAGGCAGCAGCATCTGGGAATTTTATCTTCCTGGATTGTTCGAGCCCTCTGGGGACTGTGTTCGTTTTTATTTATTTATTTATTTTTTAAATTATTTTTTAAATCTTTTTTTTGGATTTATTTTATTTTATTTTTTTATAATAATTTTTTTGTTATGTTATGTTAGTCATCATACAGTATATCCTTAGTTTTTGATGTAGTGTTCCATGATTCATTAGTTGCGTATAACACCCAGTGCACCATGCAATACGTGCCCTCCTTAATACCCATCACCAGCCTATCCCATTCCCCCGGCCCCCCCCCCCGAAGCCCTCAGTTTGTTTCCCAGAGTCCATAGTCTCTCGTGGTTCATAAACAGAAGGGGGAATGAACCATGTGTTCGTTTGTAATACAACCTCCCCCCATCTCTTCTCAGGCCCCTCCTAATGCACTGCCTTGGAGGACAACTATCTGTTTGACGAATTTCTGGAATGTTCCAATGAACCTGTTATCCCTCCATTTCTCTTTCCGGTTGGCACAGTAAAGGAGAAATAATGTGATCTCCAGATCAAGAGAGAATCCTGAAGGACGGCTGGGCTACAGTGGCCACTGCCTCTGAGGCTCCCAGCTCTGACAATGCCCTGGCAGCTGCCTCCTTTCTACATTTGCCTGAAGTTTGTACTCTTGGAGCCACTGCATTTCTGGTAGAAGTAAAATCAATTGTATGGTGTGTGGGCTACTCCTGAGGACTCAGAGTTCGCAGGTAAAGGAATGGAGGCCAAGAGAAATGAGAAGACAGCTTTCTCCTCTAGTCATCTGTAAGCCGGTTTAGATAAGAATAGGGAGACATAGAACCACCAAACTTCCACAAAAAAAGAGAGTCCTCTGGGCCCCACGACTCAACAGTATAAATCCATCATATTAAAATTTGGATCACACACTCCATGACAGTTTGCTATTCTTCCCCAGGGCAGCCCCACACTGTTGTGTAGACTGAACACTGAACAATCTAGGGAGCACAACCATGAACATTCTAGATATAGAAGACTTGTATATTTATTGCAACAAATTTCTGGCAGGTAGCAGCAAAGTTATCTTGATGAATGTGTGCCTTGTTCTAATTTGTACAAAAGTGTCATATGGGCTAGAGGTGACTCTATTACTGCTCGTGAAGAAGGCAAGATTGCAGTGGGAGGAAAACCCTAAAGCGGGGATTGTAGTAGACAGGAAGTCTGTATGGAGAAGTGAGAGAGCACCTGGGTTTGAAGCCTGTCCTGCCAGGCACCAACTTTGACTCTGTGTAAGTTCAGCTTCTGAACTTAATTCTTACCTATATCATGGACATAATGATGGCAGTACCAATATCGCAGGCTCATTGTTCAGATTAAGAATATACATGTGACAGAAAAGCATCAAGAAATGAAATGAACTTTTAAAAATCTCTATTTCCTCCACCACACACACACACAAAGAATGTACATGTATGTATGCGTGTGTGCATGTATGTGTATGCCAGACTATATCTATCTATCATCTATCTATCTATCTATCTATCTATCTATCTATCTATCTTCTATCTATCATCTATCTGTCATCTATCTATCATCTATCTACTATCTATCTATCTATCTATCTATCTATCTATCTGTCATCTATCTATCTATCATCTATCTATCTACTATCTATCTATCTATCTATCTATCTATCTATCATCATCTATCACCTGTTCTACATTAGGCACTGGAGAAATTACAGCTGTTACTATTATAAACCAGAAGAATCCAGACTGAAATCAAGATTCTTGGTTGACAACATGCCACAGCAGTTCTCCTTGTGTTTCCCAGCTAGCTCCCAAACAGGAAAATGCATTTCAGGTGATGAAATTGGTCAAGAAATTCATGTAACATCAAGGTCATCTATGATCAATAGCAAGAACATTAAATACCAATGCTAAAGGTTTTAGAGCATTCATTGTTTGCTGTGATAAAATTATGTTGGGGTGCAAGAAGAAAATACATAGAAGATGGCAGGATTCTGAATAGGTACAAATATTCACTTATTCATTCTTTGACCAAATGCTTACTTGGTGGTGGCGCTGGGTTAGGAGCCGTGGAAGCAGAGGAGAAGGTGTTAGCGTAAGTTAGGTTAAGGTTACAGATAGACCTAAATAGGAAATTCCTCAAGACCATAGAAGATTGTATTTTTCTCATGTAAGTATTCTGAGAGCATTAAAGGAGTCAATTTCCTCCTATCCATGGGTTCCTTCCATCTGTGGCTTCTTCATGTCTGAAGACCTCACCATCATTTACAACTAACCAAATAAGAGGAAAGAGCATAGAGGAGCAAGTGTGGAGATTTTTTATGGGCCAGGACAGCAAGTGGCCCACATCACTTCTGCTCACATTGCCCTGGGGACGGCTGAGCCCTGTGGGTGTGCCTAACCACAAGGGAGACTGGGAGGCATGTAGCTTTGTGCCCATGAAGGAGAGAACAAATATTGTTGGACAGCTAGCAATGACTTCCCCAGGAGGACAATTCCAGGTGAGGGAGCCATACCATAAGATGACTTACAATTGCTGGACATGGGAAAAGAACCTCTGAACAAACTAGGATTGGACATAGGGGAGGCAGGCCCAGTGTCGTGTTCTGAACACAGTCACTAAGAAGACTATGAAGTGAAAGGGACTTGGCCGCTACAAACAGACAGGCCTGGCTTTATCTGTGCACAAGGAGAAAAGGTACTTCAGCAACCTAGGAGGGTGCCATCATCCATGGTTCTGTCTTCTGGCACTCAGGGTGCCTTCCTGACCTACATCAGACTGGTTCCAGCCAAGATCAAGTTGCTCGATCTTGGTCTTGCTGATTATATTTCAATTATGTCCTCTATGGGGGAAGGGGAGGATGCACTGACTTTTAAGAGAAGCTCTACAGGGGAAATGGGCATAATAAAGGACAGGTGTGTAGGAGCTCAAGGCTCCTGACACCCCATCTCTTCAGCTCACGTGGAATGCTGTTGGATCACCTGGCCCTGAATTCTGATCCTTGTAACTGATCTGTGGATGGATGGAGGGCAGAATTCTAAGATGGCCTCCAAGATTCCTGTCCCCTGGTGTGCACACCTTGTATGACCCCCTTGTGTGTGGGACCTGAGCATGTGAGGGGATAGTGGTTCCCTTGGGAAGTTTATATTCAGTGGCAAGGGTGATGAGATAGGTACTCTCCTTACATTACGTTATATGAGACTCCATCATGCCCCTGGAGAGAGATCCTCCTGCTGGGTCTGAAGGAAGAAGCTGCCATAATTGTAAGAGGGCCATGTGTCTAGGACCCAATGAAGGCCTCTAGGAGCTAAGGCTGACCTCTGATTACTAGTCAGCAATAAAGAGGAACCTCAGCCCTAAAACTGCAAGGAACCGAGTTCTTCAAGCCCCCGTGTGAGCTTGGAAGAGCTCCCAGCGCCTCACACGAGACTGCTAGCATCTTGATTTCAGAGTAGAAGGCCCTGTGTACTTGTGCCTAGACTCCTAATGCACAGACACTTTGGTATAATAGATTTGTGCTGTCTTAAGCTGCTATGTTTATGGTAATTGATTATACAGCAAAAGAAAACTAGTAGAGAGTACTTGGGTAAATCAGTTACCCTCCCTGAGCCTCTGGGTTGTTGTTGTTCTTTTTTTTTAAATAATCTCTAAAATAGATGTTCCTTTTAGATTTATGGCAAGAATCACATGAGATAATGCATCTCAAAGTGTTTTATAAATTATGGCGTTACCAACACTTGTAAAAAGGACTTATTAATAATAGGCAGTAAGGTCATAAATTAACATTGAAGGGGAAAACAAGGCACTAAGCATTTATTTTTAAAAAGTGTATCTAATTAGTATTTATTTTTAGAAAGCATTCTGGTTTTCTCTGCTATTTAATGATCTATTTTTATCTCCTTAGCAATCAGAGTTAGCAAGGCCTTCTGGCATGAGACACAGTGTGATTCTGGGGATGCAAACCAGAATGTCTCCAAGACGGATTGCATTGTGTAGGTTATTCCTATTTAAGAAGTAGTTGCAAGAAGGATCTGAGCATATTCTGCCCTCCAGCCAACTCGAGTTCCAAATCTTGCTGCAATTGCCTTAATAGTGAAGATAAGAGCTGGCCTGAAGACTTGAGGACAAGACAGAATCAACAGAAACCATCAGTGTTGTTGATACATTCTATTTGAATGATCGTTTAAGTTGTTTAATCCTCTGCAGCTTTGTCTATTTGACTGCTCTTGGGGATCCCCAAGAGTCAACAGACCACACTTGGAAAACTGCTGCCATATAAAGCCAACACTGCAAGAGATAGTGAACGTGGTAAGAATGATCCGGAACCCTTGATCGTTAGAAATCACAGAGGCGGCTCCTGATAGCAAACACATGCCTGGATTAGATGAGCTCTTTCAAGGAATCTGTTGAGGTCAAAACTGTTTTCGTAGTAATACTAAGATATTTGCCTTTGTCTTGTCTTGACACTTGTCATGATACTGCAAAGACAATTGTGGGTGAAACCGCTGGCTCCTTAGCAGTGGTACCAAATTGCCAGGAGCTCACAGTAAAAGAAACAAATGTTAAAAACCAATATAAAACCAAAGCCAATTCCATTTAAGAACATTCCATTTAAGAATGTTCTTGATGAAGCGATAAAAATTAATTTTATTAATTCTCAACTCCTGAGTGCATACCTTTTTAATATTCTGTGTGACAAAATGAGAAGCATACGTAAAACCCTAATGTGGCATACCAAATTATGATGATTGTTCTGAGGAAAAACAGTTTGTGATTGTTTGAGTTGTAAGCTAACTAGCCACTTGTTTCCCCCATGGGTCATTGTTTTTATCTGAAAGAAAAGCTGACTAACTATCGTTCTTTGGACTTGGGTATTAGGCAGACATTATCTTAAAAATAACCTAAGTGAGCCTGTCACTTTGAGGGAATCAACAGACAGTATGAGCTGCCCAAGATAACACTTGAGTGTTCTGGCAAAATTGAGACAAGTTAGAATTTTGGAAAACTTGTTGGCAGCTTCCTAATTCTTGAAGACTCTTCCGATAAACTTGTGGTGATATTAATGACTGTGACTGTAAATTTTATGTAATGAAATGTGTCAATAGAAAGAAGATCTGCATAACTTAATGAACCAATATTTTCCAATGACCAGTGTTTTAATACAATGTTGTAAAATCACGCATGGGTAAAAGAGCCAATCAAAATGGATTTGAAGTAGACCAGTGTATTTACCATCACAGAGTATGAGAAATTCATGGGTATGTTTTCAGATTTCACATTGCAACTAACCTTTAGAAATTGCCACTTATCCAGGGGTGTCTGGATGGCGCAGTCAGTTAAGCGTCTGCCTTCAGCTCAGGTCATGATCCTAGGGTCCTGGGATTGAGCCCCGCATTGGGCTCCCTGCTCAGTGGGGAGTCTGCTTCTCCCTTCCCCTACTCTTATGCTCTCTCTCTCTCTCTGCCTCTCAAATAAACAAAATCTTTTTTAAAAAAAATAAATTGCCATTTGTTGAGTTTTAGTGCACTATCAAAGAAGAATATCCACAATTACATGAAAAAGCTATTAAAATATATCTTCCTTTTCCAGCTACATATCTCTATGAGGCTAGATTTTCTTTATAGACTTCAACCAAAAAAAATTACAACAGCTGTTTTTTATTAATCTGGACATTAAGGAGATTTGTAAACATGTGGCATAATGCCATTCTTACTGCTTTAAGTTTTTGTTTTGGAAAATAAAATTATTTTTCATTAAGATATATTATTTTACATTAACCTCTAATAGGCTTGTTATTATTTTTTAGTGAATTAATAAATAAAGGCTGTCTAAACCTTTGCTTCAATTTCCAACATGGTAGACACTGCTAGATATAATCCACACAAGCAAAAACTCTTTGACATCTATGGTAAGCTGAACTGCAGCCTGCTAAAATTGTCCACATCTTAATCCCCAGAACTCTGAATGGTACTTTATGTGGCAAGGAGAACTTTATAGATATGATTAAAGACCTGAGATGAAGGTTATCCTGGATTATCCGGATGGGGCTGATATAAGCACACAGGTCCTTATGAAAGACAGGTGATTAGAGGGAGCAGTGGGAGGTGTGATGACAGAAGCAGAGCTGAGAGCTGTGGGGGACAGGATCATGAGTCAAAAAATACAGGTGGCCCCAGGAAGCCATAAAAAATGCAGAAAGAGACTCTCCTCAAAGCATCCAGAAGCAATCAGCCCCTTTGACACATTAACTTTAGCCCAGGGAGACTTATTTTGTACTTCTGACTTTCAAAACGGTAAGGTGATAAGATCTCATTGTTTTATGTCATAAGTGTGTGGTGATTCATTACAACAGAAACAAGAAAACTAATACAGAGCCCTCAGTGATTTTTAAGAGTATTAAGGGGTACCGAGACCAAAAAGTTTGAGAGCTACTACTGTGTGGTAACCCTAGGACAGCTTCAGTGGAATAAGACCCGGGCAGAGTGGAATGGCTCAAATCCTTCCCCATGGTCCACAGGGGTCATGGTGTAAGACTAGTGAAGTCTTCTCCAAAGCTCCAGGGTGATCCCAGATAACCCTGGAGCTCCTTCAGGACATGGAACGTAGAGCGTACTCCACAATCCTATATAAATAAAGGAAATAACGAATAAATAAGCGCCCTGCTCTTTGTCACTTACACAGCCCTCTCAGCACAATCATATGATTTGCGGAGGTCCTACTCAATGCTAGACACTGTTATGCCATTTAGTGCTATTACCTTTATTCCCTACGACCGTGCTGCACGGGAGGTCCCGAAGGGCCAACGGACTTGCCCGAGTCACACCTAGTAAGTGGTTGGGCCAGGTGTTGAACCTACGTCTGTCTGGCCTGCAAACCCATGTTCTTCCCTCCACGGTCTCCACGGATTTGGATGAATTTACCCAACCTCGAACAGGCAGTAGGTTACGTACGGTACTTCCGTATTATGTCACGTTAATATTTTCTGGCCCGAAAGTAAGGATGAGCCTAATCATGAAGACAGGTCTGAGTGGGGCTGGGTAGAGAGGGTGAGTGGGTAATGGACATTTCTTGAGTGCCTACTGCGATCGCCCACTCGTATTTCACCAGGCTCCCCTGTTCTGCATCGGCAAAAACTCTTAGGCAATTTCTCCAAAACGCAGCCTGTTTTCATGTGGTTGAGTTTCTTCCCTTTGGATTTTAAATGAAAGGAATAGATAAGTTCATAGTAAGGAAACAATGGCTCAGTTGCTTGTATATCTGTGACAAGCATTATCTAATACAATTTACCAGAAATTGTTATCATTATCGCTCGTCTTCTGGACGCAGCACAGCATTCAGAATGGGATGTTACCATGGTGCCTTTGATCTGTAGCAATGTTTCCTTTTGTTCTGTTTCATTGGTAAACATTTTCTTGCTTTGCCCTTACCCTCAAATAAAAGAGCCGAGGACTGACCCGTCCCTTGTGACCGTTAGCAGTTTCTCCACTGTTGGATGGCTAATAAGTTAATTAAGCTTCCCGTTAATTAACTTTAATAATTAGCTTTGGTATGGTCCTACCAAATGGTGATTACCTTGGCTCCTGACTGTTAATTCTGCCTGTCAATCAGAATGTGTGCCCACATTGCTCAGGAGGCAACCTGACCCTGTTGGGCAAGAGATAAGAACTTGGCCAGATGTCTTCATCTTGGGGAGAGCAGAACTCCAGAGAGGGAGGAACAATTTGTGTCCAACCTCTTAACGTCCAAACTTCTGGCTTTCTTAAGATATCTCTATTTTAATGAGGCATTGGCAGAGTGAGTCATCTTGTCTTAATTTAAATCTAACTCCAAAAGACAGATCTGGTTAAAAAGAAGTTGACAGATTTGGGAGATTTTTTTTTTTTTAAAGGAAACTTTCCTTTTTTAGAAAGACTGACTCACAAGAAGCCATCAATGGTAAGTCAGTGTCTATGCTAGAATTGCCTTTCAAGTAAAATATTTTCCAACCCTGCTCTTGCTTGGCTTGTTCACGCCTAGACACGATGACTGCCCCGTAAGGGCGCAGGCAGAACCAGCCAATGAATAATGAACGTGGGCTTGAAAGCAGCACGTAGCTCTCTCCGGCCACGACGTCTTGCTAATAACTTTTAGAACTGCTTGATGTCAGGCCGCACATAGAGTGGAGATGATACTTGTCAGCTAATTCGGCTTTTAATACTTCGAACGTCCTGACGGCTCTGAGGTTTTTCCGTAGACAAATTGTCTTGCCTGTTAAATTTGTAACGTATTTAGGGAACTTCATTTTACATGTTTAGAAAAACAGGCTTGAACACTCGTGAGTGCTTTCGTGGGAGAGCCTGGGGCCTCCCGGAGCCTGGGCCGACAGGGAGGCAGCGGGCTGGCCATGGGGCAGGGAGGCCAGACCACCTCCCTGGGAGGACTTGCTGTGTTTCTGTTCGGGGCTTCAGGAGGGGAAAAAAACACACACACAAAAAAACAAAACCCAAATGCTGATATTTTTAGTTCCCACTCACTCCTTGACTATGAATAGGAATATGATTGAAATTTCCACCAGTGTTCAAAGCAGACTTACCTTTAAAGCAAATGTCAAGAGTTTGAAAACTCACTCTAGCTGGAATAATGTTCACATAGACAGAGAAGACCTTAACAAAAGAACCGAAGAAAACAAAGCCCTGGAGCTTTTAGCAGAGTTGGCTGAAGGTCCTGTCCCCCACCCTGGGACTTCACGAGGGGAAGAAGAGCAGTGGTTTCCACCCCAAATGGGAATACATCGTGTAGTGGGGGAGAGGGCCAGCCTTGCCCCGTGGCCTCCGCTCTCTGCAGGGTCATTGGAGCACTTGCAAAACCGGTCGCAGGACTCAAGGAAATGACCCACAGGAGCGCGCTGGGGAGGAGTCGAATATTTTCTTGTCAGCCGTAAGGCAGTAGGGACTGGAGCGAGGCAGGGATAGAGAAGAGGTGGGAGGTGGGGGAGTGGGGGGGTGCGAAATGCAGAAAATGAAAAATGAGAAATAAAACACGGCTGAGGAGCAAATGCATGCCGGTGGAGTCCTTAGTCGGGGAGAGACCCTTCAAAGCCCTTTTGGCTTTTCTATGTCCATCATTCCCAAGACAGCTGAGTGCCAGCGGTGGGAAGCCAAGTCAGATATGCCTTGTAAATGTTCACGACCTCAGCCCTTGTTGGGGAGTCACCGGGAGCTCATTTCAGCTGCCTGGGAATCCTGCTCTGGCCAATGCCAGTGAAAAGAAAAAAAAAAATTTAGGCTATAAATCCTAAATAGCACCTACACTAGATACATTACTTTTCTTTTCCAGGTCACAGAAAGGAGAAATCACCATAATACATGTATTAATTTAAGAATCTAGAGCATATGAAAAAGTTGCCAAAATCATTGAGAACCTGCTATAAAATGTATTATATGGCCTAGTATTTCCCATGCTCTTGGCATATTTTCAATTCCTCTGTTCCCTTGTTCTTCTAGACCAGCAAAATCCCAAGCTTGGGTCAGATCTGCTGTCCATATTACTTCTCCCTACATCCAGCCTACAGAAACTGTCAGCATCACACAGCTTGGGACCAAAAAACATGGAATTCACAGCCTCTCACTTAAGCTGGACCCTCGTTGGTGCTTTTTATTCCGGCTTCTTAAGCCTCGGTCTCCAGCCACTCCGAGGTCCTCCATGACTATTAAAATCCCGCTGGGCTTCTCAATTCCTACCCGCCTCCTCCTCTGTTCTCAGGTTTACCCTCTGCCCAGGCAGACAGGTGAGAACCCAGGGAGGCACCCTCAAACTTGCTGCCCTGGTCTCCCTTCACACACATCAAGTGCATGAGGTCTACCAGTACTCTCTCCAAAATAGCTCTCCCCACCCCCTCTTCCTTCTCTTTGTCCCCACAGACATGGTGTGAATTTAAGTCCCTATCACCTTTTGCTAGACTATTGCAGTGTACTCTGAATTGCTATCCCTTTCTCCTGTCTGGTCACTGTCTGGTCACCTCTTGTCTCTCGTCTCACATCCTCTGTCCACTTGTTAAGTGAGCCATTGCTGTAGCAACCGGCTTCCCAACAACACCACATCTCTCGTGCCCTAAGGCTTTGCTCACACAGTGTTCAGTGCCTGCCAGAGAGCCCTGCACTGATGCACCTCCCACAGGACCAGGAAGGGTAAGGGATTTACTGCAATTCGTGACCACTGAGGGGTGGGAATGCATCTACCCATGCTCTCCCTTGGTGACCACTTGGTGACCACTGGTGACCACTTCCAGAACACATCCTTGTGTTGGTTTCCCTTCCTCCCCTATTTTTCCTTCCCCACACGCCATCCCTATTCCTGGGATCCCTTCCCAAAGTGAAGCACCTGCATCAGCCCCATCTCGGGACCAGCACAGATGTAACTAAGTCTGAATCCCTTTCCTCTAGGGCTCACATCTGAAGCAGGAACAGACCCATTGCCAGATAAACATAAAACAATAGGCATTTATTATGCGTAGGGCTCCTGTGGATGCCCGTGGGAAGGCCTGGAGCTCAGTCTCAGGAGGTCAGGGCTGTGTCCTCTGCTGGGGCAGAAGGTGGACCTGGTGGGGTGGGAGGGTGGGCCAGGGGGTGGGGGTGAGGTCTGTGCAGTTAAATGCTACTGAATGAACAAATTTAATGTCTTTAGGCATCTGAGTTTCTTAATAAAGAAAAAAAGCTCTAAGCTGCATGCCTTATTCCATAATATACTCTCTGGCTCTCCGTATTTTAGGCTAGTTAATTCCCACATGACAAGAATGGTACACACCTCACGGAGCTGGTTACTTCGCTGGTGTGTATTGGAGTATTTTATGGCAGTCTTGCCAGAACAAGGATGACTTTAAGGAGAAGAAAAATCTAACTATCTTGTGACTCAACCTCAGCACTAGGGTGTTTGCTCTCAAACGTAAGCACGTAAGATGAGGTGGAAAGCTTCCCTATGTTCCTGTTGCCTCTTGCACTAGGAGGGGGCAATCTTTAGGCTCATGAGAAGCTAAGTATCCCTGCAACATGGATCCAAAACAGCAGGGGGATATTCCGGGCACCCAGCATCTGGCTGGCTGGAGTGACTAGATTTTTCCTGGCAACATCGATCTACAACAATTTGAGCTGTGATTGACACCCCCTTCTACTCCCCACTCCCCGGCACCCTCACCACCTCCAGCTCTTATCAACCTTGCTTTCTGAGTCACCACTCATTTTTCTCACCTGGGGTCTAACTAGAAGGCTTGACAAAAGATGAGAGTAATTTTTAGATGCATTAGACCTTCCCACCTTGGTTTTAGTCTTCTGTTGTGGTTTCAAATGGGGCTGACTTTTAAGATTAGCTAGAAACACAGTTCCCTTTCTTTTCTTTTGAAATGTTCATCCTTCTCTCTCTTCATCCCCCTCTTTTCAGGGTCATGTTCCCTCTCCCACATAAGCCTGTGTTTGGAACTTCGTGGAGCCTGCAGACGCTGGATGTGTGCTGGCAGCATATCAATGGAGAAAAACATTTTCTTTCTCTTCCTTTTTTTTGTCCTAGTTTGCATCTAGGTAAAGGCACATTGAATACCAAGCTGTGCCTCGGTTCTATGCACTTAAAAAAAAAATGAAAGCAGCTTTATATATTCTGAACAGTGTTTTAAAAATATGTCCCAAATTCTTTGATAGTCCTCCCGTCAAAAGGTGGAGCTTAGTTCTCCTTCCCTTGAGTGTGATCTGTGCTTAGTGACTTGCTTCTAATGAATAGAATGTAATGGAAGTGATGTCGGGTACCTCCTGATACTGGGTCACAAAGGGCATTTTGGTTTAGTCCTTGCTCTCTCTGGGATCACTTGTAGGGCAAGGTCAGGGGCTGGGGGAGCTTTCCGAGAAGCCCACCCTCCAGCTTCCGTCAAGCCTTCAGATGACGGCAGCCTCCAAACATCTTGACCCAAAATCTCATGAAAAACTACACCAGAACCACCCAGCTTTGCTACTCCCACATTCCTGACTCATAAAAACTGTGAGATAATAAATGTTGCTTGTTTTAAGCTCTAAGCTCTTTAAAACATAGCAATAAAAAAAGAATACATTCTGAACTCGAATTCTTTCCTGTGGGGGCTAGAGGTGCTAAAGCAATGTCTCTCTGTCATATTGGAGTGGTCAAGGCTGTTAAAGCAATGACCAAGGACAGGGGTTATTTAGAAATGTGTAGTTTGAGAAGCTACTTTCAGGGACAGATAATATAACTTGTTTGATTTTTGTTTATAATCTCTTTTCCCAAAGCATGCACAGCAGTTTATAACAAAAAATGTGTGCAATGAAACTCTAACTACAAATAGGAAAGAAAATCAGGACCCAATAGAGGGAATGGTGCTTATAAGCATAAGAGCCAACATAGTTGCAACTGTTGAGTCTTAAACACGACTCTGAGTTTCCCAGTAGCCACGGTGAAAGAGGAAACTTAGTGAGTTTTGTAGCTCTTATTACTGAAAAGGAAACAAAGCTTTTCCTAGCATCAAATTGTATAAACAAAGTTCTCTTGTGGACTCCAGTACAGATGCTGACCTAGGTAAAAGACAAGGCTCACAGTCATCCTTGCAGGGATATTGTGTGAGGAGAATTCATTTAGCCGTTACTTGCGTTCACTAGAAAAGGAGGAAGGGAAGTGGTAGAGCTAAACTCAATGGTGAATTCTAGAAAATAAAAGAAATTCCTTCTACCTGAGTGCTGCTAGGCCTTTTGAAAGTGCCATGTAAATGTCTCTTAAAATATTTTTGATCTGAGCTGAGGCACTTGCTTTTCTCTTTTTCCGTTGGTTTATACATAGCACAAAAGCCCTTCTTGGGCAGCAATTTAAAATAGCCCAGTTTATCTCTCTGCTTATGTTCCTGGGCTTGGTTTTGGGCTATAAACCCTTTCTGCTATCTTGGCCTTTGCCGGGAGAATGTGAATCTTCCAGCACACCCCTTCACATTCCATCAATTCCTGACCTCCTGCTGTCCTAGCCAGCACACACACACCCCTCCCCCCTTTCTTCAAAGTCCTGAGAGAGGCTGCACAGGCAGCGGAATGCACAGACTGGTAGCTGGGCTGCACGGACTGTCCAGGGGCCCACCGGGTTGTGCAAGCTCTTGGAGAGCATGGTCGAGGCACAGGGCTCCTGAGAGAGAGCTCGGTCCCGTGCAGCACAGTGTGCGTGGCCCAGGCCACCGTGAGGGGGACCACAAGTGCGGTGGACACACGGGGCTTCACCCTAGTCCTGGGAAGCTGGATCTCTTATGGTTTAAAACATGAGCTGAATTATGGGAAGACACCGAGTACGTTGCGGGGCATTTACCAGGTTTCAATTCACGTTAGATTTTGTCTTCCTCTCTACTTCCCTTCTTCTTCTTTTTTTTTTATCTCTTCCCCTTCACTCCCTGCTTCTCCCCCCTTTTCTGTCTCTCTCCCTACTCCATCCTGCAAGCATCTGGGAAGCAGGGTCGATGTGTGTTGAGTCCTTTTCTGTAAATCTTTGCCCTGGCTCTATCCCCCATCTGCCATCCAGGTCCTTCCCCTCTGTGCTTGGTCGGCTCCCTCGTCCTGTTCATGTTACAAGGCCCAAGCCTTTGCTGACCTCTCTTACTAGGTCAACTCCCCCTATCAGCCATTGCCATGGCACTGGAGAGCTCTTCACTTTTGGTCCTTACCACATTGGTTATTTTGATTTTATTTGTATGATTCCTTGAGGAAAATGAAATTTACATTTGTATGATTACTGTAATGGCCACCTGGAGACTATAAAGGGATTCCAGTTACCTTTATATTCCCAGGACCCAGAATAGTGCCTGGGACACAGCAGGCATCAATAATTGCTGGTTGAATGAACCAATGAGTTGGCGAAGGAAAAAGTCTTGCTTCGTGAGTTGCGCTGGGTGTTGGCCAGTGAATCAGAGTTTCGGTGTGATGAGGAGGAATATCTCTATTTGTGAAGGGTGTGCTCAGCCCTGGGGAGACCACAGGCATCTCAAGCTGCTGGACACCAGATGCCCAGGGGACTGGAGATGTTGCCTCCTCATGTTGAACACAGGAGAGAGATGGCAGGGCCAGCTTGGGTGGCCGCGTAAGTGAAGCACGCCATCTCTAGATCTTTCTTCCATACTCACTACGTATCTGTGCTAGTTTTCTAGGGCTGCCGTAGCAAAGGACCACAGACTGGGTGGCTTACACACACCAATTTATGTGGTCAGAGTCCTGAAGACTGGAAGTCTGAGATCAGGGTGTTGGCAGAGTGGATTTCTCCTGTCGCCTATCTCCTTGGCTGGAAGATGGCCACCGTCTCGCTCTGTCTTCACGTGGACTTCCCTCTGTACGTGTTTCTGTCTGAGTCCCTCCTCTTATAAAGATATCTGTCATATTGAATTAGGACCCTACCCTCACAACCTCATTTCACTTTATTACCCTCATAAAGATCCTATCTCCAAATATCATTGTATTCTGAAGTACTGGGGCCTGGGACTTCCAACACAGGACTTCGGGGTGGGGGGACACAAGTCAGCCCAGAGCACTACCTTTAAGGCTAACCTGCTGTTGACCAGCTGAGTGACCGCAGGCAAGATATTTAATCTCTCTGTGTCTCCATCGCCTCGTCTGGCATTAATGAGAGCACCGCCTCATTGAGTGGAGTGAGGGTTACATGAGTCAAGGCCCACGATGTGCTTGGGACGGTGGCACGTGGTGAGCGCTCAGTCAGCACTTGCTAGTATTATTGTTACTGAGCCCCGAGAAAACAACTGTGCACGATTCAAGGATAAGAATTGGGCTCTGTCCTCAATGTGCCTATAGGTCCCTTAGACTGAAGATAAAGCTAATAAATAAAAACAACTTGAGGCACTTTTCTTAGCAGACGTTTCTGGGCCACCACTGGGGAGGGGAGGGAAGGGGAGGAAAGAGACATGGCCGCCTGGACTCCCAGGCTGAGCCCCTCCAGCCCTCAGAGATATAGTGCTTCTGTAGTACCCAGGCTCGGTCGCTGCCCCAGCAAGGTGCTGGCTGAAGGGAACTCGGTGCTCCTCACGGCACATGGCACTCTTAGGACTTGCAGTCACCACCCCCCAAGGGAGGGACACTCCTCCGCCCAAGTGTCAGAGCCACTGTGCGAGCCATCCCTGAGCCTCTAGCTTACCGTAGAGTTGACTTCTATTTCCGGTTACTCTATAAATTCCACGAAAGCAGGGATTTGTGTTAGCTTTATTCATTGCTCTGTATCCAGTGCTCCTAGAAGAGCACTAAGTACTTACTAGGCACTCACTAAATGTTTGTTCAGTGAATGAATGAATGAATGAATGAACGATGGCACTGTGAGCTCTTGGCACTCAGGAAAGATGGAAGGTCAGGAACAGGGAGTCTTTCTGCCCCTTCACAGGCTTTTGCTGATTGCAACAGGAAGACATGAGTAGAACACCCGATGCATTTTCAATCTGGTTTATCAGTCAGCATGTTAGTGGACCTCCCCCCAGGACCAGGACACCAGGCGGCCCATCCCACTCCAGGGCAGTCATTGTAATAGCTACCATTCACGCCACTAACACTGGCCATAATTATAATCAACTCATCTCTAAAACCCTCTGAGGTAGGTGCTATCATTATTCCCAGAACGGAAGCATGAAGAGGTCAAATAACCACTCCCCAAACCACACAGCTAGTAAGCAGTAGGTCGAGAAACTGAATTCAGATCCGTTGAGTCCAAGTCCTGGCTTTCACTGTGAGCTCTCATCTCTTTTTGTTTTTGTAGGTATTTTAAGCTGTGTCAGGGGCTGCTCACCAGATGGCTTTTTAATCTCTCTCCTGTTGCTACATTATTAATCTCCAAATTGTTTAGTGGAGAGAAGAACTGGTACAGAAAGGAGGTATCTACATAGGAGAGGCTTCCTGGGAGAGCGGCTGACATTTCACGTGGGCCTGGGAGGGTGGGCTAGGTTTCGGCAGAGGAAGGAGAGACAGAAGCACATTATAGCTGGGGGAACGACACTGGAATCCATCAGGATGGCAGCTGCCATCATGGGGATCAAACAGACACACCCCTGTTACTAGCAACACAAAGCTGTGAATCTGAGTTAGTCAAATATTTTGCCGGTGGTTGCTTCCTGCTTTTGTCTGCTCAGAAAGGGATAAAGAGCTTGCAATCCTCCATTTTCTGAAAATCCACACTGCACTGGATTTTTGGTACTCCCGGAAAATGGTTGATGCTTCGTGCAGAGTTTTTCAGGTAGCAAAGCTCCATGGCCTGGAAGCTTTCCGTGGGCTTGCTCCCTCCTTAGAATATATCACACTGAGCTCAGGACAGTCAGCGGCCACATGACCTTTGCATGGGCCCCTTGGAGGGAGCCAGTAGAGTTTGACGTGGCTCCAGTGGAAGCTGAGATCCCCTCTGGTCCCTGCATCCCCACAGGATGGAGGCAAGGTGCCCTCAGACCAGCAGAGTAGCTGGAGGTTGCGGATCTGCAAGGCTGCTTTATTCTGCCAAGTGTAAAGCATTTTGAACTTGCTCCACCCTTCCTATTTTCCATCTGTCTTATTATTCATCGCAGTAATATTTGGGCATTTTGAAAAGAGTGATATTTTAACATGAAGCTATTCCAAGGAGAAAGAAAAATATCCTCGTTTGGCATAAACCAGTCATGCAAATTAGCCTAAATAAAAATAAGACTAAAGACAACTTAGAATATCATCATACTTTCCCCAGCTCCTGCCAGTCACTGCTGTCAGCTGTAGCATTTCTCCACCCTGGTGACAGTGTTGAGAAGTGGGGCCCACGTTTCTGGAGAGGTCAATGCTGAAGAACCCATTCAAGAAGAATGGACATCAAAGACCCCGCACCTGAGCTGTGTTCGAAGCACCCAAGAAAGAATTTCCTAGAAGTGTATTCCCATGAGATTCTAGGTTTGGCTCATCATGGACTAACCCATCAAGGACTCTGACATTCACTCTGTTTTATTCCTGGGAGACTATTTAAGTACAGTGTGTGTGTGTGTGTGTGTGTGTGTATTAAGGGCCAATGCTATGCAAGTTGACATAAAAATTAAAAATGTTTTTTTTTCTCTTTTGGAGGAGAAGAGAATGCAGTATTTCAAGACCCCTGGTACAGAAAGTCTTCAGAACACGGTCAGCATATCATTATTCTCGTGCTGCTGTTGGAAATGAACCAGTTTCTCTACTTTCTCTCCATTTGTACCTCCTTCTCTTGCCTTCTCTTCTCCTTACACTTCAGCTCTTTATCTCCTTCTTGCCTTCTCTCTTTCCTTCTTTGCTTGGTGGGCCTTATGTGTTCTCTGGTCTCCAGGGTTATCCTGGCTTTAGGCAATATGCAAGTCCATAACTGAGGGCATATTCCATGGCCACCCAAGACATCGGATCATTTTTATCATTAATTTCTTCAAGTCATGCTTAAAATGGCATCATTGGATACAATCTCAAAATCCTTCCCTAAGCCTAGCTGTATTTCAGAACCATTCTGAAAAGGAAATCAGCCTGCTATATTTATTCCAATGTTCTATTTCAATCAGACATTGAGACAACTGGGATAACACCCTTACTGGACTTGTCGCAAAAGAGACAAACATGTGACAACAGTCATTTTACATCTTTTATTTCAAAAGTCATAAGGATGGGAGGGGTTATATATCCTACTGCAGCTTTGATGTGTTGGGGAAAATTTGCAATACTACATGAAATCAACAATGCTGACTTTCAAACTTCCTTTTATTAATGCTTTTTTTTTTTTTTTAACTACGAAGACCATGATCTTGCAATCTGATTTTGATCTAAGAAATTCTTCACTGAGGAAACATGCCAAGAGATACAGGGAGAAGTGGTGAGATGTCCAATCTATAAAGTTAGTTTTCCAGTTAAGTCAGGGAGGAGACTAACAAGATTTCTGAAGTATCATATGGACCCCATTCCTCTAGATGTTTTTGTTTACAAGCTAAGCACCCACTCTCTTATTTGTCTCCCTTACTAATCACGTTCTTCACATTCTTCTGAAACAGCCTCATTTTCTTTTCTTCTTTTTCCCTCTTACCTCAAGTTCTCAATCTTTTCAGCAGATCAGATTCCAGACCTCAGCTGTGTGGCTGATTTGTAACACAATCCTTCCTTTTGGGTATGCTCCTTGATCTAGTAATTCCACTCTTTATATGGGTATGTGCAAATATTTAGGCATAAATGTAGCCATGGGGGCATCAATAATGAGACAAAAATCAGAAACATGAAGACATTTGTTGAATTAATTATGAACATTGATGACATGGAATATTATGCAGTCATTTCAAATGATGTAAAAGATTAATGACATGAAAAATATCCCTAATGTATTATTTAGCAGAGATAAAAAGAAAGTTATAAATAGTATTGTCCCATTTTAACACAAACACGTACATACAGGTTTTTTCCAAGACTGCTGGTATGCACATCAAAATAGAAACAATGGCTGTCTCAGTGATAGGAATAAAGATGATTTTATCTTTTTAATTCTTATTTTTTCCCTTATCTATTTTGTGATTTTTATTTTTTTGCTTGTGTGTGTCGTCTCATACACATTCACACACATTTATACATGTATATAGTATACCTTAAATTTTATTTTAAAAATAAACTTTATCCTCTTAATCTGCCATTCTTCAGGAAGCGAAGATTTTTTAATTTATTTTTTTATATAATAATTTTTTATTATATTATGTTAGTCACCATACAGTACATCCCTAATTTTTGATGTAAAGTTCCATGATTCATTACTTGCGTATAACACCCAGTGCACCATGCAATACGTGAGGATTAAACTAAGAAAGGAATCAGAGAACATGCAGGGTGTTCAAGGGTAAGCCACAAAAATGGTTTGGGCATGAAGGGAGAGGAGGCTTGGGATGGGGAGAAGGAAGAGAGAGATGGAAAAGACAAGCTACAGGGCTGTGGCACTCAGTTCTACCAAGAAGGCTAAGGACAGATCTGGTCAGTCTTTGGGTCAAAAAGGCTCTCTCCCAGAGCAGGAGGATTGGTCTTTCTACAGTGACCCAGAGAAAGGAAAGACTTCAAAGTCTAGTGTAAGGAACAGGAGGAGAATTTCATTTTAGGAAGCCCTGGAGGTGGACACTTACAGAGTCCCGTAAGGTTGGGAGTTTCCACGTGTCTGTGATGATTTGTTACTTTGGAAATGGAATAGAACTGATGTTGAAAGTCCAGATTTCTAAATAAAATCTTTAAAAAAAAATGGGGGGCACCTGGGTGGCTCAGTTGTTAAGTGTCTGCCTTTGGCTCAGGTCGATCCCAGGGTCCTGGGATCGAGCCCTGCATCAGGCTCCCTGCTCTGCTGGGAAGCCTGCTTCTTCCTCTCCCACTCCCCCTGCTTGTGTTCCCTCTCTCGCTGGCTGTCTCTCTCTCTGTCAAATAAATAAATAAAATCTTTAAAAAAAAAAAAAGAAAGAAAGCCCAGATTTCTGAAGGGACAAGTGGTCTGGACCACTGGAAATGACCAGAGACCGTTGCCAAGAAATTACTCTAGAGATAAACACAATTATTCAGGAAAAATCCACTCATATTGAGTTACAACCCTCTTTTTAGGGTGTGGAAGTCAGTGTTCTCTGACCAATCTGTACCTGGGACAGACCCTCAATCAGACTGTCCCCAGGACACCAAAGTGGGGGGGAGGGAATCAATGGTCCTCAGTTTCTTTCAAGATTATGAGAGGTTTAGAGGAGTTTGTCAATCCCACTGATAACATTACTAGGGAACTTAGGTTATACAGAACATTTGAGAGGGAACTGCAATTATTTCGCTTAAAGAAATGATAGTTGAAAGAAGAAATAAGATAAGACTACCTAACCCCTATCAGGCTGACAGAATAAAACCGGGACACCTGGGTGGCTCAGTTAGTTAAGCCTCCGGCTCTGACTCTTGGTTTCAGCTTGGGTCATGATCTCAGGGTCATAAGATCCAGACCTGCATTTGGTCTCTGTGCTTAGCATGGGGTCTGCTTGAGATTCTCTCTTTCTCTCTGCCCCCCCTCTTTTACGTGCACTCTCTCCTCTCTCTCTCTCAAATAAATAAATAAATCTTTAAGGAAAAAAGAGAGTAAAACAATCTTTTGAGTGACAATGGAAAACAGAAAGTCCAGAGACTTGATTAATAAAAATAATAAATCGTTTGGGGAAATTAGAAAAACACCAGAAGAGAAGTCAAAATATGACAGTGACAGAAAAAAATATTTTTTAGACGAAGAAGTAAAACCGGTATTCACTGGAACCTAACTAGTCCATTCCTGAATTAATCAAACAGTTTCTGCTTAAGGAAGAATGCAGAACATTCAGCCCTAGCAGAGAATGCTTGGCAGCCTAACCACCAGTCTGATCTGGTATGGCAATTCCCACGTGTTTATTTATTTGTGTTTAAAAACCTTGAGTATCTTGAAAGTCAGCTCTGTTGCTGACACCTACAGTTTAGAATGACAGCCCTGAGTTGTTGCTAGCTTCTCAGTCATCAAAGAAATATTCCTCATGCTTAGTTTAATCCTCTTAGAATGGTGGGAACAGCCAATGCTATATTTTAGGAAGAACTTTCAGTCATCGGGGGTGAAGATCAAAGAGGCTTTCTGTGATTGTTTTTCTTTTTGGATATATCTTCCTTTGATGAGAAAATTATATAAACCAGAACATATTTCATTCACAAACTTATTCACTAACGTATTCAATCACTCCACAAATGGTTATTGAACACGTATTATGTGCCAGGAATGGGGCTAGTTGTTAGGGATACAGAATAAAGCACAGTTCCTACCCATAGGAAGTTCACAGTCTAAGCAAAGCTACTTGCAGACTGGGGGCTTTTATGAAACATATCACCAATATTAAATACAGTATGCTTCAGAGTCCAATGGAACTGATTTCACCAATTCCCCCAAATGAATATTCTTATATTTTCTGCACTGTCTTTGAGTTATCATTAATATGAATTAATGTCCCAGTGAAGGTGTGCTGGTTATCTTCTAGTTGTCTCTCCAGGTCTACTCTCTACCCCCCACCCCACCCCACCCTAGATGCGGGCCTGTGTGCCCTCTGGCTTTTGGTTGGGTTCAGCCAATGAGAGCTGTGGCAGGAGATAAACAGGTGTGGGTGTTTATTTCCCGAGCTTCCCCTCGGGCATCTCTCTACAAAGACCAGTAGGGAATCCTCCCTAAACACCATCCTTCATGCCTGAGGGCAAAATGGCTCCCCACTATTGATATTGCGGGGCACTGCAATATCTCTGCTGGTTTCCTAAATCCAGCCTCCACTTTGTAAATAGTTCCTTTATTAAACTCTCTTCAAATTACCTAGGTTCAGGGTGCCATCTGTTTCATGCGTTCCTGATGCAGAGGGAGAAAGCTTTCTTCATTAAAGGAAAAAATCAAGATATTTATTCTAGATTATTTCTGGGATCAGTATTAATGGAATGCATAGAGGAAGCCTTAACTCAAATAATCCTCGTTCCTAATTGTTACTTTTCTGATATGTAAATCAGTAGCCCCTTATGAGATGTTAGTGGATCATAAACTTCAAAGCCTTTCTTTCTTGTTTCTTTCACTACTGAAAAGCTGTAAACAGGCTAACTCCATGGCATTGCCATGTTTCCAGCCTTAGTGTAACCAATGGCCTCATAGCTAGGAACTGTGGTCTTCCTATTCAGGTTCAACCTGGTCCGAGTTCCCACCGCGGATCCTGACCTCAAGTGTCACGACTTGGATCAAGGCTTGCTGGTTTCTAGCCTGGCTGTGACCTTGTGCTCAGCCCCTGACTCTAGCACTTCTGCCATCATTCTCTCAGGGACTTGAAATCCTACTATAACCAACACCTTCCCGGGAATCCTGTAACCCATGGGTGGCTGCCCCCAGCTGGGCTATAGTGACTGGGTCCTGGCCCTCTGCTTCCAATCACAAGTGTGAACTGCCAGTGGGAATGGGTCTATGAATAGGACCTGGTCTATAATTCCAGATCCTATCCTTATAACGGACGACACCCATCCTATGCATTCATTCATTTATTAGGTGACTACTTGATCGTTCACTCTTTTATTAAGTGACTGCTTTGTTCCAGGCATGGTTTCAGGTCCTGGGGAGACTGGTTTCATACTAAATTTTGAAAGTAGGAATAAATGAATGAATTCTCCTTTTGGTAGAAAAAGGAAGGAGGATAACTTCTATAATTAAGCCTTAGCTTTAATTCATAATGTTGCTGTCTTCCTTTTCCCTTCAAATGCATGCCAAGCACATCCCTTCTTGTTTTCTTTTAAAGATTGTTCCCTTTCCCTTAACAGATAAGTAAAGCAATTGTATTTTTAAACGATTGTATCCAAGGATCTGATTCTACTATAATTCTACAACTAGTATTTACTTTCAAAGACCAGAGGTCTAAAATCATCAAAACTCAGCTTTTAAACTCATATCAATTGTGAGATGTATATTCAGTATTTCACGCACCTCTACAGAATGAGAATATTTCTGTCTTTTCATGAACTATACAAACTGGCCCTGCTTTGCTGAGATGGATTTAACACATTCTTTTCGGTAAAATAGCTCATACAATAGCTTTAGCAACAGCTTGTTGTCCATTTAAAGTTTTATTTAATAAAGCTGTCCAAGAAAGATTTTATGTACAGTTAGGCAGATACCTTTTTTGGTTCCTTAATTCCGTAACTGATGATTTGGCTTTTATCACCACTTGTTTTACTTTTCAAGATAAAGACAAGGAGTGGGCAAAGAGGGTGTTCTGGCTGTTGGTTCCCAAGCTGGGGAGGGCAATATAGCCAGATCGCAAGGCGATTAGACCGTTAACAAGGTTTCACTGCATCCCCCCAGGATGGAATAATTACTTTCTAAATGGGAACCTGGCCTCGAAGTGAACATGTCAAGAGTGTCTACTCTGAACCTGGAAGAGACAGAAGCAGAAAACACGACTCCTAATTCGTGTTCCATTACTTTAATCGCTCAACACCACTCCGTTTAAGCTAAAGAGATATAATGGTGCATTTGACAGATGCCTTCACATCAAGATTAGATAGGATCCCTGGAAGTCGAATGCTGAACCTTTCCTACCTTCCACGGAGGATGTCACTCAAAATCTCTTCTCTCAATCCCTCTTCTCTGATGCTTACGAAATGCAGAGCCATTCCTCCTGCAACCCAACACTCTCCTCAGGTGAGCCTTGCTTTACACGAAACATCTGTGTGTAAATAACATGGTAATAATTCAAGTCGTATTCTAAATGCAGCACAGGGATCTCGCTATTGAAAGGAAGGCTGAAATAAATGCTTTTGTAAGGCAGAATACCTCTTTTGTAATGTACACAATATAAATGTAGATAAAGCTTCCAATTTACCTAAGTTTAGATTTTTACATAGTGGATTTCATTAAAGCAGAACCTATCTGTAAATGAAAATATTTTAAGCTTCAGCCCTTTGCCCATCAGAATGGTTTTTAAAAATCTCATTACAATAAAGCCCATTAGTTTGAATAATTAAATACAAAAAAATATGCTTTCCACACGCATTGAAATTTCTGATTTTAATAAGAAAAAAACCCAACTGAGTGCCTTGTTTTTAAGCTCCTATTTCAATCTCGTTTTAAAATGGCAAACAGTATAATAACTAGCATCATGCAGAAAGCACACTGCAGCGTGGCAGGGTGACAGGAAAGACAGCCAGTGTCTACGTTTAGGACAACAGAGGCAGATACAAAGGAACAGGGTCTGAGTGCTCCAGACCTCTGGAGAACGTACCAGCTAAGCAGTCAACGTGTATTTGTGTATTTCCTTATTTCAATCTTTACAACTAAGCAAGTGTTAATCTCCGCATTTCTACAAAGGAATGGAAGCTTGGGAATGTGAAGTAACTTGTCCAGCGTCACACAGGTTCTAAGCAGTGGTCAGAAATCAAGTTCACCTCTCTGCATCTCAAATAAGTGCTCTTAACCCCTCTGCTTATTGTTAGGTTGAAACTTAAATTGTCGATAATAGTACATTTTTGACCAACCAAGATGGAAGTTCATATGGTTCACCTAAACCCTCTCTACCGTACAGCTGATCCAAGGTGACTTGAGCCTGTTTTATAGGACAGGAAGAGCCCAGATCACTGCTTTTGCTCACCTTCAGTCCTGCTCTTTTCATGCCCTCCCACCCACTCTTGCATGTACTCTACACATCCCCTTTTTTATTCAAGAATCTTTATAGGGCACCACGTGCACAACAGCTTCCGTGAGAAGTGCTGGAGTTGCCAACCTGAGTCCAATTTGGTGGGTGACCTTGAGAAGTCTTCAGTCTTACTCTTAAGGGAACAAATGAAAAGTATATAAATTACATGAGTAGAAAATCACTTCAGGGATTTGCTGAAATGTCTTTGCTCACATGGGAACAGCTATGCTGACCCAACATGGGTAGCCCCGCAAAGAGGAGGTGAGAGGAGGGCAGCTGGCCCACCCTGTATCTCTTCTAGAACCTCCTGACTTCCAGGCTCTCTTTACCCCGGAGGCAAACAAAAGTAGCAAGTTACATGTGGAGGAAGGAAATGAAAGGTCGAGAACCCAAAATGGAATGTTGGTCATTCCTCATCTCATTTGTCACTCTTCTAGGCTCATAATTTCATGGCTTAAGTGAGGCCACATCTCACTGCACTTTATTTGCTTGGAGGTTGAAGCCCCATGGTCTGTCTTCTATCCCAAATGCTGTATTTAATTTTCATAAAATCCAAGCAAATAAGGTAATTTGAGAAAAACCGAAAGTGATATTTAGCTTACATATCCATACACTCATGTGTTCACTATGGAAAGTTTCCTAAAGTGAGCTGATACTTCTTGTGACTTTAAAATAAAGTAATTAACAAGCTAACTAACCAAATAACTCAGTTAGTTCTTCTAGAATGTTGCCTCACAGAAAAGCGGATAGCAAGTTCCTGCCTAGTGCACATGATTTCACATATGTCTCATAGCCTTGAAATGTTTTCCTTCAGAATATGGTCTTTTCAGATGTTTTAGGTCAGACATTAAATTTAGTCAGTTATTGTGCTAAATTCAGAGCAGAAAACAAACTCACCTTGAACATTCTGGGGATTTTTTTTGGTTTAATGGAGACAAATCCTTCACTTATGGTTGGCCCTTAGTACTAATAAAACAAACTCATTTATTCTGAACAGTGGGGTGGGATGTCATGGAGTTGGTAATTATTAATGACAACTAATGGCTGGTAGTTATTGATGACATTTGTGAGAGCAGGATAAAAATAATAATTATAATAATGTGAGGTGTCATGAACAAACAGTAATTGCAATAATGATTGCTATTATAATAATGAGCGAGAAAATGATTTTAGGTTATTAAATCAATAAAGATAAAGGGAGCCTGCACACGTGTGTGTGTGTGTATGTGTGTGTGTATGTGTATATGTATATGTGTGTGTGTGTATAAATAACTGGAAATTAGCCAGATAAAAATGGTAGTCATTCTTTTTTTTTTAATGATTTTTTATTATATTATGTTAGTCACCATACAGTACATCCCCGGATTCCGATGTAAAGCT
>NC_048222.1:103831866-103931369 GCF_002007445.2 Ailuropoda melanoleuca | reverse complement strand
GGGCTTCTTCTTTAAAGATTTTATTTATTTATTTATGTGGCAGAGAGCCAACCAGCGAGAGAGGGAACACAGGCAGGGGAGTGGGAGAGGAAGAAGCAGGCTCCCAGCAGAGGAGCCCAATGAGGGACTCCTTTCCGGAATGCCGGGATCACGCCCTAATCCAAAGACAGGCGCTCAATGACTGCGCCACCCAGGCGCCCAGGGATGTGGGCTTCTTGATTTTTCAGTCTGCCTTCTGGGGGAGGGGCCTGCCACGCCGATACTCAGGCAACCCTGTTTGGGTAGAGTCTCCATGTCCACTGCGAGGGGGGATGGGGGTGGGCATGCTGTGAGCCGGTATTTCCAGGCTTTTGTTCTCTGGTGGCTTTCCCTGGCAGTCTGCTGTGCCTCTTCTGAGAGTCAGAGCAGCATCCACTGCGAGGGGGGATGGGGGTGGGCATGCTGTGAGCCGGTATTTCCAGGCTTTTGTTCTCTGGTGGCTTTCCCTGGGTTACTGTTGGTGCTGCTCAACCCTGCAGCGTCCCAGGATGTGCGCCCCACACCCGGCGTCCCAGCCCTCACTTCCAGGGCTGGCACTTCTCTATCCTTTGTGTTTCTAAAGCCGTCAGCTGCCAGCCACCCCGCACACACTCCCAGAGCTCCTGGTATCAGTCTGGATCCAGTGAGCACACCAGGATTCCGGAGTTCGTGAGATGCCTGGTGGCATGTGCTCCCTGCTCACGGTCTCAGTCTGCTGTCTCGCGGGTGCCAGTCCGCGAGTCCGTCCGCTCCCCCGTGCAGGTGGCTACTGCTTCCCGGCGCCTGAACGCGGTGGCTCCCTCCCCCTTCCATTTATCTTCCGATATCTGTGCGCGGTTTCACGGCTCCCCGCTTCGTACCTCAATACTCAGCACTGGAGATGTTCATTTGTAGAGATCCAGATGTATCTTCCTGCGTCTCAGGCTGATTCCATGGATGTTCAGGCTGGTCTGGTACCTATCCAGCTCGACTCAGGGGACCGGCTGAAAAAGGGGTCCCCCACTCCTCCACCATCTTAACTCTCCCTCCCCGATAGTCATTCTTGATTGAAGACTTTCTATGTGCCAGGCACTGTGCCTAAGACAAAAATATATTATCTCCTTAAATTCACAGTGGCTCTAGGAGTAGACATTATTGACAGCATTATTTTCCTAGCTATGCTAATGAGAAAACAGAAGTTTAGGGCATTTACACATTTTGACAATGGTAGCCTAACAGCTGGTAAATGGCAAAAAGGACATTTAAATCTGTTCTAGCTAATGCCAAAGTCCGTGCACTTGACGTCTATAGTTGCTGAAAGGTACCAGATTTATTTTGTTATCCAGGACAGTCCTGACACCAGCTGAACTGCCAGGTACCCCAAGGGTGTGGGTCCAACTGACAAGTCGTCTTAGACCCACACGTCCCAGCAGGCAGTAGGACCTGCCAACAGATCAGTACGGAGAAGCCCCATAGAGAGAGGCCGACAGAGCTGCCCAGTGGAGAAACACTACTTCTGTAAAGAAAAGGGACTTGGGTTAATCCCCTGGGTTGGGTACAAAGCCTCCTAAGAAAGTGCCTCCTTGGGGTTTTTTTCCATCAGAGCTCTGACCTAAGCCACCCCTTGACTTTCTCCCTATGGGCAAGTGACAGATTCAGTGCCCTCCAGTGACCATGAGTTGAACGCTCGGAAAAGGCTCTGTGTCTGTATGCATCATATCGCCTTAAGAATGTGAGTGCAGCTGTAACTTCACCAGGCATATATCTATTAAAAACCAAAATTCTGATTATTTTGGTGGTTTGTTTTAAAAGTGGCTCTCTTGGCTTCTATGTTTGAAAGATGTCAGTTTTTCTTTTTTCTTATTTGACAATGAGATAATAGGATGGCGTGGTAATATTTTACTCCAACCTGGAGTTGCCTCCATAGCAACAAAAGTTATCAGTTTTGCAACGAATGACAACAAAATGATGAACACTAACCCTAAGTCTGTCTCCTTGATGATGCCACAGGATCTCATGGTACTCAGAATCATCATTAAGAGCGTTCCTTGTCACCATGCAGGACAAATATGGTCATTTGAGCATTGCACACGGACTTCAGGATAAATGGGTATTCACTACTGACTCTGAAAATAGACACATGGGAACTTATTAATAAGAGCTTGAAATGGTTGAAATTCAATTTAATGCAGATGAAATATCAACCTTTTTACTGAGAGCACAATGGTGCACCTGTTTCCCTCATGAAAATATGATTACGTTCAACAGCAAAGGGCTCTAAGTAGGAGTGACCCAGACTTCCGGGCTCCAGGGTCCATCCTGTTATTAGCTGCACGGCATACTCTGGTCTGGAGGAGCCACGCAGTTGCAGGGCGTAGCTGGTGTTCTTTTCTTTCGAATGCATTTCCAAACCAAAGCAAGGAGGATTAGCGAAATGACTTTTGGCTGGAAGCTGTGTCGAGCGGTAAGAAAAGGGGGCCTGGCACACACAACCTTGCAGACTGAATTAACACAGAGAGCCAAATGCGAGAACGTGCCTCCCTTCCTCCCGGGGTGGGGAAGATGAGCACGGCTCTGGTCGGGTCCCCGTACAGAGTAGGAGCCGACCCGCGAGGCAGAAGTTAACTTTCTGCCTTTCAGGGTCCACGTGTGCCGGCTGCAAATATAGAGATTCCATAAAAAATTGAACAGTCGTGAAAGACACTGAAGGATCAACATTACGAAATTTGCAACTGTCCCACCTCTTTGCATCCTGGTTTCAATTTTGCAAGTTAGTATTTCATGAGTATTATTTCGGTCAGGCCTGCGAACATGTTTGGGGACGGCGGTGCAGGTGGAGGGCCGAGTCAGGATGCAGGCGCTCAGGAGCGCAGAAGGGACTCCTGCTGTGGGCTGTTTTGTGCGGCGAGAGTGTTGCTGCCCATCGATGAGAAGGTCTCCTTGCAGATAGGAAGTAATTTTCTGGCAAAGCACCTTCTCTCACGTGTTCTTCACCGCAGCCTCTGATGTAGGCAGGGCAGGGCTTAGGTCTCGGGGAAGAGTAATGGGATACACATAATGGGAACAAAGAGTGTCCTAAAACCAGGAAAGCCCAGGGCTCATCCAGGGCTGACACACACTGCAAGGCTCCGTCGATAAAATGATGGGCCACATTTGATAAAGTTCTCATTAACAATTCTCCCGCCGCTGATAACCTCATAGATTTTACCCTTCCTTCTCTTGTTCATCTCCGGTAGGAATATTTTCATCAGAACTGGGTATTTGGTGCTTAAGAGTTCTCCTGACATTGCTTCTTACTCCCCAAATAGAGTCATAATCCTTAGTATGTAACTTCAAAATCCTTTACACAATAACCAATTGCTTCCCCAAAGAGGATTGTGACTTCAGATGGAGAATAAGCTGCTGACGGAAATTAACTCTCCAGAAATGAAAGTCCTGTTTCTGTGCACCTGGAGGCAGGAAAAGAAAAATCCAGAGGCTATCACACAAATGCCAAAGCATCCTTTATTCTGCCTATAGAATGTCAGGACCAGATAGGTGACTCCCAAGGTTACCCTGCCCTCTTCTTCCGAGCTCACCCGGCCAGAGGGTGGGTGGGACTCATTCCCTGCAATCATTCAGCTCCTTTCAGCAAACTCACCTCAGAGGCCATGGCTCCTGAAAACCTCCCTAATTCCCCTCCCTGAAACGATACCCAAACCATTTCATTGCCTTTCTCCTTTAGATTTTTACACACCAGCTGAACTCTAAAAGATTTTCTGCTTTTTGCACTCAGAGAAGGGGGGAAAATTTCAGCCGTCCAAGGAAAGCCGCATGTACGATTTAGGTTGGAAAAAAAAGGAAACACAGATACGGCTTTCTGAGAAGCACTGTGTGCACTCACACGATTAACATGTTTGCCCTCAAGGTCAAATTAGCCAGGATTATGAAAGCAAATCCACATGAGCATAAAAATGCCACATCAAGTCAGGCAAGTCCTCCGTCTTGTTCTGTGCGTGGCCTTTCTGGGGGCACCTGTCAACGCTGTACCCACAGCCATGGGGATGTGGAAATGCCTGGGGAGCAGGGTCGCAGCTCTGAGCAGGTCACTTTACCCCTCCGACTCCTGTTTCCCTCGTCGGGACTGTGGAGCATGGAAGAATACTGCTCCTTCCTACCCTACGTACGGAGTTGTTTCGAGGGTCAAGTCAGACAAAGGACGGGGATGGAGTTTGGAAACCGTGTGGGGAATGTCCTTGCACAGAATGAGGTACCCAAATATCTGAAGCAGAGGAGATCTGAAGGGGTGCTCCCCATACCAGCGTTATAGCAGTTGAGTGCTCCTGCACTGCTTGGCCATCACTACAGGGTTTAAGTTCTTGCCGTCCGGTATTTCAGGGAAGGTAACCATTCTGCTTGCCTTCCCTGAAGCAGCAGCTGAGCTAGAGATTCTCCTGTGAGGGATTATGGGAGGAGTGAGGGAGTGAGGGGCACAGGATCAGGCGGGAAGGGAAGTGAAGCAAAGACGTGGTATCCGTTAAAGTCCAGACTCAGCCAGGTCCTGCCCCTGCTCTGGGGTGTGAAGGACAGAACGCGTGGGGGAGGGGCGGGCTGTCTGTTACCCGCATTGTCAGTCCTTGGCTGTGGGCTGCACTCACCCCTGCCCACCTGCACAGAGCGAGGGTAGGATGGGGGGATCATAACCTCCTGGGTGTTTGCAGGTGATGTAGCTCTGCTGGCAGAGCACAAATTCTCTAAAGAGGCAGTGGCTCTGAGCTGTTGGCAGCCAATCCCCCCCGGCAGCCAGGGAGGTGTGGAATGACCCGGTGCGAGGAACCAATGGCATTCATTACAGATAAGGAAATTTTTTAAAAATATTTTATTTATTCATTTGACAGAGACAGCCAGCCAGCGAGAGAGGGAACACAAGCAGGGGGAGTGGGAGAGGAAGAAGCAGGCTCCTAGTGGAGGAGCCTGATGTGGGGCTCGATCCCAGAACGACGGGATCACGCCCTGAGCCGAAGGCAGACGCTTAACGACTGAGCCACCCAGGCGCCCCTACAGATAAGGAAATTAAGGCTCAGAGAGGGTAAGGTGCTTGGCCTCAGAGCCTTCACTTCTGTCAGGAATTCTTTTCTCCTCCCTCTTTCCTTGCCAATTCTTACTGATTGTGTGAATTTCAGATCCCATGTCATTCCTTGGAGGAAATCTTCCTCCCCTTACCTCAGATTGGACTAGTCCTGCCAGATGCTCTCCCAGCACCTTGGGCCTGCCTTTGGAGGAATTTATCACAGTTTAAGTGATTATTTCTGCAATCTTTTATTTGATATCTGCATTCTCCAATAGGCTGTAAAGTCTATGAGGGCAGGGACCATGCATATCTTGTTTGCTACTAGAATCCGTTGGGTAGCTCAGTGCTGGCACATAGTAGGTGTTCAATAAATATTTATTGAATGAATGATGGACACAGCTAGTCAGAGCGTTTAAAACCAGGTCTCTGTGTCTTAAAACCATATTCAATTTCCACTCTGCCTTAGACCATGCAAAATCCTTGTTTATTTATAGTTAATGTCCACGTACATTTTTGGAAATCGAATCTCAGAAGTCAGTTTCCTGCTATGTTTATACTTACATGTATGCCATACCTTATGCCAATAATGAACCCGCTGTAGAACGTAGTACTCAGGTTCTTGATCTTAACACTACGTCTTTCAGGTTTCAGGATGTGCTCCTTTGTATGGTTGTGCTAGTTTCCTCCTGTTCTTCTGTCCCCTTCCCAATAGAAATGCTTTGATCACATCTTGTTCAGACTGTGCTTCCAGGCTGAGAGTTCCAATCCTTTTAGCTTCTCTTCCAACAAAAATCACATTTCCTTGATCATTTTAGGTCTTCTCCTCTGGACAATTTTTGGCCCTTTATGGTTTTCTTAAGGAGAAATCCAACCTTAGCTGGGCACTAGGTAGGCAATCGCTTTAATGATCCCTCATTGATTCTCCAGTTAGCACAGGGAGGAGGGCAATTGTTTCAGAACTTGCAGTCTCTCCTCCAGCCCCAAGTCTACACACACCCAGAGGCTTCAGTGGTTAACTGCTTACCTTCTGCTTGCCAAGGAGATTGGATCAACCAATGGAAACCCTCAGCCTTGACTCCCGTCCTCTCAGACCTTCTTCCACTTCCAAGGGAAGTAGTGTTCTCCTTTCGAAATGCCATTCTTTCCTGAGTCTCAGAAAGTGCTGCTCCCAGACTTACCCTTTCCCTCTCTTTTGTCCCATTCGCTCCTTAATTAGAATAATTGACATGAACTGTTTCATCAGACAATACCTGAAATGTCAGTGGCTTAACACAGCAAAGACTTATGTCTCACTGTCACAAAGTCCGGTAAGGGTTGGGTGGGCCTCCCTCCTTCTGAAGTGATGCTCTCTGGAATGTGACATTCAGGGACACTGAATGGGTGAAAGGGTGATGGAGAAGGCTCATGACCTCTTACTAGCCTCCTTACTATGTCATTCCTGCTCATAGTCCACAGCCAGAAATAATCACAGAGCCCCAAGCTCTTGCAAAGAAAGCTGGAAAATGTGGGAGGGTATATGCACTATTCATTGAACACCAAATCTTCTCTCCTACATCTTTACAAATGCACAAATTTCCTGTTACTTGAGGAAATGTTGCCTGGTCCTCCTGGCCTTCAATTTCCTTTCAGTGAGAAACTTCCCAAATGTGTGTGGGTTTCTCTCTGTATTTCTTCATCAATCTCTCTTTCTGTAAACTCCCTACAGTGTGGCCTTTATCCCTATAGTTTAATTATAGTACACACTCAGAGGTCACCAGTCATTCTTCCTACAGCCCCCATTCCTTTGGTCTGTGGCAAGTCTTGAATGTGTCAGCCTTCCTTTCCTAAGGAAATTCTCTTCTCCCATGGCAGAGGTCATCACCCAGCACTTTTCCTGGTTTCCCTCACACTTCTCCACTCATTCCTTCTCTTTCTGGTCCTTACCTGCCCACAATTCCCCAAACTCAACTGCGGGCCCTTTTCTCCTTTGACTTCACATTCTCTTCATTGAAGATCTCATTGATCTTTATGCCTGTGAATATTGCCTCTGTGCTCCCAATGCCTGGCAAGAATATGGGTTTGAAGTCAGGCAGACTTACATTGCACAAATTATGTAATTCCTCAGAACTTCAGTTTCATCTGCAAGAATGGAATAATAAAGCATTCCTGAATAAAAGCATTAGTGAAAGTGTTGAGTTCGAATGTCCACCAACTGATGAATGGATAAAGAAGATGTGGTGTATATACCCAATGGGATATTACTCAGCCATAAAAAAAAAATGATATCTTGCCATTTGCAACAATGTGGATGGAGCTAGAGACTATTATGCTAAGCTAAATAAGTCAGTCAGAGAAAGACAAATACTTTAAGATTTCACTCATATGTGGAGTTTAAGAAACAAAACAAATGAACATGAGGATAAAAAAAAAAAAAAGACAGGCAAACCAAGAAACAGACTCTTAACTATAGAGAACAAATGGATGGTTCCCAGAGGGGAGGTGGGTGGAGGGACGGCTAAACAGGCGATGGGGACTGAGGGGCACACTTGTGCTGAGCACTGGGTGTTGTGTGGAAGTGCTGGGTCACTAGATGCTATACCTGAAACTAATATTGCACAGTATGTTAGCCAACCGTAATTTAAATAAAAACTTGGAAAGGGAAAAAAAAAGAAGAAAGCATTGAATTCAAGAAAGTTACTCAGTAGACATTAGTTTCTCTTTACCACCTCCAGGTCTGCATTTCATCTGAACGTCATTCATTCATTCAAGTATTGAATTCATTCACTGATTATTCCTTGAACACCCTGAACACCTCCTATGTGCCAGTTACAGTGTCAAGTTTTGGGGACAGAGACAGGAATAAGGCAGACCCTTCAAAATCCCAAAGTAAGCATGGATATCCCCACTGGAGGCACATGGCAATTTACTAAAGTGAATGTTCTAACAAAGATCTAATTATTTTTTATGTAAAAACTAAGATAGAAGTGAAGCTGTGTTAGTAATTTGTATTTCTGTGGACAGTGATTCTTCACTCAGTCTATAGGTCAGACAGTCATGGGTCATGTGAGGTATACAGTGACCCTTGAGGTCTGAATTAATGCCCACATGAGAGACTGATGGTGGTTCCAGCACTTACTGAATGCAGTTGCAGCATATACCTTTATATGTGTCCATGAAGTGGATTTATGGATTGTAGCATTTATTTTTAACTCAACTAGCCCACCCAAGATGGACAAGTGGGTTAAAATGTTTTCTGCAACAAAACAATACATTGAAGATAATATGAATAGGGTGATTTTTCAATTTATCATCCATAGAGGGATGCTTTTGAGAGTAAAGGAAGCACTATGAATTGTTGTGCCAGAAAATTGGTGTGAACTGAGAATATCCTAAGCAAAGCAAACTGGGACATGTGTTCACCCTACTAAGAATACAAAAACAAACAAACAATAAGAAAACAGCAGAGCTGACACTCTATCCAGATACAAGCTTTCCATCAGCCACATGCAAGGTTAAAAAAATAAATAAATAAAAATAAATAAATAAATAAATTTTTAAAAATATATAAATAAAATATAATAAGATCTGTCCAGAAGCTAAACAAAATGTTTTGAAATTATTAAAAAGTATATTTGAAATATGAATTCATATTCAGTATCATTCATAAAAACACTGGAGGTATCATAATTCCAGACTTCAAGTTATATTAAAAAGTTGTAGTAATCAAAACAGTAATAGACACATAGATCAATGGAACAGAATAGAAAACTCAGAAATAAACCCACAATTATATAGTCAATTAATCTTTAACAAAGGAGGAAAGAATATACAATTGGAAAAAGACAGTCTCTTCAAAAAATGGTGTTGGGAAACTTGGACAGCTACATGCAAAAGAATGAAACTGGACCACTTTCTAACACCATACACAATATAAACTCAAAATGGATTAAACACCTAAATGTGAGAGGGAAACCATAAAAATCCTTGAAGAGAGCACAGGCAGTAATTTCTCTGACATCAACAGTAGCAACATTTTCCTAGATATGTCTCCTGAGGCAAAGGGAATAAAAGCAAAAATAAACTATTAGGACTACATCAAAATAAAAAACTTTTGCACAGTGAAGAAAACAATCAACAAAACTAAAAGGCAACCTACTGAATGGGAGAAGATATTTGCAAATGACGCATCTGATAAAGGGTTAGTATCCAAAATACATAAAGAACTGAGACAAGTCAACACGCTCAAAATAAATAATCCAATTTAAAAAATGGGCAGAAGACATGAACAGACATTTCTCCAAAGACGATAACCAGATGATCAACAGGCACATGAAAAGATGGTCAACATCCCTCACCATCAGGGAAATGTAAATGAAAATCACAATGACATATCACCTCACACCTATCAGAATGGCTAAAATCAAAAACACAAGAAACAAGTGCAAGGATGTGGAGAAAAAAGAACCCTCTTACACTCTTCGTGAGAATGCATACTGGTGCAGCCACTGTGGAAGATAGTATGGAGGTTCCTCAAAAAGCTAAAAATAAAACTATCCTATGATGCAGTAATTGTACTACTGGGTATTTACCCGAAATATATAAAAACACTAATTCAAAGGGATACATGCACCCCCATGTTTATTGCAACATTATTTACAATAGCCAAATTATGGAAGCAGTCCAAGTGTCCATCAATAGATGAATGGATAAGGAAGATGTGGTGTATATACGCAATGAAATATTATTCAGCCGTAAAAGAAGAATGAAATCTTACCATTTGTAACAACATGGATAGAGCTAGGGAGTATAATGCTAAGTGAAAAAAATCAGTCAGAGAAAGACAAATAGAGTATGATTTCACTCATATGTGCAATTTAAGAAATAAAACACTGAGCAAAGGGGAAAAAAAGAGAGAGACAAACCAAGAAATAGACTCAACTATAGAGAACAAACTGATGGTTACCAAAGGGGAGGTGAGTGGGGGAATGGATGAAATAGGTAATGGGGATTAAGAGTACGCTTATTGTAATGAGCACCAAATAATGTATAGAATTGTTGAATCACTATATTGTACACCTGAAACTAATATAACACTGTATATTAACTATACTAGGGTTGAAATAAAAAACTTAGAAAAAAAATAAAAAGTATATTTGAAATATGAATTCATATTCACTGTCACTCACAGTAAACTGCACCCTTAGAGTTTACTGCTCTTTGGACTATTAGCATTAGATAATCAAATGAGGTCATCATGTTAGCAAAATATTTTAAAATAATGTCTTTTCCATTTTTATCCTCTCTTTATTTTTAATTTCAATTTTTATGTATCGTTTGTAATATATAAGTAGCAGGATAGTATATGAACATAATTTAATAATGAATAATAATGAATAATGGCAAAGGTTTTTTTGCTGACGAGAGTATATGATGAAAAACGTTTGAAGGTTATTGGCCTGGATTGTGCCACTCAAACCAGCCTAATCACAGTTCGGTGGCCTAGCGTTTTGGTCTCAGTGTTCTGTCACTTTGAACCCAATAAGTTCAAAATGGAATACACCTTTTCCCTGCTAAGAGAACCCACTTTTTGATTGCCCAGTTCCTCCCACTGATTCCTTCCAGATTTCCAAGTTCAAGGCTGTTAAGAGAGGTTTGACTTTGCCTTCTTCAAGACCATTCCCTCCAATACCCACTTTCTCGTCAGGCTTCTTCTTCCTTCATCTCTTTCCAGTCCATTCCATTTCCCCTGCTACTACTTCCTCCAGCCTCGCATCACCTCCTCTCCTTGATTATCATAATAGTTTCCACCTGGCTCTTCCTTCCTCTAAGCTCCACCTTCGTGCAGTCTGCTACCACATCACCTTCTAGGACTGCTAGTCTCATTCCGTCTCTCCCCGAACTCTGACTCAAAAAGCCCAGCAGAAGGACTCTCATTTGAAGAAGACCTTCTATAACTTGACCCCATCCTTTGATGTATTTAGTCAAAATATATTGGTTGGACACTTCCTTTATTCAAGGCACTGTGTGGGTCTGAAGATGTACATCAGTGAATAATAGGACAACAATTAATCAAGTGCCTACTATGTGACAGACACTCTGCTGGTGATCAGGAGAACACAATCCCTTCTCACAGAACTTTTCAGGCTCTACTACAAGGGCTCATACTTTCTCTCAAACCTTAACACCTGACTTTTCCCCCATTTAAATCCTTCAGTCAAAATTCTTTATTCTTTCTCCACATCCTCTCCAGCAATTGTTGTTTCTTGCCCTGTCAATTTTTGCCATTCTAACTGGCGTAAGGTGGTATCTTAGTGTGGTTTTGATTTGAATTTCCCTGATGGCTAATGATTTTGAACATTTTTTCATGTGTTCTTTAGCCATTTGTATGTCATCATTGGAAAAGTGTCTGTTCATATCTTCTGCCCATTTTTTGATTTGTTTATTTGTTTCTCGTGTATTGAGTTTGAGAAGTTCTTTGTAGATCTTGGATACCAGTCTTTTATGACTAACATAATATAATAAAAAAAACATTAAAATAAAAAAATTCTTTATTCTTACAAAATTGCTAGATTCGTTTCCCAGTTCTGTCCAGGCTCCACCATCCCTCTTCACCTGCCTGGCTAATCTAGCAGCCTCTCTACCTACCATATCTGTCCATTTTTTAAAGTACTACTCGTTTTTCCCATGGCCTTTGTGGAGCTCTCCCTGACTGCTAACCCTTTTTCATTTCTTCCCTCTAAGTCCTGTCCCAGTCATTTGGATCATATCATACACTGTACCATCCTATCACTTGAGTCATATGCAAACACACAGCCTTCCCAACTAGCCTGCAAACCTCTTACTTTATGTTTTTCCTGTGTAATTGTTTGTTCCAGCACACTGCATCTACCATTGTAGATGCTCCTTAAATATTATTCAGTTGCACCAAGATTGATACAGTGGTCTCGTTAGGGCAGGGGATTATGAGAGTCTTTTTTTTCCAATATATTTTTCATATTCTCTATAATGTGGCTATATTACTTTCATAATGAAAAAATTGCAAATAAAAACAAATAAAATACTTCTTTAACTCAATTTAATTGAAATCCAGAAATAATTGTTCTCATTAGGTAGCTAGACCTTGGCAGTACTAAGGCTAATTTAGACCAGATTGGAAAAATTCAAAAATATAAATTGCTCTTTCTCGATGACAGACCAGATTTTCTGGGGCATAGCTAATTTTGCCCTAGTTCTAGATTTCCTAGAACACCCTCTGGGGTCAGGCGAGGAGCTGCTGTCAGAAATGCCTAATATCAGGATTTGCTTATAGTGTTAAGCCTGTAAAAACATATATTCATATAGGTGTCTAGAAGTTGCCTGATGGATCTTAAAGAATTTTTGCTTTCAGTGTGTCCTGTAATGGTAGCTTGGGAAAATGAAAGAAACCCGAATTACCAGCAGTAGTTGGAGTACATGTAATGCTGTTTTCTCCTACTACCATCAAAACAGAGAGGCATGATTTGCATAGGATGATGGATATCCTTAGTTTAACTGGCTAATATTTTAAAGTAACAGAAGAGAAGGGGGTGAGGTAGGTGGACTTCCTATAAAATTAACAACCAGCCTGAATTCTGCAGCTGAGCCAAGCAGGTTGGGTGACACTGGGAAATGAATATGATCCCCGCAGAGCAAATATACAACTTTTCCTTAACCACCAATCCCTTCCGCCTCCTGCCTCTCTGAGTGACTAATTGAGCAGTGAGTTTTATTGCTTTGATCATTTATGTCACATCTTTTTATCTCTCTCCCACTTAACTCTCCCTGGTCCGTGAAGGGCAGTTTTGATATCTAGCTCTGTTGAAATTTGCTGGACTGGTTCAACAGACCATGTACGTGGCGTATTAAACTGCTGGTGCCTCTCCCCACCTTGGTTCTGCTCAAAAGAATCACGCATTTTTTGCCCCACTTTTCCGATAAAGAAAGCCTAGAGCATTCGGCTATCTTTGGATGTAGACAATAAATGGGGGGGGGTGGAGAAGGTTTCACAGAGCAGCTCAGAGGGCTGTTTCTGCTTGGATGGTCTTTGCTTTGAGATCATCTCATGGGGATGTTGTGGGCTAGGGATAGAAAACTTCTGGATAATACAAAATAAGCACCCAAAATGCTTTCTTTCTGTAAAGAGGTATGACGATCACAGTTGGGAGGGAAGGTGTCCCAGATGATAAATGTTCATTCTGTTCCAGCTCCCACCTCTTCTTACTCCTACAGAAGAGAAAATGTTAGCAGTGCGACAATGTGCAACACTGTAAACACCTCTCTTCAGTCAGTTCCAATTGCAAAATGAACTATGGTTAGAACAAGATAATATGGGAAAATAGGGTGTCCAAGGACTGCAGATTTCAGCATTTTCCCCAGTGCCACCTGAGCAAAAGGGCTTCCAGGGAGTGGAGAGGCCTCCAAATGTGAATCTGATTCAGGATAAACAAGGCAAGTTGCCAATGGCCTTCCCTTTCCCCAGCAGGGTTATATAAGCACCTTCCCACTTTTTCAAAAATTAGAAACTCTATTGATTTAGTGCTCACCATGCCTCTGTGTGATTTATGACCCAGAAGCATTTCAGGCTGCTTTGTGAGAGGTTCCAGGCCAAAAGCATGATGTAGAAATGTAGAAGGAAATTTCCTTACTTGTAGATAAGCCTCTGAAAATCTCATGCCTATCTTTAAATTTTCCTATGCTTTGCTTAAGGCTTCCTTTAGATAACTCATGGGAGAAATTAAACTTCAAATTCAACCACTTTCTCTGCAAATGTTTATCTCTTTGGGACCAAAATACCATGACACCTACCGTATTCTGCCTCCTGATGGCTCTTCAACTCTTTCTAGCCTCCTGGTTGAGATATTTAAGTTTTGGGTGTGCTATTGCTTAATTCAACCAACATTTATTGGACATATGTTTTATGCCAGAATCATGATAAATTTATGAAACTAACCAAGATGAATGTATTAAAACTTACAGTCTTCTTTAAAAAAGCTAGTAGTTTGGTAGGTGTGTAGCAGAAATGAGTAGCTGTTCAACACACTTCATGCAAGTCATCCATAGTATAGGATGTCACTGGGAGGTAGCTGCACAACCAGGACTTCCTTGCACTTAGCTAGAGCCATGCAACAATTTCTAGTTCTAAATGTGAGCAGAACTATTAGATGTCTTCCAGCCTTGTCCCATGATGCCCCCACTTCCCCTCACATGCATACATATGCTGCTTCTTGCTCTCTTCCTCTCTGTCTGGGCAGAATAAAGGTGAATCCCAGGGAAACCTTTGAAACCATGGATTGAAAATGGCAAAACTTCCATCAGCTTGGGTCCCTGAATGACTTTGTGGAGCTGTATGGAGGAAGGATAACTACTGACTTATTCACCTGCCCTGGATAGTTATTATATCAACAAGAAATATATTTCTCTGATATTTGAGCCAGTATCCATTTTCTAAGTCTATTAATTATAGCAGCTAACCTACACTAGTACAAGGGAAGAAATAAATGTATTCATACAACAATAATTCGGCATTGTGAACAGAGGAGTGGAAAAAGGCATAGAAGTAGCCAAGGGTCAAACTGGAACAATTTTGCAGTGAAAGTCCTGGGTCAGGAATAGCATCTTGGTGTTAAACAGGCACAATGGGCAGGGACATCAAAATTGTGCAAAGCAATCCTCCTCTTAAGTTCAAAATTGTGTTCTCAGATGTTTTAGTAGGTACTATGAGTCAAGGAAACTGGAATAATTGGGTCAGGGAAAGCTTTACAGATTTCTTCCTCTCAGAATTTCCCAGATTTTAATATTCCATTATATACTGGATAAAAGCTGCTTAAAACCTTCCAGTGACTGCCTCTTCTAATCATAACAGCCAAAGTTCTTACCATGGTTTACAAGACTTTCTGCGATCTATCTCTGCCTTTCTACAGAACTTACTACATGCCATGATTCAAGAGAATTCAGGCATTGAATGACTTGTTCATCACCATATCCCTGCACTTAGGAAATACGTTTTGGAAGCATTTCCCAAATTCGCTTGGTGAAGGAATTCTAATTTGAAGAGTATTTTGGAAACTAGTATTCTATGGAGCACATTTTAGAAAATACGAGTTTAGAGGAAGCTCTGAATCTTTTCCTGCTACTTTGTATGGATTCAGATACACACGCAAATGCAAGAGAGGATTATAGCTCATCTGGGGATAAAGAAGTGCCCTTTGCTGCTATGCAGAAGACTTTGGGAGCAACCTGACAAACAGATTCATAAAGCGAATGGAAAATGGAAGGCTAGGCTCTCCATGACTTCATTGCTTCTCTCCTCAACTGCCAAGATACTGATGATGAGTGTTTTCCCAGGTCAAAGAATCCCCATTGGGCTTAGTGGCCAAGTGTCAACAGCACTTAGCTGATTTAATCTCTAGTAATTCATCAAAGATCTGACCTGCCATTTGGTTTTGAACCAATTTAGTTATTATCAGTGACTCTGGTGTGGTAAAGTAGGGTATGTACAGCTTTGGTGAGGCCCCACTTTCATTTTCTGCTTTACATAGCTTCCTCCAGCGCTCCAAAGTAGATAGGCCTTAGCTTCCACATGTGTTATCCTGCAGGGAGTTTGGCATTTGCTGAGAAGTCAAGTGAGTTTCATCATCATCATTATCATCATCAAACATTTGCTGCTCACCTCCTCTGAGGCTCTGCATGCTACACATCGCTGCATAGCAACCCCTTGCGCGAGGCTGGCATCTTAAGGTCAAAGAAATGAGGGAACAGAGCAGTTAATCATGTGCAACTCCCATCTGTTAATAAACAGTGTAAATGGGGAAAAATTTATCATTTGCTTTTGGAGACACAAAGGTTAAGTGCTTTGTCCCACTCTACAAATCAAGAGACTGTCAGAGCTCAGAATGGAATAGGGAGAATTGACAGGGCTCTTTTCAATCCACCAGCACCTTCTCTCTCCACTGAAGTGTTGGTTATCTAAAATATCTCCATGGTGGAAATCAGCAAATGGCAGTGAAAGGAAAACTTAAAGCACCCAGAGCAATTGATGGATGCTTGGGGTAAAACCATGAAAGTCCAAGTAGAAATGTTCAGTCGACAGATTCCAATCTTCTCCACAATGAAAGGCAAGTATGATTTTCTAAATTTCATCCCATCCAGACTCTAAAACAAATGAGTGCCATTTAAAGAAAGGGTTTCAAAATCCTCCAATCATATCGACTCATTTACTCCTCATTTCCAGGCTTGTTAAATAAAGCAGAATGCCATCTCATCACATCTGAAAGTAGTTTGGGCAAGATCTAAAGAAAAATATTTCCTGGACATTATTCTTTATATGATTTTTTTTTAAAGTGCCAAGGGGCAGAGAGAAATAGAAAAACCAGAATGTATTAGTTGGCTGTCAGTCCCCTCCTTCATCCCTAGCTTTAGTCTTGCACGTTTCATATTGTATGGTTTAGGGACTTCCCTAAGAGACATGGTCTGGGATAGTGGGCCTATGAAACTTCAGGTCTCTGAGGTCAGTAAGATACTGATCTGCCTTTCTCAGACTTTGGATTTCAAGCTTCTCATTTGAGACCACTGTCCTTTTCCATGATAGGGCCCCTTCTTTCCTAGACCACTACACTAGTTTTCCAAGTCAAAGCACCAAAGGCATGGATCCATAAAGCCAAGGATAAGGCTTATCCTTAGATGGATACATTAATTTCCCTCTGTCTCACGGGCACAGAGTGCATCATCTTGGAAACCCCATCATTTCAGAAATGATGGAGTGAGGGGCACCTGGGTGGCACAGCGGTTAAGCGTTTGCCTTTGGCTCAGGGCGTGATCCCGACGTTATGGGATCGAGCCCCACATCAGGCTCCTCTGCTATGAGCCTGCTTCTTCCTCTCCCACTCCCCCTGCTTGTGTTCCCTCTCTCCCTGGCTGTCTCTATCTCTGTCAAATAAATAAATAAAATCTTTAAAAAAAAAAAAAAGAAATGATGGAGTGAGCCCTTGGTGGGTGAATCAGAAAAAGTCACCTTCCTCCAAAGGCTGTTTATTTTTAAAATCAAGTTCAAATCCCTGAGTAGAGTTGAAAAGACGTACTATGATCTGGCTTTGGTCAATATTTCCAGCTTCATCTTTTATTACTCTCTCGTAGACCCTGGGCTTTATCCTTGCTGATGCACTTGCAGTTGCTAGAATGTTCCATGCTCTTTCCTTCTCCTCTGACTTTTACGTATGCTGTTTGCAGTTTCTGGGAATTCCTCAAGGAAGTGCAAATGTCCTTTCCTCTGGGAAGCACATACCAGGCAGAGTTAAGGACTTCCACCTTTGTGCGTCCACGGTACCTCGAAATATAGCTCTTTATACCATATCCCGTTTTGTGGAATTTCGTGATCACATCTTTCTCCTCCACTAAATTGGGAGCTCCAAAGAGAGGAGTGGGCTTGCTACAATACAGGTGCTCAACAAATGTTCATTAATGGAGGATTTGATTATTAGAGATACAAAGTTAAGTGCCATTTCCTAAGGATAGTGGGCTAGAAATCTTATCTTTCCTACACAATTTTATCAATGAGCCTTAGATGTTCATGCTATAGATCCTTCAACCGGTAAGTCTGAGAGTGTCCCAATAACTCTTTGGAATGATATGGACATAGTCTTACAAATTTAATAGAGAAAAAAAATATTAACATTTCCTTTGGAAAAGTACTTCAAATTACTTTGTATTTGTATGTAGTAAATCATATTAGTAAAATTGTACACTGTATTAATGAGATTTCATTTTGTTTCTGTCCATCAGTGAGAGGTTCTGGGTGAGGGTAAAGTAAATTGATGTTACTACATATGATTTTTTTAAGCTGAATATATGGAGGAAAGAATGTTCCTAGATGTGTTATTGCATGATTTATAATCTTCTCAGTCCTAAGAAGCAAATTAAAGTCTAGCAGATGGTTCCCTGAAACCCTGTAATGCAGTTTGTCTGTAGCTATAGTTACATGTTTTAAGAGTTAGAAACATCTTAGTGAATTGTTATTGAATTGTAGAGCTTCTCCAAGATGTGGAAAGTCTTCTCCACCCAGAAGCATTGGCTAGAGAGGATGTGTGATTCAGAGGCAGCAAGCCCTCCAGCTCATTTCCTGGCAAGTACTTTACCAACTGCCCAAGTACTTTACCAAGGACTTTTTCTGTCCTTTCCAGGCAACTCTTGTCTCAAGGAACAAACCATGTAAATAGTCTTTGTCCCATTTGGTGACTGAGGCTTGATGTGGCATAATGGATTCCCCTAGAATGTAATTCTATGAGAAGATAGGTTTTGGCCAGTTTTATTCATAGAAGTACCCAGACCCTGGAATAGTCTTAGTACATAGTAGGCATACAATAGCTGTTTGTTGAATGAATGAGTAAATGAATGAATAAAAGATTCTGATGGTCTGATGTCTTGCGGATGACTCTGTGTGACCATTGTTCTCCCGTAGGTTCCCCAAGCACTGAGAAATTCCTGTCTGGAGGGATGGAATCATTGAACTCCTGGGCCTGAGTTCTAAAGCATACCCGTCTGCTTTTCTTTCCCTACTCAGTGCTCAACCTGGTTCTTGCGTAGATTCCAATTCAAGTTTCATTCACCTGATGGACACTCTTTTTAGCCCCCCAAGAAAGCCGTTTGCTTCACTATGGCTGGAGATGGCTGCTGTTTGCTTTGTCTACTCATCGAACTTGTATATGACACCATCTGTACCTCCTCTGTGGTATATAATGACAGGTCCTGGTCCTTCCTCAAAGCCCCTCCTTCCTATGAATAAACAGTCATCCCCATGCAATAAGCCTGAGACATGATATGTTTTAAGAGAAATTACGAGTCCACTGATGCCCTGGTACTGAAGCAAATGAGGTCATCTGAGAGAATTATGGGTGTGTCTATAATTGGACACTTGAGCTATATCTTCACATCCGTTGGTATATTTTTCTGTTTCAGGCCTCCTTGCTTGAGACATAAAATCCCAAGCCCCAGAAGACTCCAACTTCTCTTTTTCAATGGTGCTTTTCAGACAAGACCCTTTCGAGATTACCAAGGGTCATTTTAATCAAAATGAAAGACATCTCTTATTATGATCACTTTGCTGACAAATAATTAAGATGAATTACTAGCATATACTTGTCCCAGCTGCCTCATTGGTGTCCATTTGGAGTAAGCATATGAAGCTCATAGTCCATGCCTCAGCTCTTTAAAAGAAATTTATAACCTAACTCACCATCCTAACTACCTGAGAAGATTTTAATCCTAAACCTGTCACCACCCATTATTTTCACAGGGTCCTGACAGTTCTACATTAAAACAGTTTATAAGTAAAAGTTAACAAGGCCTAGAGAGAGTGATTTATGTTTCAGTATGTGAAACAGTCAACATTCTTTCCCTGGCCAAAGATAGCCCAGAGCTCTCTGTGGACTGAAAGAAGAAAATTATCTCAGAAAGATGAATGGCCCGTGCCTTTGGGCAGGTGGCGGATGTGTGGTCCTGGGCCTGAGGCCCAGGCATCAAGCAAAGCTTATGAATGTTAGGAACAAAGTACAGCACTCCCCTAACTACCTCCCCCCTTGCACACACACATTCCTTTCTGGCATCACCACCCTCCTGGGGCCACGTCACTTCTCAGATATTTGGCAATACGAAAGAAAGTGTAAGCTTTTGTCTTTAGAAAAAGTTGATGACTCAGGAAGTATCTTTGCTTCATTAAAGCCAATGGTGAGGTGTCACAAGTCGTCTTGTTTGCCGCTGAAAGACATGGATGGTTGAGTCAGAGGAGGTAGGAGAAGTGTGTATGAAGTCGAGAACCCCGTCGCCCGGAAATCGCCCACACTTCAGGGAAGGTGGAGCAACTGAGGCTGTCTTCATCCTGACCTCCTTCCCCAGTGTAATGACTAACACACCTTCTGAAAAGCTGTTCTTTCCATGAAAGGATGCCTCACTCCCACCCCAGATGCTTTGGTTGGCTAGAGCTGCCATCACAAAATGCTACAGATTGGGTGGCTCACGTGGAAGTCGATTTTCTCGCAGTTCCAGAGGCTAGAAGTCCAAGATCAAGGCAGGTTGGGTTTCCTCTGAGGTCTCTCTCTTTGGCTTGCAGATGGCCGCCCCCTTGCTATGGCCTCACATCATTATCCCTCCATGCATGCACATCCCCGGGGATCTCTGTGTGTTGTAATCTTCTTTCCTTACAAGGATACCAGTCAGATTGGATTAGGACCCACATTAGCGGGCTCATTGTAACTTAATCACTTATTTAAAGGCCCAATCTTCAAATAAAGTCACATTCTGAGCTACTGGGGGTGAGGGCTTCAACCTACGATTTTGCAGGGAGACACATTTCAGCCCATAGCACCAGTCAATTGCAAGAGCACTCCAGCTGCAAACACCTCCAGAAGAAGTATATCGAGGTTTCTCCAATTTTTGATATGGCCAAGATAATCTCATTTTGAGGAATAAAGGAAAACTCATCTTGCAAAAAAAAAAAAAGAAAAAGAAAAGAAAAGCCATCTTAAGGGAACTATCACAGCACTTACACATGGCTTGGCAAAACAAACTCCTCCCAAAGACATTAATTATGTTTCCTTCCTTTGATCCATCATTGATCAAATCTCTCTCTTTTCTTTTTAAAGAAGAAGGGGGCATGTCCTTTCACATTTTATTCAAGTATATCATTAAGGCGACATCCTCTCTTCGCCACAACTGCATTCCATTTTTGGTACCCAACTTTCTAAATGTGAACAGAAACTAATTTAGAGTCGCTCAGTCTGAGGCTGGTATGGTAGGTATTTCTCCATCCATTATTTCAAGTTATAATAAGCGGGCGTGATTGGAGCTACTCCCAGGATAAGCAGGGCCATAATATTTTCACTGTCACCATGATCACAGACTGAGATAAGAGGCAAACGTGCTATTTTTACTCCCTATTTTTTACTCCTGGTGTTAAATACAAGGAGAACAAGTAAAAAAAACAAACTGCCTCACAACCCCTGCAGCAGAATACAAAATATCCAACCTCTTTCTTTTTCTCAGGCTGCCCGCGATGTTCCTCAAGGATGACACAGATACTATTGAGGTGATCTGGTGCTGAGAAGATGCTTCTTAATTGTGTTTGCAGCTCAGAGCAGAAAGCATGCCCATTCGAGGTACTTGTTGTATCATTTTTAAATCAAGGCCATCTTTTTCTCAGTGGTAAACGTGAAATGTTTTTAAAGGCCAGACTTAGCATAAAATCTATTGGTTGCCATGGATACCACTTACCACACAGGACTGCGCTCAGTGTTCAACTGTGTGATTTTTCTCTATTCAAAGGTTCAGCATTGTCAAAAAACAAATTACTTTTTCTGTTGTTTATCTCAAAGTTCATTATGGGGAAGGCAATAAATAAGAAGATATTCGCGTATGGAGGGGAGCAACGTGGGGAGTCACTTGGGTGCTACGCCTTAAAATTCAGTATTCCACAATAATTATAGCCAAATTGGCTATTGTAAGGAAATAAAATGCATTTTGATCTTTTTTTTGTGTATGTGAATATAAAGTAAAGCAGGTACTTGGAAGTCGCTCCCAACAAAATTACATGGCAATGAGGCTTTTCACACCTACACAGCACTTAGTAACCAAGCTCTGAAAGAGCTAGATTTAGCTCTGATAGGTTTGAAACTCGGTACCTGAGGCTCGCGGCTTTCCTCTTTATGAGAGAAAACGTGGGTTCGGGACCTCGTGCTCGCTGAATTATTCATGCCGTCTTTCCACCACGTATCTTTAGGGTTGGAACCTGTTGGAGGGCTATTACTGAGCTCGCGGGTCCACCCCACTCCGACACAGCCCAGACTCCCGCCCGTCCCCGACCGCCCCCGCGCGCTGCTAATTAGCTTGAATATTTGCAACTGGCAACTCCATCCAAGCCCCACCCCTTCTTCCATTCCATCTTGCGTCCTCAAGGAAAAGTGGGGGGAAAAATCAGCCCCACAGAATATTGACAGGAGGAGCGAGAGGGAGTTTCTCACATTACTGGAGGGTATTCGAAGATAATTTGGTGTCAGCAAGCTCCCATTGGCTGAAGCCTGTAGCACTCCGCTATAACTCCCAATTAATCAAGGGATGCCCTGAACACTGACTTGTAACTTATTTAAGATGCTCTTCTGTCACCTCTCAGGCACTTTTTAGACTCCTTGATTTGGGCTATTTGCATGACAATGAAGTAAAGGGGAGACCTTAATGAAGGCATCTGTTTGTGAATGTGCTTCTTGGTATTGGATGCGTGTAATCATAGCCTGAGGGAAGATGGAATTCTCATTTGGGTTCACCTGAAGCAGTACACTGATGCCCGCTAAATATGCAAATTCCAACTTGTCACCAGAATGATGCCTAGAGCTGGTGGGGTTGTGGAGGCTACAGGGCAATAGAGAAATCGCAGCCCGGGCATCACCTACTTGCAAGACACACTGGCGATGAATTTACATATTGCAAGCATGAAAACCAGGCTAAATCAAAGTGAGGGTGCCCACGGAGAGCACAAGTCGCACTGATAATCTCCTCACCCACGCTCGCCCTTCTGGGAAACTCTGCCGAGTGCGACCCAGAGTTCCAGGCTGCCGAGAAGCAACTGAGGGGAGACCCCTGAGAACCAGCTTTGCTTGTGGGCCATCAGAGGAGGTGGCCGTGAAGTAGAGCTCACTGAAGGCACGATGTATCCCCGCGCCTAGAACATTGGCTGGCACCCAGTCGATGTGCAAGAGATCTTTGTCATTGGGTCAAACACGAGGTGATTAGAAGAGGATGCTGTATCAGGCGCATTTTTCTTGCAAGTAGTGACCACCCATTTTGGTTAGCCAAAGCAGAGTGGGGACTTACAGCAAGGCCAAGGGGAGAGGTGGAAAAGCCAGACAAGAATTAGAACAGTTCCAGGAGTCCACGTGGCAGAAATCAGTCAAGGATCTTTTCAAGATGCTGCTGTTGGGATGGACCGGCTCCAGCCCTTTTCAGTCTTTTTGCCCCTCTCCTCAAGATTCAAATGTCTAAGGAGAGTGTTTGTGGGGGAGTGTCCCTTACCTAGCTTGGATTATGTGCTCATCTTTTGCCTAGAGTATGGCTGGAATACGTAGGGCCTAGCTAGAAACTCTTAAGTTCCAGTCTCCCTTGCAGCCAAGTATGGCTAAGCCACTGAGTTCATGCCAACAGAATATGACTTGAAGTGATTTGTAGTCACTTACAGGACTGGCACCCCTCCGTGCTTCCTTTCCATCGTGCTGGGTAGAACTGGCAAAGATTGGGGCAACATTGGAAACCAAGCATCAAGGATGACCGATCCGCCCTGCTAGGCTAGATCCCCGGATGACTGTGTGGAGCAGAACCTGTTTCCTGGCTCTGGGTTGTTACATGAGAGAGAAGTGACCTTGTGTCTTGTTTGAGACATTACATTTTGGAGTCTTTTTGTGAGGGCTAGTAAGCCTTCACTTTAATACTAGGGGTGAGAACAGCATCACCCCCTCCAAAGCACTCTGTAGGGAGATTTTCATCAAAAGAAGGAGAAATGGACACTTGGAAGCAAAGACAACAAACGCCTATTACAATAGTTGCTGTTATTGGCAGTATGATCATCATGCATAAGCTGCATGCGGTGCAAGTAGTCACAGCTTCTGCTCACAGACCAGACTGTCTGGTTTGAAATTCCTAACCAGCAAGTGCCTCTCTCCTTGCCCCTCAAACGCAGGACAGGTCCCAAGTGCTCAGCTCCCCTCCACTTACTGAAATGCCAATCACAGAATTCCTTGTTTCTGGGACTGATGAATTAAATCCGAACCCACTACAAAATGAAAAGAAATGAAGTTTTGTGCCTGCCATCTTGTCTCTGTAGCTGCCGCTCGTTGACGTACAGACCAATCTCTAACACTGATTAGCACACACCCAGCCTCAGTAAAAACCATTTTCCACTAACAACCCCTAAGGAGAAGCTGTCGCCAGTGAAATAAACAACTCATTAGTCTAGGGAAAGAATGGTCAGCAGAGGCACGGATTCCTAATTTATATTTTTATTTTGTGATTTATTTTCAATCAATCAACAAGTACTCATTGATTGCTTACTATGTGCCCACCACTGCTTTCATTATGAGTAGAACAATGCGTTGTTTTCAACATGAGTATTGTTACTGGTGTTCAACAACAAGAAAAAGGTTCTTGACTTTTATTCCTAGTTAAAATACACACACACACACATACACACACACACACTCACATCTAGTCATATAATTTAACTCTTGCTGCATTGTTAAAGGTAACTTTCCCATTTTACACTGAGAGTCAAAAGAAGAATGGGATTTATTTAAAATCATTCCGTTCTGGAGTAAACATTTTCTGAAGTGTGCTTATTTCATTGGTGAGGCCTCTGTCCCACCCTCCTGCACCCTCTACCCCCAACTTCTTCAATGTCGTTGTATCTCATTCCTGGGGCAATCTGTTCTCCATATTCTGGCATGACTCAGATTGGAGACCTCTCATCATTAGCTGTGCTGGTTGTTTAACCAGTTCCGGGGTCTCCTCTTCAGATGAGAGAATTGAACTCAATGACCTCACTTGTTCACTTCCATTTCTCTCAGTCTGTACATCTTTAGATATGGTCTTTCACGCTTTGCCCAAAAACCTGGTTCTGATTAGCTCAGCCCTGATTACGAGTGTCTGTACACAGAGTCTCCTAGATTGCCCACCTAAGTCCAACACTCACATTCCTCCTTGGCCTTGGCCTGCTGGCCTGCATGGGGGCTGGCTTGTCCCCGAAAGTAAAAGAGAATTCACTTCGGTGCTTCACCATTCCAGCAGAGATGTGTAATTCTGATCAGAGGTGGAGAGGTGGCCCTTTGTCATAGGGAAAACCTTTGAACAAACTCTCCTTACATAGAGATGTGTGGAGCTTTGACAAGGGAAAGGGTTTGGACAAAAAGAAATTGTGTTTTGAGTCAGAGTCGAGTCTAGATTAGAACTTTCTGTTAAGGATGGAACTGTTTTGTTTCTCTGCAGTTCAGTTCAGTGGCCACTAAGCATAGTGGTTCTTGACCACTTTTAATTTTATTTAATTTTAATTCTTTTAAATTTAAATAGCCACTCATGTGGCTAGTGACAGTCCTACTGGACAGTGTAGGTCAAGATGGAGAAGTCCCAGCAAATGCAAGTTAACATCTCAGAAGAAAACAGCCAGTGAGAATTTGCCTGTGTTAAGGATGGCTGAAGGTCTTTGGTTTTCTGTCCTGGCTCACGACAGTCCACTCTGCAGAGCTGAGAAGGGAAGCTAGGAGGACGTTGGATTTGTAGGACAACAGAAGAGAAAGTCAGGAGGTTGGTGCAGCTGATGAGAAGGTAAAAAGGGAGACCCATGCCAGACATGGCTCCCCATATCAGGTCCCCCAGGTTTGCCTCCTCTCTCCAGGCCCCCAAAGCTTGGGAAGTGTCTGTGATTCATCAGGGCCCTTGGCTGGTATGAGAACAGGTGGGACTGGGAAGGGAGGCCGGCCTCTTTGGCGGCCCACAGCACACAAGCAGCAATGACTAGATAGGGAGAATGGAGGTCGAGTTTGATCTGCTTTTTTGCCCACAGCCCAAGGACTCTGCTCCCAGCTAGCCCAGGGCTCTCTGGGCAGGAGAAACAGTGGAAGAATGCAAAATTGCGGGGGAATGCCAGCTTCGCTTTGCTGTCTGTTCCTCTCCTTCCGCACATGTCCCAAATAGCCACCAGAGGTGAGACTCTGTGGGTTCCACTTCCATCTTTGCCAGTCATCATCAAAGCCCATCTCAATGTGAACCCTCACATTCATAAACTCCCACTGGTTCTGAAGACACAGTGCATCGAAGAGGTGGCACCAGGAGGTAGGGAGGAGTTGTAAGAAACAAGATTTATTTGCAAGTAGAGAGAAAGCAATGTCTCCAACTTTTCCCAACTTTTTGTGTCATAAGCATTACCCTAGGCTGGGAGCAATAGATGCAGCTGGAAGTTGGTGAATCCAGATAAAGAAATAAGCATATTATTTATAGTCATGGTGGCGACTACAACAAGAATGAAAATCTTTGTTCCAGGGTGGAATGGGTAGATGGAGGAGAGAGAATTTTCCTTTTCATTTTACATGTTGTATAGTCTGACCCTGAATCATTTTCTCAAGAAGAGGCTGACCATGCTTACACTAGTTGATATTGAGGAAAAGCAACAGGCCACAAGACAGTTCACTTTCGAAGGCTCTTTGGGTAAGAATAGATCATTGGAAGTCTAAGATGGCGTTTCTTGGGGGTTTACGTCTAATAATGGGAGGGATGGTAATGTGCCAACGTTTTGATGAAACTGTGGATCCAAGTGTGAGGGGATATTGGGTAACAGAGGGCTGAGCTCTGTGCTGAGAACACTGGGATCTTGTTTAGGGGCATTCTGTGTACAAGGTCCCACAGAGCCACCAAATAGGGTATCAGAAGAAGTACAAGAAGACCTGAGTTCTTGACAGAAATTTCCTTTGAAGCTTAGTGTCCAAAAGGGTATGACTTAGATGAAGCCAATTCAAATAAAGGACGGGGAAAATTAGATGTGGACACAGTAGGGACTCTGAAGGTCTGATCTACAGGTTAATGTGGCAACGTTAGGTGCAAGAAGTGAGACTGGGCTTGTAGCCTAATGAAGTTTGTAGGACAAAAGCCCCACAAGCTGTAGTTCCATGCCAAACTTTGGAGGATGTTGTAAGCAGGGGAGGATCTCCTGGACACCCACAGGGCAAAAGGGAGAACCCCCTTCCTCGTAGCCTACTTTGGGGGCAGAAATATTAACCCCCTGAGTGGCAAAAGCTGGAAGTGACCCTAGAAGAGGTCAGGAGACCTTCCCTTCAGAAGCTGTCATGCTCTGCCCTCACCCAGAAAGTTCTTTCCTCAAGCACTTTACTTTGCTTCATTTGTCCTCTGCCTCTTCTTTCTTTCCATTACATCCTGAATACTTACAGAGAGGAAATGAGCAGAATCCCTTAACAACTGCAGGATGACATTGCAGGTAAAGTGATTGCCCAACACACGTAGAGGTAGAGCGGCGTGAGTGTCCAATGATAAGGCCCCTGAGGTCTGAAAGCAACAGAAGCCTCCCAAGGTGCTGCCAACAGCTGGACAAGCATGACTTAGGGAGGCCAAGGGCTCTCTCTCAAGGAGGAGGGCCTCTGCTCCTCTTCTTGTCTTCTCTGGCTCTACATTCACAGGATACTGGTCCCAAAGTGCCGACACAGCTTCAGTTCCTCCTGGCCCGTGCTGCTGACCAGCAGATGCTTCTGTTTTCCCAGGCTGCCAGTTCCGGCCCTCTCCTGAACATTACATTGGCTTAATTATTTTAATTTAAAAAAATAGGCAACTAATGATTGCAGCTCTCAGCCAATACATAATAGAGCCCCAGAGCTAAAGGAGCTGAGGTCCACTGTGAGTTTTTAACAGCTTCCTGCCTCAGAATGGCTCTTACTCTTGGCTTGGAGCAGGGGCTCCCACTCCCCTTGGGAGGGCTGGTTAATGTAGTCAGTGTCAATCCATTCCTTCTGCTCTTTGTGGAAAACCCACCCCATAGCTCTGCTTGAGTCAAAAGGGTTCTGGAGCACCTACAATTTCTTGCTCAAGAAAAAGAATAGCTTTTTGCATAATTCTGAGAGCAAGCAACATGACTCTTCACCACATCCCAGAAAATTCCGAGATACACAATGCATAAAATGAATAGAGGTCCCAGCACGCAAGCCGTGATAAGGAGGTGTGTGGCATTCCACAGCCAGTCTCCTGCCTGTGAAGCGACATAAAAGCCCAGTTAGTGCTGTGTAACAGCTGTATTTTTCTTGTCTACAAACTCCAGTTGAATGAAAGTGGAACGCAACAAGGAAACACCGTGTCTGCCAATAATGGAAATTGCTTGAGATTTCTGAGGAATCGGTAAACGAGAGGGGGTGGCAGAGTAGCTTTGCGAGTTCATGTCTTGGCTTGAGATTTTGGCCACAGGTGTGTGGCTCTCAACTTAGCAGCCAGAGAGAAGGTTGAGAGGAAAGTTGGTAGGTATGTGGGGCAGGGGGGTGGGGGGGGGAGGGGCACGGGACTTGAAGGCCTGTGGAGGCTAGACTTGCAACAAGAGAAGAGATGAACGGGATGGAATTCATGGCCAACCAAGTATCAGGACCCCTCATCTCAGGTTCTCCCCATGTCCACAATTGCCTCCACATCCTGAGTTGTCCTGCTCAGGAAGCCTACAAGGGCAGAGCAGAGCTATATAAGAAGCTTATTGGCTCTGGATCAAGGGGTCCCCCACAAGGGGCCTCTCAATTGTTTTTCCACCTACAGCTCTTATACCTTCTAGATCTCAGGTCTCTGGTGATGAGAGACACAGGGCATGGAGTTCACAACTGGTGGCCATGGGTGGGCGTCATTATGTCCAGTTTAACAGATGAAGAAATTTGGGCTTGAACAGTTTGAGTACCCACATCTATGCAGCCAGCACAGAATCAGCAGAATCAGGTTTCAAAACCTGGGCCTTTTAGAAGCCCTCTCATGGCCATCAATTACCTTCATGGCCTCATCCATAGGTGTGCTGGTTTCTGGCCAACACACCCATTTGGCCCCTCCCTTGATTTGCCCTTCGTTGTGTCCGTCTGGCTCCTAAAAGCCTGCTCGTCCCTGCCCCAGGGTCCACATGTGCTCCCCTTTCTCCTTACAGGAAGGGCTTCAGAGAGCTAGCTGATGATTGCTGGTTTCCAAACTCCTGACAATCTCTCTGCCTGTTCTTCTGACCCTGGCTTCAGCCTAAACCAGGTCTAACAGTCTCAGAGTTTTGCTCTGTCTCTGGGCTTCATTGGTCATGTTTGCTGGGGGACTGTCCATGAAGCTGGGTCATGTTTGCTGGGAGCTGGGCCAGACAGCAGGTCATTAGCCAATAACTGCTCTATTGAGATGTTGGACCAGATGGGAGAGGCGAAGTCCGAGCCAGGAAATGGAGCCAAAGGTGCATCGGGTGCAGGATCTGGAGAGAAGAGGCACCACAGCCTGTGCAAAGGTCAGTAGGGTGGAAGGCAAAGGGAGATGCCAGGCAAAAGCAGATAAAATAGGGGTAGTTCTGGAGTTAACTCTATGACCATTGGGCATCTACCTATGGGATGTTCCTTGAAAAAGCAGCCAAGCACGTTTTACTAGTTGTTTTTTTTTTTTTAAGATTTATTTATTTATTTTAGAAAGAGAGAGAGAGCACAAATGGCAGGGGCAGAGGGAAAGGTAGAGAGAGAATCTGAAGCTGACTCCCCGCTGAGTGCAGAACCTGATGCTGGTCTCGATCTCACGACCCCGAGATCATGACCTGAGCTGAAACCAACTGAGCCACTTAACCAACCAAGCCACCCAGGCACCCAGACTAGTGTTTTAACCATATTACCTCAGGTGAGATATAGTAAGGCCACATTCAGACCAAGAGAGAGGAGAATCTGGGGAGTGTTTTATAGTTATCCTCACAGTTTCCTGGGAAGAACACAGTGCACTATGCAGGACCATTCGCAGAATCACCAGGGTTGGTCACAAGGCAGAGAGAGGAAGTAGAACTGTCGTGTGAGAGACTTTATTGTGGTTTCTGTGGGAAGGAACATGGCAAACAAGTTAAACCAACTTAGGATTGGCTGGTTGAGTAACTTAGGATTGGCTGGTTGGGATTTAGGGTCTACCCTTGATCATGTGGTACCTGGCCTGGGGTGATTAGCACAAGTGGATAGGGGTCTGGAGTGGAGAACCCCATAAAGGAGGTGGTTGGGGTTGTGGAATTAATAGTCTGCTTAAGAAGTGGAGCTGACCAACCTCTACCCAGGGCCTCAAAACTGGGTCAAGACAGCCTCTGTACAGACCATTTTACAACCGTGTTGGGATGGACCCCTAAGGAGAGTCTTTGTGTATTTCTTTTATAATTACAAAAGTAGTACATGGAGGTTGAAAATTCAACAATACACTGAAAAAGGATTTTAAAAGTGAGTCCCAAATATCAGAGGGAGGTACATTTAATAGATAAATTATGTAGCTAAATCTAATAGATAAATATTTTTCCAGAACTTTGGCTATGCCCATAGGAAATGTGTGTTCATGAACATACACTTTACTCACCCATATTCACATTGTCTTGTAGTTTGTAATGAAGATAAAATAGGATCATACAATGGTATAAATTTATTTTTTTAAGCACAGTAATATAACATGAACCTTCTTCCATGTCAGTACATAAGAGCAACACCGTTCTTTTTTAATGATTGTATAGTATTCCACAGTATAGATCAACCATAATGTATTCTAAATCATTCTACTATTAATTTTTATGTTGCCTTCAGATATTTCCTAATATATTGATTCAGTAAACATTGTACATACTCGCCTGACTTTTCTGAGGAATAAATTCCTAAAATGAAACTTCTGGAACAAAAATTATATGCATTTTAAATTTAATTAGGAACTATTGAATTTCTCTGTGAAGATATTTCACTAGTTTATTTTCCCAGAACAGTTTACGACTAGACATTAGACATTATTGATTTTCATGTTTCCAATTTAATTGGTGAGAAATGTGTCTCTGTTTTGTTTTGTATCTATCCGATCACTAGGGAGGTTTGTGGGTCTTCTTAAATATTTATTGCTATTTGAAAATCCTCATCTATAAATGAATTATTTTCAGGTCTTTTCCTGATTTTTAAACTTTTTTTTAATTTTAAGAATATTAACTTTTCATTATGTAGATTATAAATATTTTTATTAGTTTTTCATTTGCTTTTCATTTTGTTTACAGTGCTTTTTCCTGTATAAAACTTTCCTGTTTTCTATAATAAATCTGTTCATATTTTCTTTTCTGGTGTCTGGTTTCTTGTCTTGCTTAGGAAGTCTTTTCCATTATGGGTAGACTTTTCAGGAGTCTAGTCTGGGCTAGGCAATATTTTTAGCATTGATACACTGGTGAGGAGCAGTTTTGCTTTCCCAGAAGACTCCTGGTTGCTAGGGGGCTGGTTAGGGATTCTGAAAGCATGAGTCACTGATTATGTGGTTCTTAACTGTTCATATGCCATATACCTCTTTGGGATTCTAATAAAAGCTATGGACCCCCCACAATTTTGACTATGATTTCAGAGGTTTTATAGACTACCTAACATCTATCATGGAGCCCTGTCAATTCTTCCTCAGATTAAGAACCATCCTCTACTGCATTTATAAATATCTGATTGAGGTAAATGCTTCAAATGATTTCTACCATCAAATTATAGTCCCAATTGTCCCTCCCTATAAAATTTTGCCTGTGAAACTCTTTTTTTTTCTTCAAATTTTTATTTAAATTCTAGTTAGTTAGCATATAGTGTATTATTGGTTTCAGAAGTAGAATTTAGTGATTCATCACTTACATATAACATCCAGTGTTCATCATAACAAGTGTTCTCCTTAATACTCATCACCTTTTTAGCACTTCCCCCACCCACCTCCCTCCATCAACCCTCAGTTTGTTCTCTATCATTAAGAGTCTTTTATGGTTTGTCTCCCTCTTTCTTTTTCCCCCCTTCCCATATGCTCGTCTGTTTTGTTTCTTAAATTGCACATATCAGTGAGATCATATGGTAGTTGTCTTTCTCTGACTTATTTCACTTAGCGTAATACTCTTGAGCTACATCCACGTTGTTGCAAATGGCAAGACTTCATTCTTTTTGGTGGCTGAGTAATATCCCCCCGTGTATATACACCACATCTTCTTTATCCATTCATCAGTTGATGGACATTTGGGTTCTTTCTATAGTTTGGCTATTGTTGATAATACTGCTATAAACATCAGGGTGCATGTACCCCTTCAAATCTGTAGTTTTGTATCTTTTGGGTAAATACCTAGTAGTGCAATTGCTGGTGCAGTTAACTTTCTGAGGAACTTCCATACTGTTTTTCAGAGTGGCCACACTGGTTTATATTCCTACCAATAGTGTAAGAGGGTTCCTCTTTTTCTGCCTTCTCGCCAACATCTGTTGTTTTCCGTTTTGTTAATTTTAGCCATTCTGACAGGTGTGAGGTGATATCTCGTACTTTTATATTTTTCCTTATGATGAGTGGTGTTAGCCATCTGGATGTCTTCTTTGGAAAAATGTCTATTCATGTCTTCTGCCCATTTCTTCACTGGATTATTTATTTTTGGGGTGTTGAGTTCGATGAGTTCTTTATAGATTTTTGGATACTAATCCTTTATTAGATATGTCATTTGCATATATCTTCTCCCATTTTGTAGGCTACATTTTAGTTTTGTTGACTATTTTCCTTGGCTGTGCAGAAGCGTTTTATCTTGATGAAGTTCAAGTGCATTTTTGCTTTTGTTTCCCTTGCCTCTATGCCTGGGAAGCTCTTTATGCAACCCCGCATCGTCTACCCTGGATAGTAATGGCTTCCTCATGGCCCCGAATGTAAGGGTGAGTGTCACCTCAGCTCAGGACCAGCAACCCAGCCCCTTCCTAGCAGTGTAGCCTCCCCCACTACACCCATGTCATGTGTTCTCTTGGATCGTTTTGACTCCACACCTGAGTTCAGCCCCAGGGAGATGATACTGGGGCTTCTACACACCGCAGTGTGACTGAGGAGGGGAGGGGTGTTTGCAGAAAGAGATGCCAAGGGCTGCGAGAGAGTCATCAGGGACATTAGAATCTACTTATCTTCAGAAGCCTATAATGAAGGACAACACATTTAGCAACAGGATATTACAAAGGCTCTGGAGGGGAGAAGTGAGAAACTTGGAGGTTCAAGGTCTCTTCTGAGAAAACCAATAGATTGTCATTGAGGGAAAAGGTTCAAGGACCTCCCCAGAGTGTGGGGCCTCCCTAAGCGCCAGAAAGAGAGGCGATCCATTACGGGGACCTCAAGTCCTTGCACACCTAGGAACTTCAAAATAGAGGCAAACATCCTCTGCAGTTCTCTCTCTCTCCGATAGAAAACTCCTGGGCAAAGCTACTCAATACTTACACAGAAGCACAAGGGACTGCTCTCAGCTTGAGAAATGTCAGATTTAAAAGGTTCTGATTGTTTTCCACAGGGTTTTAATGGCAAAATGCTCAACTCGGGGCACGAAGACCAGCACATTCAACACTTGAATTTAGGAATATCCTCTAACTCCCTCCCCCGCTCCCCTCCCCCCAAAAACAGGAACTGAAATCTCGTCTAGCTCTAGCTCTCTAGTGATGTGTTTCTCTTGGGCTTTCCTTCTCCACCTCGGATTTCCATTGGTTATCTATATGCAACGAATAAAATGTTTGTTTGACTATTTGTGCCTCCAAACATACTCATTCTTGATCATAATCCTCCCAGAGAAATAATTAGACAAGATTCAACTCTTAGAGAAATATGGAAAGTAAGCCACCAAACCCAAAGGAATGCAGATCAATCCAATTTTAGCCATAGGCTTTATGTCTCCCAATTGGCCATATTTGTTTAATCTTCCATTTCTCATAAAAAATTCAAGTGAAGAGGAGGACGATTACTACCCACAAAAGAGATCTAGATGAAGTGGAGAAGTCCCAGGCATAAACAGCTGGCTGTGGGTGAGAGAACATTTTTCTAAAACTGATTAGCATCCAGCCGATGCATGGTACCAGAGAAAAGCCTGAGCTGAGCATAATTCCTGTCCTCAAAGAACTTTCAGTTTAAGAAGTTTCTACTGACAGAAATACATGGGCAAAACAATGGCTAAGTACCATCCAGTGTGCTTCTAGATAAAACATTTGCTTCATGCACCAATCTAACATGTAGCAGGCCCATATACAAATAAGACCTGTTGGGAATGTGTTCTGGAAGGACTGCTGTTTTCCTATTTTCCTGCGTACTAAATCCTGACAGTAATAATGAAGTAATATCTTAATCTACATATTTATATTCAGTGCCTGAGGAGGTGGTGTTTATTGTTTTAACTTGAGATTTTACCCAAAGACAAAAAGACAACCCCTGAGCCCACATTCTAGAATGAGAACATTCCAGAAATATATGTTACTCCGTGTTTATTCACATACAGCTATGTATACCATATCTTGAAGATCTGATACCAGTCTCCAGTTATTCCTCCTTAAGGAACATATGCAGACCTGTAGTTGGTGAGTCAGAGAATAGTCTCTTTTCTGTCTGACCTATAGCCCTCTTCATGGAGAGTCTGCCAGCCTCCCTTTCATACATCCTATGATATGATTATCTCGTAGACATCTCAGTTGGAGTATCTCTTTCTTGTTTCATTTGTAAGACATCTTTAGATTCACCTTACTTTCACTATCAACTAAATTTTTTTAAAGGTTAGTCTTTCTAAAACCCCTACAGAATGCTGTTTGTCCACAGCTCACCTCTCTTTCTCTCCCTTGCTTGGTGTCTGGATTCTCTCTTCATCCTCTGCTGCCATCAGCATTCTCCACACTGTGAAAATGGAAGGCAAATTACAATATTTTTTTTTTGGCGGAAAAAGTCACTTCCTCCTTGAGATATAAAATCGAAATTAATTTCCCCAATTTCCCTTCCTCTTGGGGCAGAAATATGAATACCTGAGGATTCCCATATAACACATTTAAACACCACCCCAACATACACCACAGTTGCACGAAACCACAGTGCTCCGAGAACGGTTCGTCCTTAGCATTTTATATGTATTATAAAAGCCAAAGGGCAAAGCTGGCTAAAGTGGGTGGTATTTTTGTTAATACAGATTCCTGAGCCACCCTGGACCTGGATTTTGGGGGTAAGCCCCAAGAGTCCTTATATCTAGGTAACTCTGGTGCTTTGCTTGGCCCAGGTGTAAAAACTGGGATAGGTTACAACAGCGAAAAGTGCACTGAGGATATTGCATTTAAGAGAAGGGCAAAGTAAGAGAAGCAGAGAAAGCCTTCCTTTCTTGAAATTGGGGAACACCTCATGGAGGAATGGGTACTTCAGACCAGCCGGAATGAAGAGGGCTCATGGAAGAGTGGGGCATTCAAGGAAGAAATGAAGCCAGAGAGGGATTCAGAAAAGAGCACCCTTTTTTCCTGGGACAAATGAAGAGGCCAGACTGAATGGCTCCAGGATTTGTGATCCTTTGCTCCCCTGGGATTCTCAGCCTTTAAGGAAGTGCTTTCCTCCCCAAAGTCATGACCCTGGGCAGAGGGAAGGCTGTGTGATAGTGATGAAATTCCGAAGCAAACCAGGGGGAGGGCCCTACACCCCCCTCCCTGGGAGATCCTTGGCTGGAGCAGTACCTCTGGCCGGAGCTGCCCACCCCCCCTTGTTCACATTAGAATCACCTGGGGACACTTACAAACACCAGTGCCTGGCCCCTTCCCCAGTAGTCTAATTTAGTTGGTCTGGAGTGGAGCCTCAGCATTGGTATTTTGAGTTCCCAGGTTACTCTAATATGTAGCCAGAGCAGAGAACCATTCAACCGGCCAGTTGGAACCCACAGTTGGGAAGCCCTTGTTTGGCACTGTGCCCCAGTTTCCTCATCTGTGCTGAAGGATGTGGGTCTTCGGTGTGGTTACACTTCTGTGGTCCCTCACCTTTTCAGAGACATCGGGTTCCCTCTGCAATTCTCTGTGTTGCTCCTTGGGTTGTCTCCCATCTTTTCCCTTCATAGCTTACGTTATGCTTTGGTTCCTCTGGGCCCCTGATCTCTGCTAAGTGACAAAGACTGCTAATTGCTTAATCAGATGAACTAATTGCTGTGAACACTACCTGGCTGAAGCATTCTCCAAGCCAGTTAGAATTCATTCCCTGAGGAGCAGTCCCTACAAAGGGAATCTCACCTAGGGCCAGTAGTAAACAACAGGGCTTCTTAGTCCCTCCAGTCTTGCCCTAGAGGGAAGCAAATCTGCAGAGAGAGGAAAGAACAGAGCTCTGTCCTTACTAGTTGTGTGAAACTGGGCCATTATGTGGTCTCTCTGTGATTCAGGGGATAGCAACACTCACCTTCTAGAATCACTGTAAGGGCCCATCAAAGGGTGTGGCATTTGTAGGTGTTCTATAAATATTAGCTTCGTTTTCCTTTCTGCCAAAGGCCAGATCCAATTATATCTTTTGATAGCCACATCTCACTTTCAACACACAGAGACTAAATCTGCAGCTAAGCCAGGTCTCTTTCATCTTGCACTTGTGCAGTTCGTTTTTAGATCTAAATATTGAATTTTATATCTTTACCTCTTAAATTGTCTCTCGTTATTTCCTGCCCAGCACTCCAGTCTTTCCAGAGCTCTAGATTCTGATTCTATCTATTATCCTACATGGGAGCTAAACTTGCTGGTGTGTGCCATCACCGGAGATAGAGGGCTTTCAAAGTCTTCACTGAATCCTGGATAACATTCCTGAACAGAACAGGGCAAAAGACAAAGCCCTTTTACACCTCAAGCCCTTAGAATGATGCCAACACATTAACCAGATCTCTTTAGTTTTATATTAGTTGCAAACCAACCAAACCATACCTTCATTCAGTTTACATGTCCACATTTCTCTACTATTACTTTTGTGGCAGAAACTAGTTTCCTGCCCCAATAACCATCCTTTTCTTCCCCCTTAGTAACAGAATCCTATATTTAAGTGCATTAATCCCAGCCTCTCTTGCAGCTAGATATGACCATATGCTTCTGTTCTTTTTTTTTTTTTAAGATTTATTTATTTATTTTGGAGGGGGGAGGAGGTGGGGGAAAGGGCAGAGGGAGAGAGAGATTCTCAAGCAGACTCCCTGCTGAGCACGGAGCCAGCTCAGGGCTCAATCCTGTGACCCTGAGATGACGATCTGAGCTGAAATCAAGAGTTGGAGGCTTAACCTACTGAGCTACCCAGGCGCCCCTGCCTCTGTTCTGGCCAATGAACTGTAAGTCAAAATTTTTCGTGGGACTTCAGACAAACCTCCCTAAAAGTGACAGCTAGGAGGAGCTAGCTCTCTCCTTCCTGGTGTTTGAATGTGGATGTCCAGGTTGAATCACCAGCTGTCTTGCAGTTATCTTAGATCATGAGGTGACCTTAAGGATGAGAGATCCTCCAGGAGCCTGGTCTTTGCTGAACATGAAACCATCATGGCAGTCCATGACTGCCTAAATATTTTCTTATAGGAGAGAGAAATAAGCTACTATTTTGTTTAAACTTTTGACTCTAATCCTAATAAATGCACCTTGTTAAGATCTAAATACTCTGTCTCTTTCTCAGGAAGAAGAAAGGCAGGGAGACAGAAAGAAAGGAGAAAGAGATTCTGTGTTTTCCGATGGGAATCTGGGATTTCTCCCATGTCTGGAAGAGTTCTATACACCCACAACCTTTTCAACCTTTGAAAACTAGCTTGGGAGGTCATTATAAAAAGGATAAAAACAAAAAGGGAAATTTGTCAGCATGTTTTTGAGTAGATCTCCTAATGTTAGGAGCTAGAAAAGCCTTCTTTGGAGACCTAGGCCATTTCTAACAGTTTCTTTTGAAATCACTAATTATGCTCTAAAAGAGAAGGCATCACTGGAGCCAGAACCAGCAGCCAATTACCCACAAGAAATCGCTCACTGTGTGGGCTGCCTTCTCTCTCTGTTCGCATAATTTCAAAATGTAATTTCTAGAATCATGCTAAATACTTGTAAACAGAGATTGGTTTAATTGCAAGGAGGAACAATTTCAGGGGATAAAAATGAGAGTTGTTTCTCATTTTGTCGATAACAGATCAGTCCTCTTTGGGTCAGACTTGCAGTTCCCATCTCTCTTCCCACCCAAGTCAGGTTCCTCTGTAACTCCAAGGAGAGGTACCGGCATCTATGGGAGGTGGAAGTTGCTTTGGAGGAGTGGAAGGAACAAGCACTGGGAATCAGAAGACATGAGTTCAAATCCCAGCTCTGGCATTTACTAGGTTGTTGTCACTAGGAAGTTATTTAGCCTTCCTGAGCTTCAGTTTCCCCATCTCAAAAATGGGGCAGCCACACAGGGTCAAAAGGATGAAATGGGTGATGCGTGTGTATAAACTGTAAAGTGCTTTACTAGAAGGTAAGTCCCATGAGAATTGTGGATGTTTTATTCCCCACTGTCTTTTCCAGTGTTCTCAACAGTTCCTGGAAGGTTGCAGGGGTGTGGATCCATGACTGTTGCCGCCAAATTGTGGCATAGCAAAAATTGGAAAATGGTCATGACTTATTACCATCACCGTTAATTTTTCACAGGTCTGCAGGGTCTAGCTGATCTAGGCCGGGCCTGGCTAATCTAGCCTGGGCTGGTCGGCTCATGTCTCTGCACTCGGCTGGGGCAATTTAGCTGGGATAGTACTGCTCCATGGGTTTCTCATCTGCCTCTGGGGACTAAGGTCTAGTAGACCTTAGAAGGCTCATCCTTCTCAGGGTGATAATAGAAGCACAAGAGGGAACAAGACCAGTATGCCTGCTCTTTGTTTACTAATATCCCATTGGTCAATGGAAAAGGACACATGGCTAAACCCAGGTTGGAAATTTCACTACCTACAAAGCAGGAGGGTGCTGCAAAGTTACATGGATAGAGGCAAAGGACATGGATAGAGGGAGGGGAAAAAATTGGGCCATTAATGCAATCTACCACAGGATGTAATGAACTGCTGGCACGAATATACCTGTTTTGTGAATGAATGAAGACAGATGTGAGAAAGCTGGGTTTCTTAAAGCAAGCCCTAACATTACCCATCAAGTCTTTCCTTACCATACCTATAATCCTTTAACTAATGGGGAAAATGCAGTTACATGACCGGAGAAGGCCATGTAGTCAAAGAAATTCATCTACCGTTCCTTCTCTCTTCCCCCCCTGGAGTTCCCTCCTTCCCTGTAGCCTTCCCTGGGAGCCCCTCCCAGCACCTAGCCTAAGTGTTTTTAGCTCACTCTTAACTAATTGTTGCTAAGATTGCAATTGATTTCTAAGTGTTGCCTGGATGTTGAGCCTATTTAAGAAGTACAGGGACTACCAAGGTGAAGAGGTACATCTCTGTCTCGTTTTCTCATAGGAAATGGTTAGAGAGCTTCTTGAAATGAAATAAACAATATATATAATTCAAAATTATAATGACTAACAAAAAAACCCCAAACTTTTCATGTTGGCTCTCTCTGAGGAGATGGTCTAGGGGTAAATAGAGAAAGAAGATATTTCCTTTATATTTTATACCTTCCTTTGTTATTGGGGAAAAAGCGTTTAACCACATGTGTGCTATTTGTATAATATATTCTTTAAGGGATTAAATGTGCATTCCGTGAAACTCCGTGAGTGTGTGTGTGTGTGTGTGTGTGTGTGTGTCTGTGCTTTCAAGCCCCAGAGAGACAAAGCTATAAAGGTGGCATGACAGGCATCGGCTATAGGAGGCAAATCCTACCCTGTGGACAGTGGCTTGCCTACCCTATTCAGAAGGCCTCCACTTAAAAAGAGAAAAAGAAAGCAATTCATCCTTCCTCATAATAATACATAGATGAGAGCATGAATGAAATTAACATTCTCATCCACTCACCTAGAATAAAATGTCACTGAGTGAGTAAGAAAGCGATTACTTCCAAGGCTGAATGAGCAAACCATTTAGGCAGATGGGGGAACTCTTGTTGTACTACTGATTTGGGGGTTATTTCCCTTGTCTTTCCATTTCTTCCTGCCTCCTCCAGGCTTCCTGTGGGCCTGCGTTTGCATAAAGGCTGTGTTTGGGGGAGCAAATCTTGGGAAAGCATGGCCTCTTTTTTGGAATTTGCAATTTGGTTTTTAAATGTTGCTGTATAGCAGGAAGGCACAGTAGGGAAAGGCTTATAAGATAAGATAGATTTTTTGGGGAAATGCTGTTCACAGCTCTCATCGGGTAAGGTTTGGATGGTTCTGCTCTTAAGGTTTATTTCTGCTGCCGAGGAATACAGGTGGAAAGCAGCCTGCCTAGACTTTTACTTTGCATAATGGCTGGAGAGGGTCCTCTAGCTACTGAATCCGTCTCCGACAGCAGGGCTGATGAGAAATCTGCTCATTTTCTCCTGGGGATAGACTTGGTCCAGTCTCTGCTGAAACGATGAGCCAGAGCAGACTCGAATTCCCAACTTCCTTACTTACGGCTGAGACACAAAGTTGGTGTGGGTGCCCACACTTGTGAGTGTGCGCTAGGGAGGAGTGGAACCCTCGGGAGAAGAAAATCCTGGAGCAAAATGACTTTTCCAAAGACCAGCATCCACCTCATCCTTCTGTCATTCGGGCCACAGAGAACAGAGCAAACTGTAAGAATGAAAGCTCCAGCCCCCCAATAAACTAAGACAAATGACCACATGCCTCAAAGTCCCTCCAACCTTGAGACCCGTAGGAATGGGACTGGAGTGCCCAATGACCTTGAGACTCCCAGCGTGGCAAAGATCTTTCTGTGACAGGGAGCCGCAAGTCATCCAGTCCCGGGATGGTTGCAAGTGGGTAAGGATTACCCTCCCAGAATTGGGTTCTGGAATAAGAAGAGGGTGTGGGTCAGCCCGGGTCACAGCCCCCGAGTCTTCCCTCCCCGTCCTCCCCCTTTGCTCTCTTTGCAGAGATTTTCAGAGTCTGGCAGCATCTCCCCATTAAAGGAAAGAGTGCTTTCCCGAGAGCACATCTTCGATATTTCTGCAATTGTGCCATAGCCAGCTAATGTGTAATGCTGTGGTTTAATAGTCTATTAAAACACAGCACTGCACATGAAAATCTCTGCTGTACCCATGCAGATCTACTTAACAAAGACGAGGTCCCCAGAAAGCACTATCCACTTGCTGAGACTTGCTGCAACCAAACAGGGGAAGTCTCTTGTGGCAGAAAAATTTGAAGGGGAAAGAGGGTGGTCAAGGGGTCAATCAACACCTCCCCCTCTGGCCCCATCCCCAGTCGAGCAGCCCCTTTGCCCGTCTGGAAGGAAGAAAATCTGCTGGTGCTATGGATTGCATCTGGAAATTCTTCCAGTTTAAGAACAAATCCCTTCAGATCAAATCTCATTACTCAGATCTTTATTTGGAAGCACTTCAGTTTCTCTTCTCTCCTTCTCTGAGAGAAACAGGGCTCGGAAAAGCTGCCCCCAGCCAGGAAAATGCTCACCGGGCTCCTCCCTCCAGAACAATTGCTAGGGCGGAGGAATTCTTCAAACAGCTGTAAATCCTCCCACCAACTTCTCCCTCCTTTTGAAGCTACCACACAGCCCCGCATCAAAGCCTCCTGTCAGCTGCCAAGAGAAAGAATCAATAGTTTAACAGAAACAAGCAATGTGAACGCCGGGTATGGGCTGTAAACACCTGTATTACGAATAAGGTAGGTATCACCTGAGAAACAGGGGAGAAGCAGTCTGCTGGTGCGGGGGCCTCCGAGGGCCCCGCAGCAGCGTGCCCACAAGCGAGCAGGGCTTTGCTGCAGAGCCCGGTCAGTGGGGGGAAAGCAAGGGAGGATGGAAAGCTGAGGGTCGGAATTTGATGGTGGGGTGGGCAGAGCCAAAGGCCCGAGTCAAGAAACAAGGTAGAGAAATGTGGAAGAGACACATACTGGAATGGGCATCAAGAGCTCTGCCTGTCTCCACGCTGCCTCTCAGTCCTTGTGATGGCTCAAGCCAGTCACTTGGGGATCTTCATCCATATGAGGACGACAGTGAAGGAAACCAGCATATGTCACCCCCAAATATGCCTCTCTGACGTAGAAAGTATTTTGAGCTGAAGGCAATTTAGAAGCAGTAAATGCAGAAAAAGCTTCCCCTTTTCTTCCCAAAGGCAGGAAATAAATTCTCCTTTTACTGGAGACAGACTCTTCTCCACCCAGAGAAGGCACCAGAGGAATCTGCAAACAAACCTTGTTAAGCTCACCCTTACCTTCCTGGTTAAGGGAGGAATGGAGGACCTAGCCCTGGTTGGATTACGCCCCCAACCCCTTCCCAAACCCCTCGGTCTTGCCAATTCTTCACATACTTATTTTTCTTGGTCTTGAAGGTATAAAAGCCTCCTTCTCTGGCCATTTCTTTGGGTCTTCATTCTCTTGTGAAGGCTCCCACCGATGTGGACAAATTCCATAAAACATGATGCTTTTCTCCTATTAACGTTTGTTTCAGTTTAATTTTCAGACCCAGCCAGGGACCCTAAGAGGGCCAAAGAAAACTTTGACCTCCCTTACAACAGAGATTTCTGGATTTTCCCCCTCAGTTCTTCCAGTCCTTGGACTCCAAGTGAGCCTGCACGGTGCATGAGTGTGTGTGTAGGGGTGCCTGGCTTTAGTCATCTTCGTTCTTGAACTCTGAGGACACTGGATAATTGTTTGTGGTTTAATTTATTGGGCCACCATGATGTCTACAGTGGTTCCATGTCATAAAGTCAGAGCTTGCTTGAATTTGTGGTGGAACTGCACTTTCCACGTGACACCCCAGGTCACCCTGACTTGGTAATTCACACCAGGAGTATCCGCTCCCTAGATATCCAACCCGGGGTCCACCTAGGACACAGGATGATCCAGAAGGCAGCCATGGTTTTGCCACCTCCCAACCCCATGAGGAGACCTCCGTAGTCCCAACACACTTTCCTCCCCATGGAAGAAACAGAGGATGTTGCCAAGGTCATCATTTTCAATCCTTCCCCCGCAAGTGCCAGTTTGGGCAGGGAGTAGAAGTCTGTGGTTGTTGTCAACTCTCCAGCACCTACCTGATCTGCTGTCTTGTGCTGATTTCACTCCCAGCTTCCTCCTGCCCTCCAGCCACTCACCTTCCCAGTGTCCCAGTGTCCTCTCACTCACTTACTTCAACTCAATCTAAATGTGTATCTTACCATAGCGACGAGTGTTGATTTGCTTGAAATCCTATTGGAGGTAAAGTGGTTGCAAACACATGAGTGAATAAACAGATAATTCCCTGACCTCTTTCTCTTCCAACAGTTTGTGCATGTGCGTGTGTGTGTGTGTGTGTGTGTGTGTGTGTGTGTAGGGGTGGGGCATGGGAAGAAGGGGAAAACAGAATCACGTTGGTGACTTGGGGTAGAGAAGAGGTAAACTTTTTACTCAGAGTGTAAGTGAAATGAGATGAGTAACAGTAAAGAGTGTAGAGTCTTCAGTGTGTTTGACTGTATGTTTTTAAGAGGAGAAATAAAGAACCATAGAGACAAAGTGATTTCCAAAATGAAGGGCGATGTTCTTCAGTTTTCAATTCAGTGTGAAGGCACAGAGAACCCGCTCAAGAATCCTGTGTCAGGAAAGGGACCTGAGCTCCGCTGAGTCCTTCAGGAAGCCAATGACTTTCCCATACACCATCTCACCGAGTCCTTACAACAACTCTTCCGGATAGTAATTATTCACATTTTATAGATGGAGAAACTGAGGCAGAAAGCGGGTAAGCAATGGACGCTAGACACACACCAGCAAGGGCAAGAAACAGTATTTCTATACAGTTCTTCTGATCATCTCTTTATATTACATCACGGGGCCACTCAGCATTGAAAATCTTGGACTATAAAATAGTGCATAAACTAGTGTCTTCTCCCTCAGGCCATGTAAGATCTGGCAGATGGAGGAAGAAAGCCCAGGAATGTCTATTGTATAAAGAAGGGGCAAGAAAGGACCAAACAAATGTTTTCGGGAAGATAGCAACACCCCTGCTGAAGGACACCCAAGGGAAGACGAAGGTCAGGAAGCGGGTCCTGTTGGCCGCTCCGGGTCCATCACAGCCTCAAGTCCAGGAGTGACCCAGATCCTCAGAGAGGGCTTCCCTCTGCCCCAGGAATCACCCCCCTCCCAAATCCCCCTCTAGCCTCAGCTCCCCCCGGCCAGGACCTGGAGGCAGCCTGGAGCAAACAGAGGGATCCTTGCGGTAAAGAGATTAACGCGTGGGCTGGGAGCTGGGCTGATTCCTCCTCCCCTCTCTTCGCACTGGAGACTGGTAATTGTACATGTTTGTCTTTGTGTGAAGGGCTCGCAAATTGAAGAAGTGAGAGTTATACTCACAAATCCAGGGGAAGGGCTTTAAGGGAGGAACTGCCGCACCCTTATCTCTGCCCCCAGCTGTGAGGCTGATTGATGCTATTAAAATTCCCAGGGAGCCTCTGCTGGCAGCACTTGGGGGGGAGGTTGGAGGGAAGGGTGGGGTGTGCGTGAGAGAGAGAGAGAGAGAAAGCGCGAGCACATGAGGCAGGGAGAAAGAAGCAGCCTGGGAAACGCTTGTTGATTTCCTTCTTGAAATAGTTCAGGTGGGAGGGGTGGTAAGTGAGGGCTGAAAACGCCTGATAGGGAGGATTTCATGGCTGTTGCCCGCGATAGTGTGGGTAGGTGCCATCGAAAGACCAAGGCCTAAAAGACTTTCTGTTGCCACATTAGATGTAGGAATTTAGAACCACGTTTCTAAATTAGAATAATCAAAATGCACAAGTCTCATCTCTCAAGCTCCTCTTTTAGGTTTCCACCACAGAACCGGAGGAGAATTTAGGAATGAGAGATCTGGGCTCCAGTCTCTATCAGCTGTGTGACCTCAGGAACGCTTAGCAACCTCTTGGGTCTAGATGGTTCATCATCAACTGCACAGTTTTATTATAAAAAGACAAGAGAAAGTGAAGGTGAAGTCACTTCACACTCTGTGGAATGCTATACAAATAATAGTATAACCAAGGTTTAGCTTTGGGAGGTCCAAAATATCATAGGCCAGTTCCAGTGGACACCCCGATCTTGCCCAAGCTGCCTGCCTCCCTCATAACTGACTTCACATGGAGCCAGCACACAGTGCTGGAGGCTTGGATGCTTCCAGAAGCTGTCATGGGGCTCTGGCAGGGAAGAGCCAATGAACTTACCCCCAACAGAGCAACATGTGGCCAACAGAAGGACCCCAAAAACCTTGCCCCCCAAATGAGTGCTTTGTCAACAAGTCCCACTCGGACGTGAGGCCTGGAAAGAGATTGCAGGGTCTGCTGTTCCTCCGGTGAGGCAAGTGGAATGGGCCATGGGACATCTTTACAGGGGGCCTGGTCCTGCCCTCGTCCAGGAAATAAGGGAGCCCAGTTTTACATAGTCCATTCCCCCCTTCCCCCACAGAAGCATGCACAGTCTAGCCTAAGGATCAGCTAGAGACAGTGAGTCATTCTTCACCATCTCTAGATCTCCCTGGGCCTTTTGGGGGGGGCAGGTAGGGTGGGGTGTAGAGCAGCATTTCTCATCTCCGATCATTGTGGTTGGTTGTATAAGCGCTCTTCTCTATGAGCAAGCGTCTATGTGCTTCTCTGAGTACTTTACCCTCCACAATGCAGATCCTGGCTCCATGGCTCCCCCCCACCAGCCTCCCTCACAGCTCTCTGCCCCTAGGTTGCTGAGATACAAAATGTACAGACATAACCAGCCTTCCTCCTTCAATCTTTCCCTTCTAGGGACACTCAGTACATATCCTTCAGACCTTTGCTATGAACACCATCCCAGGCCCTCTGTCGTGTTTTCCCTTCCACTTCTACTAAAACCTATTCCATGGAAAGAAAAGCATCTCATCCACTGTACCCATTGTACTGGGACAGAGACCTTATATTCCTTCTCTGACTTCCTTAGCTAAAGCTGCTACCACTCCCTCCTTTCCTTTCCCTCCTCCTCCATTTCTTCCTCCAACCCCCCTTTTCCTCTTAGTGCCCCACATATTCCACCATGCCCCCCACTTTTGCAGTTGACTGAAACACCACCATGGATGGTATGGCACTTGGTTCCTGAGATAAGGGTCTGAATGATATCATCTGGAAGTTTGGGGGAGTAGCTTCTTCTGAGGTGATACTTGACAAATGGGAGGGGGGAGATAGGTGGGGAGCCCTATAGATGACTCTCTCTCCTTTCTCTCTCCTGTGCACCATTCTGAGGGATGAGATGTGTTTCTCCTTGTACTCTTTCCCGAGATGTTGCTTGTGTCAAGTAAAGATCTTTGTTAAGCTCCTGGCTGTTCTTCTCAGCTGGCACCGGCCAGAGAAGAAGCCCATTCTATGGAATCACTTCTCACCTTCATACCTTACCTGCCTTCGACCTTCACCACCTGGCTTGTACCTCTCACTTGTTTTGTCCCAGTCTCTGCTTTTCTAGAGGACCAGGACCAGGACAGCCATTTTATTTTATTGTGAGATCAAGGCACACCTGTTTACTTCTCCTCTCAGGTACTTCAGACATCTCCGATGGGGGCCTTTATATTTGTTATTCACTTAAGAAGGGATGTGAGGGAGGAAGGGAAACTCTGAGGCAGGGGAGGACAGACAGAGGGTCCCTCACTAGCTCGTAAAAGCCCATTCACAGACCCTCTTTTATCCTAAAGGGGGATTCTGCTATTTGTCTATATATAGTTTCGAGCTTTTTAGAAACAGGCAGGCCTGGAGCACAGAAATCTTCATGGGGGTGGGATTTAGAAAGCACAGTTTGACAAGCTTTTTCCAGGCTGGGAGGAGCTTGGAAAAGGCTCTTTTCTGTCCATTGACGAAAAAACTTGCTCAGAGAGAAGGCAGACACAGTTCAGCCACTGTGAAGGACTTCTGTTCGCTCTCTCAAGACAATATAATCAATGAAAGGATTTAGAAAAAAATGAGCTGCAGAGTGCTTAAGGAGTCTTGAGATGGACTTTTTATCTGCATTGCTTCTCTCATGGTGGTTTAATTTTATTTTCCTTTTGAAAAATGGGGCTGTGTCAATAGCAGCCCATCATTCCATTAGCCCGGCTGACAGGCAGGGCTCACAAAGGTAGATGGGGACGGAGCAAGCGGTCTTTCCCCTCCTGCTCTTGGCTCTCTGGAATGCTCCATTTGGCACACATGCCTGCAATGGGCTGCTGAGAGGCAGCGACCCGCTCTGCAGCAGGGATCTGGTAAAGAAGAATCTCTCCGATGTGCGAATTGCAGAAACAGGCTTCTCCCTCTGCTTTTCCACCAGGACATGAAGACCGCACAGAGAGGAACGTTGAATGCATGAGGGCTGATTTTCTGTTTCACTGTCTCTAGGTGTTGTGTTTTGTGGATTCAGGGAACACAGAAGGAGGGACCAGACTAGAATGGCTGTGTGTTGGCGTGGTCCAGCCACATGGGACAGAGAAGGCAATTCAGCCACTAAAACGCAAATATGTCACCTGCATGCCATGTGTCTCCACGCTCACGTGGACTTAAACCCCAGCATGCCACAAACTGAGGTCAGCCTCTTCCCTCTAGGGCCTGTTCCTTCCATGGAGGCCCTTCTGTCAGCCTGCGGCCCTATCACCTACCTGTCTCAACCTCGCCTCAGGAACGCGGGTCAGCCTTCATGCTTCTCTTCTTTATCCCCACATCCCATCGCCAAATCTCATCAGTTTCTTTCTGTAAGACTCCAAGATTATAACGTCTCTGGATCACCTACCCCCCCAACTCCACTATTCCATCATAGCTTCCCCTGAATGACTGCAACGACATTGTTCTTACTATGCTCCTACCCATTCCATTAAATTTTTTAAAAATACAAATCCTTTTATCCCTCCTGCTGTGAGGGCCTTAAATGTCTTCCCAATGCCCTTCAAGATCTTCAGTGCCCTGTAAGTTTGAGTTCGAGTTCCAAGGCCCCTAACCAAAGGCCTTTCTCACACCTGCCTGCCACCCTTCCCTGCCTGTCCGGGCTCTCCACCTCTCTTTCCACTCCTGGGTCCTTCCACATGCTCCATGCTGGCCCCAGAGCCTTGGAATACATTGTTCCCTCTGCCTGGGAAGGCTTCTAGTCCCCCTTCACAGCACTCCACAAGCTCACCCTTATTTATTCACCCAATTTTTGTATTTTTCTCTCCACACTCAGCGCCGTGGAAGAAGGTACGATGTCTGTTTGGGTTACTATCAAATCTTCAGCACCCAACACAGTTCCTGGCACCTAATAGATCCTCAAAAACATTATATGTATTCTTTTTACATATAAAAATACCACAAAGCCTAGGGAATACTGGTGCTTTTTATTTCTGCTTTCTAGCTCAGAACAAGCAGGATAGAATATTCTATTATCATTTGGACTTGAGTGGAACTTATTTATATCTGTGTGTTAAAGCTTCAAGGCATTTGCATCTTAAGCTTTTTATTTATACCTGCAGAATGAAGGGATTTATGTTTCTTTAAAGGGATTTCTGGCAATAGCCAGCAGGTGGGTTCATTAAGGAAGCAACAGAACACTCTTATCCCTACTTTTATTTCTTCTTCAGAGTTTGGAAACTGAAAAACAGACAGCAGCTGAGGCCAAAGAAAGAAAGTGGGGGCTACATTCTGGATTTGGAGTTCTCTTCTCATCCTCCTGAAAAGGATTAACCAGGTTCCCCACTGAAGGTGAGGGGCTGCTGGCCTGCTGGGAAGGCAACCTGGTGGAGTAGGAAGAGCCAGGGCTGCCCTCGGGCATCCTGAGTTCAAAGCCTCTGTTTGTCCTGAGACTGAACAGCCACTTCATTTGTGCCTCAGTTTCTTCATTTGTAAACTAGATTAAATCTCTGATCTCGGGATTATTATGAGGATTAAAGGAGGCAATGAATCAGAAAACACAGTATAAGCTGCAAATATCACGTTTAGATGATAGGATGGTACCACTACACCAAATTCCCCAAATACAAAAATAAGGTCTGGTGTTTCTTTGCCGTGAGCTGCCCCACTGGTGTAGCCCCGTACATGACCACGTGTCAGCAACTTAAAGATGAGCACTGAGTATCGGCATCTCTGCCTCTCCCAGTGGTCTGTAAACTCAGAGATGGGCCTGAATCATCTCACCTCCCTAGTAATAAACAGAGTCCAACACCTAGGATGCTTTGAAAACATGTGTGCTGAATGAATATATAAGGTGGGAAGCAAGGAGGAGAAAGGTATGAAGGTTAGTAAGGGAGGAGTGGGCCAGATCCCTAGAGAAGTTTACATTTTCTTGGAAGTCAGGGGGAACAACTAGAGGAGTGAAATTAACCAGGGTATGGCTTCCTAACTCCTACAGCTCATACCCCAAGTCCTAGACCTCTCCTGGAGCTGGACAGGAGGTGCTCTTGGTCTAGGTTCAGTTCCGCTGCAGTGGCCTCTCCTTGGGGGGCCCTGCTGAGTTGCTGGGAGCAGTGGTATCAGAATGCCCAGATTTCTAGATTTGGGAACCTTTCAAGACACATGTGCCCTGGCCTCATCTCCAAACAAAGGTGACTGCGCTAATATGCAAATAAATGTGTCTTCCTGACCCCCCAACATCTCTCCATCCATGAAATATCTGCTAAGTTCCCCCTGTGGGCTGCCCTAGGCGTTGGAGTGACATAAAATGAGTCATACCCTGTGCTGGTCTCAAGCAGGGGGAGCATGACTTCTCTCTTTCATGAGGAAAGCCCATGGCAGAGGAAGCGACGTCACAGACCCTGGCAGGGGAAGAATACAGCCCTTGCCACCTGGCAGATCCAGTGCTGCCACCTTCCTCTCCACCGCTCTTGTGTCACCGTTGGCCTGTGGGTGCCAAAGGTGCAACTCAGTAGACTNCCAATGCCAGCAACTCAGTAGACTCCCGGGAACCTTCCACCTTGCTGGGAAATTGTATGTCACCAAACATGGTGTTTGCCATGCAGAAAGCTTCTGGAATTACTCGAAAGCTTTATGCAGCAGTCTTTTCTGGAGCCAACAATAAGGCAATCTTTCCTTTAGCATCACAAAGATTTTTTTTTTTTTTAAGAAAGTGGTTTTCCACTGTGAACTGAAACTAGGTCTCACCTCTGTCAAGATGGTCTAAGAACCCGTCTTCCCCACTGGCTGCCTCCTGCATCCCTGGGTCAGGCGGTGCGGGAGGAGGCCGAGAGAGAACGGCTCTACTCTATATCACCAAGTGTCCTTCAGTGGAGAGAGGATCACTTCGGAGCAGATGAAGCAGCCCCAGAAGGAGAAAATGGTGATTACTCAACTGGTCCTATGCCCCATATTGAATCTATCCTGCTCTTCAGCTTTTTCCACACACAAAGCAAGAGGCTCTTTGTCGTTTGAAAAGATCGCACCAGCGCGTCCGTGTGGACTGGACCTTCTCTGCTGAAGACACTTTCTCACCACATTTAATGAGCAGGGGCTGCCAAGGGCCCCTGGCCAGCCTCACACAGGCCTGGGGACACCTGAGTGAGGTTTTGCCACAATTCTGGCCAAGCCCCTTCAACTCCATTTTTGGACGTGCTACAACTAACTGGCTTTCAGCAAGGAGCCCCCTCCATTCCCAAAGCTGGTCCGTCAGGCAGCTTGACTGTGAGGCCTTTCTTTCCAGGACTTGAGGGAAAAACCAAAGGAAGCTGCCTCCATTCATGCCTGTGGTGTTGCTGAACAAAGGGGCCTGTGTGCGCCGCAACAACAGTGTCTCCGGACCCAGAGCACGGACACTGCTTGGTGCATGGGGCTGGAGCGCGGGCAGCACGGCTGATGGTGTGTGTTGGAATACAGATGGCCGCCAAGCCTTTGGGGCAGTGCCCATCGTGTGGTGGGGCCCGGCTTTGGCAGCCTGACATTCGGCTGTCAACAGCTTGCAGGCCTGTTTGCTGCATGGCCAACATCCTGTTTGGTGATTTGACAAGAGTCCCAGGCTCTCTTTGCATATCAGAACTCGGGTCTCAATGCACCCGGCATGGGATGACTGCATCTGGTCAATGGCAGTGTTCTCTGCCATTGAGCAGTCACTCTCAGAGCTCAAAAAATGCAGCTGGAGCCTCCGTTAGCGCCCCCTCCTTACTGCCCTTCACCCACAGACTCTCTCTGTAACATAGGGGTTCTTCTTCTTGGAAAGACACCGGTATGCATTACAAGACACTGTCTTGAAAAGGGGCTGAAATACTTCACCAGATTCTGATAAAGATTTAAAAAAAAAATCAGATGGTATCTTCTTTTATTTTCTAAACAATCCCCACCCCAAGAATAATAATTTGTGACCACCCTCTGGGACCCAGTCTAAAGGACCCTGACCGAGGTAACTGAGATGTATCTTATATGGTTTCCCCTTTAATCCAGCTTCAATGCTTTTACATGAGCAATTGGCACAAAGAGCATGGATTTGTGCCTGTGAGGGTTTGCTGTTCACTCATATGCCACACTCAGTAAAACTGTCAGCAGAGTAAGTACGTTCCTTCTGATCACATCTGTGTGTCCTTCCAGGTCTCTTGCATCCGTACTTCCACTGACGCCTCCGTCTTCTCCCCATTCATCAGGCATCTCCTGCCCTTTCTTCCTTTAGCTCCTACTTGGACCCGGTGGCTCACAGGTCTCACCAGATCCTTCAGCCCTCCTCAACACCGACCAAGCAAAATGCAGACTTGGATGTCCAGAAGCCCTCACCGTTGTTGTCTCTGCTCTACCTTTGAGACTGAACACTCCCAGGGTAATGGACCCTCCTGTAGAAGCTGGACCACCATAGGTTCATGGCCCCCAGCCTCTGCGGGCCCTCATGCTGCCCCTGTCACCTTTCCCTGTTCTCAGAAAGTTCCCTCCTCTGTGCTCCCAGGTGACCACTCCGAGTCTTCCAACACTCTCACCAAGGCTCCCACTCAAACTTTATTCTCTCATAGTCAGCAGATAAACTTGCCTCCCAACTTCAAGGTCATCAGGCCCATTCTTCTGCTACTTCCACCCACTCCCTACAAACACCTCCGCATGTACACCCATCTTCACCTTCCATCTCAGAGGTGGGCCCCTCTTCCTGTGCCCTTTACTCTCTCCCTTGGTGCCTACTGACACACTTTGATAGTTAGCTCCCATTTCATTCTGATGAAATCTCTTCCATCTCACTTTAAGCCTCTAAATATACTCAAGTTTCATGCCCCATGTCTTCTTCCAGTCACTTTGCAACTTCCCCTTCTTCCACCCTCCTCAGACTTCTTGTTGTCAACACATCCATTCATCCTCAGCTCTTTGTCCTCTGGCTTGCCTCCCCACCATCACAATACTAACGGTGCTGTCACTGGGGTGGCCAACAACTTCCCTGACAGCAAATTGAAAAGACTAGTTGCAGTCGTTTCCTTACTAGAACTTTCACAAGGCATTTAAGAATACGGACAACCCTTCTTTGAAGTGTCCTGATTTCTTAGCCTCCACATGTTACATTCTCTGTTCTCCACTGTTCCCTGGAAAGGCCTCCTCCCTGTCCTCTGCCTGCCTCAGGTGCGTGGGTGTTCTCCAGGATTCCGTTCTGACTCATGGCTCATCTTGCTCTGCCACACTCCCTGGTGAAGCTGATTCTCTTTCATGGGATATGCAGAGAACTCCCAAATCCCTCTTTCTAACCAAGATTTTACCCCTAGCCTCTCCCACAGGCACCACTAGTCCGGTATTTCCAGAGGGGCAATCGGGTCGATTTTTCTATTAAACCACCTCTTCCTCACCTTGCTGAGGTGTGACTGTTGCTATCCTACTACTCTATGCTCAGACACTGCAATCACCAAGTACCCCCCCCCAGTATCCCTCAATCTTATCCCTTCTCCTCCTGCTACCACTACTACCACTCTCTCACCTGGCCCAACACCACAGCCTCCTGGATATTTGGCCCATTTGCAACCCCTTACCATCTACTACCTAGCTGCCAGAGTGACCCCTTTGGAAGGCAAAGCTAGACTTGTCAAGTTCCTGCTTAAAACCCTTCCATCACTTCTCTCTGGTGTGGACTCTGCAGGTCATAATGGTCCTCTGTGTCTAGAGGGGCTGGTCCTTCTCTGCAGCCTTGAGCTCTCTTTTCCAGCACCAAATTGTGGGTACTATCTCTGGTTTCCTCATGTATCCTGTCCACCTCCTCAGCCCACCCATCTCTTCACTTGGCTGACTCTTACTCATCCCTTAAGACCAAGTAAGTTGCCTTCTCTTCATTCCTCCTCCATAGCCATGTATATGTGTTCCCATAATACCCTGAGCCTACCCTCACTGTTACAAGTTGAATTCTGTGCCCCAAATGGATAGTTGAAGTCCTAACCCCCCAGTTCCTCAGAATGGGACCTTATTTGTAAATAAGGTCATTACAGATGTGTTTAGTTAAGATGAGGTTATACTAGAGTAGGGTGGGCCCCAATCGACCAGTGTTCTTATAAAAAGGGGAAATTGGGACAAAGACACACAGACAGGGAGAATACTATGTGACAATGAAGGTAGAGATTGGGGTGATGCTTCTACAAGCCAAGGGATGCCAAAGATTGCCAGCAAACCGTCAGAAGCTAAGGGAGAGTCCTGGAACAGATTCTCCTTCACAGGCCTCGGAAGGATACAAAACCTGTTGACACCTTACCTCATGCTTTCAGCCTCCAGAAGAGAGAGATACATTTCTGTTGTTTAAGCCACCCAGTTTGTGATACTTTGTTAGGGCAAGTTACAGCAGCCCCAGGGAACAACTAAAGCACCCATCATTGCACCATTGTATTGTATTGTCATTACCTGCCTGTGTCCCTCACTCCCCATGTAAACTTCCTAAGGGAAGAAAGTGTGTCTTATTCATCCTTATATCCCCATAGCCAAAACCAGTGTCTTACAACATAAAAAGACTCAAGTATTTGATAATGAACTAATGAAAGCACAACATTCCCAAAAGGTCAGATGAGCTGCAGACTAAGAAGCTTAACTGATTTGTGCACCTCAGTTCCTTTACATTGCTTTTTTCCCCAATGGATTCTTGTTGAATGTCCATGTCTTCCTGTTCCTCATGGGTGAGGATGCTGGAGATTCTCTGGTTGGCCTTCTGAGGCATGTTGTGCCCTTTACTACCTATTTCATGCTAATGGCTGCAGGTCCTGCTGTGCGGCCCTCTGTCTGGCTTCCAGCTCTCACTAGGTTCTGGCCACTCTGCTCTGTCCCCTCATCCCTTCAGGCCCAGAGATGGTTAAGACATCTCACTGTTGCTAGTCCCAGGGAGTTCATTTCTTGTTGTCCCCTGAATCCTGCCCATTTCCCTGGAAATAGTTTCTCCATTCGGCTCTGGTGAGTCATCTGTTTCCCACTGGGACCCCAAGGAATACCATCAGTAGGCAGGTGGGTGAGGACTAAGATGATAAACATGGCACAAAAATAATTGCTTGGTTTTTAAAAAAATAATCTTTTTAGGGGCGCCTGGGTGGCACACGCCTTCGGCTCAGGGCGTGATTCTGGCGTTATGGGATCGAGCCCCACATCAGGCTCCTCTGCTATGAGCCTGCTTCTTCCTCTCCCACTCCCCCTGCTTGTGTTCCCTCTCTCGCTGGCTGTCTCTATCTCTGTCGAATAAATAAATAAAATTTAAAAAAAAATAAAAATAATAAAAAATAAAAGTAAGAGCTAATAGAACTCTAAGAAGAAAACATAGGCATACATTTTTCTGACCTTGGACAGGCATTGTGATCTTGGATTAGTTGTGACATTGAATGCTCAAGAAATACAAGAAAAATAGGTAGATTGGACTCATCAAGTTAAAAACTCTTACACCTCAAAAGACTATCAAGAGAATGAAAAGATGACACATAGAATGAGAGAAAATATTTGCAATCATATTTCTGATAGGGATTAATACCCAGAATATATAAAGAACCAATTAAAAAAATGAGCAAAGCACTTGAATAAACTTTTTCTCCGAAGAAGATATATAAATGTTAAATAAGCACATGAAAATACGTTCAACATCACCAGTCATTAGGGAAATGAAAATCAAAACCACAAAGACCTATCACTTCACACTCACTAGGATAACTATAACAAGAAAGATGGAAAATAACAAGTGTTGGTGCAGTTATGGGGAAATTGGAACTCTCATACATTGCTGATGGAGAATGTAAAATGGTTAATCAGCTGTGAAAAACAATTTTGGCATTTACTCATGACCCATGAGAATTAACATATGTCCATACAACAACTTGTACACAAGTGTTCAAAGTAGCATTATTCACAATAGCCAAAGAGTGTAAACAATCCAAATGACCATCAACTGATGAATGGATAAACAAAATGTGGTATATCCATACAAAGAAATAGTACTCAGCCATAAAAACGAATAAAGTATAGATACATGCTACAATATGGATGAACCTTGAAAACATTGTGCTAAGTGAAAGAAGCCAGTAACAAAAGACCATATATTGGATGATTCTATTTATAGGAAATAGTCAGACTAGGCAAATCTACAGAGACCAGAAAGTAGTTTAGTGATTGCCAAGGGCTGGAGGGAGAGGTAAACGGGGGGTGACGGCTAATAAATACAGTTTTATTTCTAGGGTGATAAAACTGTTTTGGAATTAGATAGTGGTGATGGTTGCACAACTTTGTGAATATACTACAAAAAAGCTGAATTTATACAGTTTTAAAGGATGAATTTCATCATATATATATTATATCTCAGTTTTTAAAGTCAGTTAATTAAAAAAAACTACCTGGGCATTTGGGGCCTGGGAATTTGCATTTGAAACACGTCTTCAAGATGATTCTTAGGCACACTAAGATTTGAAAACCACAGTATCTCATTTGTATCATTTTATCCTCTAAAAATTTGAAGAATTTTAAACTGTTAAAAACGGAAACAAACAAAAAAGCAAAACCCAGACAACCCAGGGCATAGAAAGTAATCATTTATTGAACAAATATTTAACTGCTGCCTACTTTGTAGCATGCTGGGCCCAACAAGCTAGTCATATAGGCATTTAGAGTCCAGAAGGGCAGCAGACTTGCAGTCACAGTACAACAGGACAACTGGGACATCTGCTTTAAAAGATGTTTGTACAGAGTAGGGCAAGGTCAAAAAAGAACCCCAGAATTGGCCTGGAGTTGTCAAAGGATGAGGCACTATTTGAGTTTAGGCTCAAGCTCTGGGTGCCCACAAAGGAGGAAGAGAGTATGAAAGAGGGACAGGAAGGCTTTCCAGGCAGAGGAATAGCATATATAAAGGCATAAAGTTTGGGGAGAGTTTGGTATATTAAAGCAATTGTTAAAACAAACTGAGGGCTTCAGAGGGGAGGTGGGTGGGGGAATGGGATAGGCTGGTGATGGGTATTAAGGAGGGCACGTATTGCATGGTGCACTGGGTGTTTATACACAAGTAATGAATCATGGAACTTTACATCAAAAACTAGGGATGTACTGTATGGTGACATAATAAAATAAAAAAAAATATTATTAAAAAAATTTAAAAAATCAAAATCAAAAAATGAAAACAAAAACAAAAACAAAATGCCCAATAGAAGAGGCAGGAGAGAGATCAGAGAGTTAGTTTATTGTGCTGGGAGGAGCCACTGGAGAATTTAGAAAAACAGGATACCAGTCATCGTTGGGGAAGATCAATCTGATAGCAGGGTAGAAGACTGGACCAGAGGAAACAGAGTTGCTGGGAAGCAGGTGGGAGGAAGGCTTTGTCTGAAATGCTGAAAGTCCAAACTAGGGCAGTAGAAGGGAGAGGTATAAATAAGTAAATATACTTATGTAGGAAGGGGTACATATTGACCCTGGGGATTGATGAAATGCATTTTAGGATGTTTGGCACCATCCCTGGCCTCTGCTCGAAGTGCCTCCCCAGTTGTGAAAGACAAAAAAGTATGTCCATAAATTGCCTGGAAGGCAAAATCTGAGGGACAAAAACTGCTGCAGTTGAGAACCACTAGCCTAGGTTAACTGAATCCTGCAATGGGGTATAGTTGTATTTGCCTCAAGGTGAACTTTCCATGCAAGGTGCTTTTGAGTGCCTACATGATAGGAAGCTGGTCCTCCACTGAGCTTACACACCTGGTCGTGTGACCATTTTTGAGCTTGTCTGCTAATAAACGTCTGTGAGGCAGAATCTGATCTGAGACATGCTCTGATTGTGAGGTTGTTGGGGGAAGGGACCTACAGCCCTTATTTTCCTCGCTCATTTGAGATTTGCCATTAGCTACGCAGTACAGAGTAATTGTGACCAACCAACCGGACTTCAGTCAGTTTGCAAGAGTTGTCAAAGATGGTTTTCTGTCTTCTGGTTGGCTGGATGAATGCCATTCCCTGAAATAGAGAATCCCCAAGAGAGTGCTTGTGGTTCAGGGAAAGAAAGACGATGCTCCAGGACCAAAACTTTTAGAATGCAGAGAATGGATTTCTTCTGGGTTTCTCAAGTGATGGGTTTATAAGAATTCTCACCCCAAACTCATGGGCCTGTAATCATCACAGTGTGACCTAAGCATGGCTCTTCCCAGCTTTCATTCCAGACAGATTTCCTCAACAAAAAACTCCACTTTGATTTCCATGGCTCCCAGGTAACACTCACAGAATGTCTGAGTGGAAATGGACCTTAGAGACATCTCACCTGTCATCGTTCACAACAGTTCTATGCCCCATATCAGCTAAATCTGCAATCTGTCCACACCTGTCTGCCTCTACCACCACCCTGGTCCATGCCACCATCATCTTCTACCTCCTACAAGCCTGGCTCCTCCAGTGAACTCAGTAACAGTGACCTATTTTTGGTTTAAGGGCCTTTGGCCCTTATATCTTTCCCATCTGAAGGCTTTGGACGTTGACCGTCTCTTTTCCAGGAGTGCCTTTCTCCAGGTCTTTCCACGGCTGCCTCCTTCTCATCCATCAGGCTCAGCCCAAATGATGCACTCCCAGAGAGGCCTCATTTACTTTCTTTGTCTTGAGAAGCCCCTGTATCCCCACACTCACTGTCACATCACCTTCTTACTCCTTTGGTACCACTTTCACTGTAGTAAATTACCTTGTTAATTGATTGCTTGGTCCTCCCTTTAAAATGCATGAGAGCAAGGGATTGCCCAGATCTTGATCAGCATTTTATCTCACATAGCCTGACATGTGCCAGGTGCTCAACTGATACTCAATTGGTATTTGGTGAATAGATGAGTGAACTTTATGGTTTGCGCCACAGTAAATCCATTTGACTGGTTAGATGTACATTGATGGCCAATACAAGATCTCTCTGTATCCTTGTCTTCACTAAAAATTGAGAACTTTGTCTTTACTGACCATGTGAAGTCCTATTTGTCAATGTCTAATCATTTTAGAGTGCCCACCCATCCCTCCACAGCACAAAAGAATGGAGATGTTCTTGCTTAAGGCAGTTCTTGGGACTTTCAGTTAGACTTCTCAAAATTGTTGCTCCTGTTACTATGGTTCTTCTCTTTCTCTCCCTCTCTCTCTCTCCCTCTCTCTCTCTCTGGCTTGTTCCTGAAAAGTTACATGTTAATTGTATAGCTTAACATAGAATCCTTCTTCCTGTTAACGTCTAGAGTAATTTTAGAAGCCTCATGATTCAGTTCTAAAGGCTCTGATTGGCTGCATTTGAGTTCTTGGCCTTTTTGTAAAATGATTAATGATCTGTAAACAAACACTTACATAGGCTGGTTAAAGCACCCGCTATTTAGAGGCCCCTTGTGGTGAATCCTTTTTGTAATTGGAAGAGCTATCAGCTTTATCTCCTCTGTAAATATGGATTTTCCTATTTTCGAAGCTGTGTTGGCTACACCTGCTCCATTTATATGAATCCAAAACATGCTGCTTCCACCTCTCTCTCTCTTTTAACCCGATCATTCCATCCCTTCAACATAATTTTATTGAACACCTACTATGTGCCAGAGATTCACAAAACAGCCCCTGTTCTCCATGATGCACCAGGGAAAAATGGACAAGATAATGATCACAATATAGTCTGATATGAGGAAAGAGCCCCTAGTTCAGTCCCAGGAGATCAGGGAACACTTTCATGATCATCTTTGAGCTGTTTGGGGGAAGATTAGTGGCAGGTAGCTAAGTAGATGGAAAGAGAGGGGCAGGTAGGACAAAGAAACTTCATGGTCAAAAGCACAGAGGTGTGAGAGAGGAGTTTTTCAGAATAGCTCAGCCGAGTGTGCGTATGGAACACTAAAGGGCTAAGGCTGGAAGAATAAGCAGCACCATAGAGGTACCCACACAGAGGAGTTTGTTCTTAAGGTGATGGAGGACCATCAACAGGTGTTCCAGGGGACACATAAGTGGCCATGGACAAACCTACACTGTTAAAAGATTACTTAGGCGGCTCTTGTAGAGAGTGGATCAAAAGAAGGGTAGAATTGATGGTGGGGAGACCTGTCAGAGGAGATTGTTTCAGTCTATTTGGGCTGCTATAACGGAACACCATAAATAACAAATGTTTATTTCTCACAGGTCTGGAGGCCAGGATGTCTAAGATCAAGGTGCCAGCAGATTTGGTGTCTGATGAAAGCTTGCTCCCTCATTGATCACTGTCTTCTCCATGTAACCTTGCATGGAGAAAGAGGTGAGCTGGCTTTCCAGAATCTCTTTCATAAGTCACTAATCGCATTCATGTGGGCTCTGCTCTTATGACCTAGTCATTACCCAAAACTTACCTTATAATACAGTCACTTTGGTAGGTGGGATTTCAACATATGCATTTTCTCGTGGGAGTGGAGCAAAAACATTCAGAGCCTAGCAGACTTCACAGTTATTCAGCTGAGAAATAAGGAATCTTTGAGCCAGAGACTTTTGTCCTTGGACATAGTGGCACCTGGGGAGGGAAATTCACACTGGGCTTTGGAAACTCTAGAGACCCTTTTATGAAGAATATGGTGTTTCCATGTATATTTTCCTGAGAGGACAACCCATAGCTTTTATCAAATTTACAAAGGGATCCATGACACTGAAAACAAGGTCACGGCAGTGAGGATGGAGAAATCAAATGCAATAGGAGAGAGACTTAGAAAGACACACTAAGAAGTATGAATGATGGGATGTAGGTGGAGAGAAGAGGTAGGGGATGAGGCCAAAGGCCAAGCTTCTAGCTTGGGCTATGATTGGGAAAATCACACACTTTTTACCTAGAATTCTAGAGAAAGCACAGTTTGGGGGCAAGGTGTACAAGAGGGGAAGGAGATAAATTAATCATTCGTTCATCAATTATATATTGAGTTCTTTGTCTCAAGTACTAGGTGCTGGGGATTGAGCTAAATAAAGAAACTTACATTCTAGTGAACAGAGTAAACAGACAATAAACACTTTCGTGTAATGCGGTGGTAATTGCTTTGAAGCAAAATAATGCAGAATAAGGGGATAGAGAGTGATAAGGATGTTATTTTGACAGGCTGTGAGTGGTATTTCAGTAGAAACCTGAGTGAGATGAGGAAGAGAGCTTTGTGGCAATCCGATCTGGGGCAATAGCATTTCAGGCAGAGGGAGTAGCCAGGACAAATGCTCTGTGATAAATGCATCCTTGATTTATTGGAGGAACTTCAAGTTTGGCTTGAGTGGAATGAGTCATGAGAAAAGTCTAGATGATGAGGTGGACCAGGAATCTAGAGGTTATTAGACCATTTAGAACTGGAAGTCCATGGTAATAATTATGGATTTTTTTCTAAGTACAATGGAAAACCACTGAAGAACACTAAGTAAGGAGAAAGATCCAACTTCAGTTTAGGACATGTTGAGTTTGAAAGGCTCTGTGAGACACCCAGGTGAAGGGATGCAGTAGGCATTGGATATGAAGCTGCAAAGGGCTGAGGATTTAGGATATATTGGTGAGAATCATCATCATACAGATGGCAGTGGGAACCATGGGCATGGATGGCTTTGCCCTGGAATGTTGTAGAATGTGATGGAAGAGGGAGGAACTTGATGTCATCAGCAGTTAAGGGGTAGAGAGAAGAGAAAAAATTTATAAAGAAGCTTAAAAAGGAGTGGCAAGAGAGGATGCAAAAAACTAGGAAAGTGGAAGCCATCAAAGCAATGTGGAGAGATTTGGAAGGTTGATAGTCTCAGATGCTGCAGAGAGAGTAAAATAAGGCCCAAAGAGTATGATTTGCATTTCTCAGTCTTTATAACAGTGCAGAGGGATTAGAAGTGGGAGGATTACAGTGGGCTAAAGAATAAATAAGCAGTCATGATTCAGTGTAGACACCAATCCCAATTGATGGGCCTGGTCCAGACACTTTAATGTCTACGCTTTCTTGGCCATGCCCATTGGGCTGAAGACCAAGCTGCAGGGCTGGTTATCAGGAGGACAGAACCACAATATCTCATGCCAAGTGGTGGACTGGTAGACAGATAAGGAGATTGTATTCATAGAGTCTGTGTAGATTGGGGAAGATGCAAGACCAGGAAGATTCTGATAAAGAAGAGTCAATGGGGGGCGCCTGGGTGGCTCAGTCGTTAAGCGTCTGCCTTCTGCTCAGGGCGTGATCCCAGAGTCCTGGAATTGAGCCCCACATTGGGCTCCTCCACTGGGAGCCTGCTTCTTCCTCTCCCACTCTCCCCTGCTTGTGTTCCCTCTCTCGCTGGCTGTCTCTCTGTCAAATAAATAAATAAAATCTTTAAAAAAAAATAGAAGAGTCAATGGAAGAGTCAGGGTCTGAAACTCCTGATTAAGCTTGACGTGTAGGTAAAGTGGGTGTAACAGGGTAGGGGGCTGGAAGAAGAAGGGACTTAGGTCCAGCAGATACAGGAGTTACAGACTTGAAAGGTGACGAGAGGAAAAGCCAAGGGTGTGGTTTTTAGGAGAATATGGGAAAAGTGGAGCAGAGATGAAGTTCACTGGCCTCAAAAATCATTCTGCTAATGTAGGCTGATGACTGTAGGCTAGTAGATTACAAACATGACAATCTATGGAAGACGGTTTGTCTAAACAATTTAGTGGTCCCAAGGAGCATTTTTTTTAATGGGTTGAAATAGAATTAAACAGAAATTATCAGAATGCACTGTTCTTAATGATAAGAATGTTTCAAGAAACTTTTGTTTTGTGTGTGTGTACTGGGTCAAAATATAAAATGTATTTATTATTGCGGGTCATGATAAAAAAAAAATTGAAGCTGAGATGATATGAGCTCCAAAGCAGAGTTTTTGCAGGAAGGTGGAAGCGTGTGGAAGATGAGATGGGAAGTCTCAGCCTGAGCTCCTTGTGGCCTGAGCCAGAGCCACATGGAGTCCAGGAGACTAGGCAGTGATCCAGAGGTGGACCTACATGAGTAGTACGTACTTGTTTTAGACATGCCAATAAAGGAAACCATTTCTCTAAGGTCTGGAAGCTCTAAGAACCAACTCTCCAGAACAAGGTGTGATCATTACACATGGTATTATTTGGAGGTGTAGGCTTGAGTTACAATATCCAGGAATCATATACAATCAATCAAATGCTCTCATTTCAAGGAAGACTCAAGCTCTAGCTTAAATTGAACTCTGTCAAAACACAGCAAATCTGCTGATGCAGCTCTGTGAACGCCGCCTGGGTTTCTGAGAGGCTTCACCTTCAGAGTCCTGTATAAGCCGACAGGGTGAATGTTGATTTTTTCCTTCTTAGTGTAAATTTCACTTGATTTTTCCCTTTTAGAGTCTTTATTATCTACCACCCTCTATTTTATTCTCCTATTTTGTCCCTGTGCTGTATGCAATTTGCCTGGTAGTACTATGAAACTGGGGCTGAAGGAGTAAATACTTGGGTTGAGTTGCAAGAATGAAAACAAGAAAGGATGGGTCTTAGATTTCCCAAACATGGAATCCCTGGTGTTTGCAGGTGCCCTGTGTAGCAGAAACCGATTGCTATTCTGAAAACCCATTTCCAGTTCCTACTGAACAAACAGAGAGATTGTACTCCAAGCCTCCTTTGCCATTAGGTATGACCGTGTGACTGAATTTTAGCCAATGGAGTGTGGAGGCAGAGGTGAGAGGTGTGCCTTCCTGCTTCCCCCATCCGTAGGCTGGATGTCGATGCCAGGGCAGACTTGGGAGCCTCACGTTGAAGATGGTAGAGGCTCAGCCAGCTGGAGTTTGGAAGCACCCCTTTCACAGCCCTCCCAACCCCAGTTTGTTGGACTTCATGGGAATAAGGAAGAAATATCTTCTTCGGGGGTTTATTTGTTATAGCAGCTTGTATTAGCAGAACGACTCCACGTGGCTCTAGAACATACTTAGGTGATCAACCCTGGTCAAAACTGGATATCCATGTTCATTTATAGTTTGCCTTTGGAGCTGAAACAAATCGGTGAGTTCATTTTCTCTCTCCACAGAGGCTTAGCCTAGTGTTTTGAAAATAAGCTTTCTTAGTTCAGTTTTCATTTTAATTTGAGTTTTTATTTTCTCACTGTCACGGGAAAAGCAAGCAGTACTCCCTGCTTCCCCACCCCCACTGAAGTCCAGAGCAGATACTCAGTAAATGTTGCTCGCTGATTGTCGAATTTTGCTTTAAGACATTTTTCCTCACTTTCGGAAATCCTCAACGTAATTTACAACTGAGGCAAGCCAAGGGTTAGTGGAAATCCCCAGTGATTATAAATAATAATGGCAGTTACCACACATTGGGCAATGCAGATGGCAGACTCTGCGCTAAACATTTTGCACCCATTATCATGAATCTCATAGCCCTGCAAGGCGGGTATTAGTACATTGCTCAGTGATTTTGCAACGGAACTTGAGAATAACTACAGGACTTACCAGCGTCGCACAGCCTGTGATTGTTTGGAGCCAAGATTCTGAATCAGACGTGACTGGCTCCAAAGCCCATTCTTGTGCAATTGCTTTCCAAGTATGTGCTTTTCAGGGGCTCACCTTAAATGTCTGCTCATTTCTTTCTGCTCCTTTCTTTAGATAACAATTTTCCTGGCTCTGTTCATTGACTGGTTAACACAGTGTACCCTGAATTCAGCCAGGGCCACTTAATTTGAACAGAGGAACTAGAACTCGGGCCATTCAATGCAGTGAGCTTCAGGCGTGCCTTGATGGGTATTAGGATATATAAATGTTTTCGTAATTCCTCTGGCAAACATAGGAGCATGCATTGCTCACTATTAAAGAGTAGCAGCAACAAGCATCACCTCTCGGGGTCCTCCACGTCTGTGTGGTAAGATAAGACTGCTGGTGTACTGGAAGGTTCTTGAGGTCATGTAACACACTGGAGAAGAACTTTATACCCCCTCCTCACCTCATGCCTTGCAAAGGCCTGAAACCTGCCATGTGTTTGTTGAATGAATATTGAATGAGTTGCCAAGCTTACATTTGATCATGGTTTCTATTAAAAATGGGGAGCCAGACTGAGTAAGGGCAGGGGGCCAAGGTGACCAAGAGGCACACTTGGGTAGGAGGACGGAGGGGCTGATTCATTGCTTTTCTGAGGTGGTCATCAAGCCTACTGGATTGCTACAAAATGGACTTGGCCATGTTTCAGGATTACAGACATCTGGCTTTCAGTCGAATTCCCCTTCTTACCTCAGGCAAGTTTCTTAACTCTCCGGGAATAACATTCCGCCTGTGGGTGAGTCAGCGCTGTGAGTCCTTCCAGTGCTAAGACGCAGGAGGGGAGAGGACTGGCTCTGAAGTCTACCGTTCAGGCTAACACCCTGGTCCAGTTGCCAGCTGGCTAAACGTTTGAGGCGTGAGACTCAGTCCTCTGGAGTCTCAGCATAAAAATAAGATTGAGGCTATTACCTGTACCACAGACTTACCCGAGGTGCTAAATTGCCCCTGTAAAGCCTTTCGTGTAGTGCTCAGGGAATTGAGCTACTGCTCATGCCCATGTTTATTCAACTGGGCTTTTCACCCTGTGCCCTCACTGAAGCTTTAACTCATCCACTGAAGGAAGGGTTCTGCACTGGCCGTTGGGATTGGCGCTGAAACAAAAGGGCCATGCTTCAAGGGGCTTGGAGTTTATCCTCAGGATTTAAATAGGAAGACTCACAAGACCTTGAGCAAATGACTTGACTTCTTTGTGCCCAACCTTCCACGTGTGGAAGGAAAGAGTGGACGGGAAAGAATCTTCTATCCCAATGTGTCCATGAGCCTCGATGTTGGCTGGAGCTCAGTTACAGACGAAGGAAAGAACGATTAGTCACCACCCTGGTAAACATAGGAAGGTTATCATCTCGTTTTATTAATAGACTCGGCTACATAAGCCAGAAAAATAGGGTAGCTTCAGTTTTTAAGTTCTCTGAATTTTAGTTTTTGTTGCATCTGATGAAATGTGAAAAGAGAATCATGTTATGTATGGACTTTGTATAATGGTCTCCTATCTCAAGCTGCAAATCAATTACTTATTAGCTTTTATCACCAAGGAAAGAAAAATGTATGACTATTCATTTTCGCCTTTTCCTTATAGATTCTAAGAGTATACTACTAGTTCTTTAAGAAAAATGGTTATATTCGTTCTTCTGTTACAAAAGACTTATACCACATTACATTAAATTAAAATGGGTAAAAAGCAGAAAGAAAAGAAGCTTATCATACTATTCAGCCACTGTTAGTATTTAAACATTCTATTTCCATTTTTCTTCTGCATATTTTTACACGGAGTATTACAGTTTTCACAAAATACCGTATAATGAGCATTTATCATGTTACTACATAAAGTTCATAATGATTTTTAATTGTGAAATAATATCCCAGGAGATACGTCCTGGTTTATTTTACTATTTCCCTATTCTTGTCAGAAGGCAGTAAAGAAGGAACATGAGATCTGGAGCCGGGGCTGGGTTGAGATGTGGCTCCGAGACTTCCCGGTGATGTGACCTTGGTCAAGACACTTAATCTTTCCAGGCCTCCATGTCCTATGAAAATACGGGCTGGGCTACCAGTCTCAGCGGGCTGTTGTGCAGACGGGATGACATCACGTTGGCAGAAGGCTCGCCGGGATCTGGAACGTAGCAGGGTTCACGGATGTCAGCGGTTGCTGTGGCGTTCGCCTGCTTTCCAACCTGATGGATGGTTTGGTTTTTGTAAACATCCCGCCAGAAAATGCACATCAAATATCAGGCTGTGTCACTTCATCTCTCTGGGCCTGGCTCCTCATTTGCAGAGGGAAGCGGTCAGACTATAAAGCATGACCTCCAAGGCCCCTTCCATGAGGAACAGTCCGAGGCGCGCCGTCATTACTAGAAGCAGCCGTAACCACTGCAGGGAAATGACCTGTGGAAATGCTCAGCCTTGCTCAAGAAGAAAGAGCCCTGCAAGGGCCCGAGAGCTTGTGCACATCAGTTTCTCTCTTTGTCCAGATAAACATTTGACATTTGTTCCGCTGCCTTCCTTCTAAAGGCTCCTTCTAGTTCTGTTTGTGTGCTCCTTAGATCTCCATTTTTCAAGTGGGTTCAGCAGCCAAGAGCGCTCACCAGCGTTTTATTTATCCATTTCACATTCCTAATGTCGCTTCGCTGCTGTGATCATTTTCCTATGTGGTCATTTAAGGAAGATAAATTGGACTACAAATCTCAGTAGAACAGGCATTGCTCTTAGTCCCCAAGGGACAAAGAAGATTTTTCTCCCCACTCTTCACACCACCTGCTTGTGCTCTCCCTATAAAACCTCCTGCGAAGAATTTTTAATTAAAAAAAAAAGACAATTCTGACACCAGAGTAGCTGGATGGGCTCCCTCCCTGGTACGTGCGCTGTTAGCCCTAAAATTCAGACGGCTCAGATTCCCAAAACCCAGCTCCAAAAGGAATGGAAGTCACCTCACATGGGTATCAGAGCTGCCACTGCGAGGAAACAGATGTCCTTAGCTTCGCACTGCCACCTGCCACCTCTGACACCTGGTGCCCCTGGTCTTCCGGCCTTCCGGCCTCCTCCCCCGCCATGCTTCCCGGGCGGGCACATGACTGCCTCGGAAAGGAAACGTGGGATGGAAAAGAGACCCGGTCCACGTGGGCACCCACTAGGAGGCAGAGTATGGCACAAGATCAAGCATGCCAGCTCTGGACCCAGACTGCCTGGGTTTGAATCCCGGCACTGCCCTTACTGTGTGACCTGAGGTAGGTTATTTAACCTCTCTGGGCCTCAACTTCCAAAATAAGAATAATAGAAGAGTTTCTCATAAGGCACGAGAGAACTAAAAGAGTTCACTTATATAAAAAATGTGGAAGGTGCCAGCAGCTTCTACCATGTTCGACCATAGATTCTGTACCTACATGAATCTGGTCACCATTTTAAGGGACAGTCAGCAAGAGTGGAAAGTGAAAAGAGTAGGGGAAAGGGTTTTAGAGGCAGACTTGAGATTGAATCCCACCTTCAGCTTGTATTGAACTCGCGATAAATGGCTGGACTTCTGGTACTCTCAGTGTTTTCATCTGTTAAATGGGAACACTTTATCTTGGAGGCTGACCACGTGGACTAAATGGGAGAGTGTATGTTAAGTGCTTAACCCAATGTCTGGCATGTAATCGTGACACTGTGAGCTCCTGACGTGGCCCAGCCAGATGGGAGCTAGACTCCCGCCCAGGGTTTTAGAGGCCAAACACCGTTTCAGTTGTTCCTGGTGTTGCTTTGCTGCTGCCGGCCTGGTCTTGGCGTTCCTGGAGCTTGGGTCATCAAAGCCATTTTGAAAGTCTATTTTCCTGCAGCATCTCCTTCCTCGTGGGGGATGCCTGCCACACTCCAGAGCAGACTATATGATTCTAGGTTGCACTGTAGTTGTCTAGCACCTGGGCTGCTTTGTCCTTCTACAGACCAACCACCAAGAGCCCTTCTGGGCAAGCCTTCATGCCTTCCTTCCTCTCAGGTGCAGCATGGCATCCCTCCACTATGGAGAGACACAGTGTTCTCTGAAAGCCAACAGGCCCTGTTTCCTAACCTCCCTGGCTCACCTATGTGAAGGGTTGGGACCATGGAACACTCATTCCTTCCTGGGACTGTTTCTTCCAGTAGCTTCTCCTCCTATTGCTATTTTGATGCCTCCTATTTTTTCTGCACCTGGCCCCACTACCCAGCATGATCTCCCTGCCACCTCATATCCCACTCCTACCTCCTCGGATGAGCCACCAGGGCCCAGCTAAAACCTTGTCTTTCTCATAGAGACTTCCAGACCTCTCCAGGTGCCAGGGAGCCTCTCCTCTGAACTTCCAAAAAAATCACCCTTCATATTGCTCTTAAGTTCTTGGGAGTATGGATGGTGCATGAGCTTCCCATAAGTGGTGCTTTTCTTGTCCTCTGGTCTTCAAGATCCCTGAGAGCAGGCATGGTACTTTCCACAAGAGTGGAGTTCTGTCCATATTGGTCTTAGTCGATGTACTATGAATAGCTCCCATTCGTTGAGTGAGGCCAAGGTATGTATGTGTGTATGTATGTATGTATGCATCTATTAACCTGTCATCTACCTACTCTCTATCCCTACCTACCACCTATCTTATTTGGTCATCACAATATCCTCTGAAGTGGCTAGGACTATGTTGTTCATTTCACACTTGAAGAAATTGACATTGAGAGAGAAAAAAGAACTTGACCCAGGCCAAACTTCCAGAAAGGAGGAGGGCTCAGGATCAGAATTCAAGCACATTTCCCAGGTCTATACATCAAATAAGTAGTCTCTAAACTTTCTGTATTGGGTATATGAGTTTCTTTGTCATTCATAAATTTTCTCTCTCTACCGCAGTGTTAATATATAAATTAGAATTTTAAAAAGAGGATAATCTAACCCTAAGTATAGATTGTGGTCTTTAGATACCATTTCCCACTAAAAGGAACCAGCTCCTTGGGGGAGAAGTCTGGGAAGTCCGCTTGGAACAACTTGTTATACCAGAAAGCAAGGAAGCTATCAATTATTATTGGGGTCATGTCAAAAGGACTCAGGAGCCAACTTGAATAGGCTTCTGTTGGCCAAAAATGAGGGCACTTTGAGCAACCACAATGGGTTAAACCACATTTTATATGTGCAAATTCATATGTTTATAACTACCTTAAAAATACCTGATAATCGCTTTTGAAGAATACTAGGTGATGAACTTATTATTTTTGAAAACTGGTGAAGGAAAAGAATCATTTGTCCTGCCTTCCTTATAAGAACTGTGCCTCAGGGTGAGCAAAAAGCTAATGAGAAGATTCTCCTTACAGAAGTATTCCAGCTAATAAATGAGGACAGATAGATAGAATGCCACGTTTTGTAATCCCTAGTGAGTTACAGGATGTGGCAACAATCATCACAGATTGCTGATACCACAAAAACAGAGACAACGAAATATTAAGTTCTCCTGATAGATATCCATAGCACCATCAACAAAGTGTTCTTGCCAGAAATATTTAATTTGAACCTGAGGGAGCCTCCTGATTTTTCATTTATAAGAAATACAAGGGATAAAAGCACATGATAAATGATACCATGGGAATATAATCAGCAAAATCCAACCAGCAGAAGATTAACCAGGAAAAATAACCCAAGCTCTTCAACAAAAATTTGCAAAAATAGAGTAAGAGGTTGAGAGAGGGGCCAATAGATTAAAAGGGATTTAAGGGAGATATCTATCCATCACAATGTATGGACTTTGTTTGGATCCCAATTCAAGCTGTAAAAAAATTTATATATATAGGACAATTGAGGAAATGTAAGTGCTGATTCGATATTCAGTTGTATGGAGACACTATCATTGATGCTTTCTGAATATACTGATGGTATTGTGGTTATGTTTTTAAAGAGGGAAGACTTCTTGTTTAGATCCATATGCTGAAATATTTATTGTCGTAACAATAGAGTGTACAGCAAAACACAGAGCACCAGTCATCAATTCCAGGGAGCAGAACACTGTGCACTAGTTACCAATCCAGGGTTGGACTCCATACTCTTCTGCCCTTGTTATTGTGGTGTTGGAATCACCAAGGAGAATACAAGGTGGAACATTTTACTTACATAGAGAAGAAAAAAGTAGTATCAGCCCATAGTAGGCTTTGGTCCCTCGTGTCTATTGGGTCTCTCCCAGCAGCCAACACAGGCCAGTTGACCTACATGAAGGTCCTCGCAGAGTGGAAGGACCCCAACTGCTCCACCATGAGGTCTGAAATACTGAAGACAAAACTGGGGCCCTGAGAGCCATTGGTGTGCATGCTTAAGCAGAACAAAGGAACAACCATTGAGCCTAAAATAGGGAAAGATATTCCCACATAAGGCAATGAAACCCAGCACAGGCTGTGTGGGCGCTTTATCTCCTGGTAAGAAAGTCCAAGGACTGCATGGACAAGACTGCCTTTCCCAACCTATGGGTGGCATTTGCTTCAAAAAATGTGGGAGGAGAAGGGGGCGGAGCAAGTAGGTGGAAGAATGGTGGAAAACAGACCAGCCACGAATTGATGATTTTTGAAGCCGGAAGATGGTTACATGGGTACATGGGAAGTTCATTATGTTATTCTGCTTTTAAATATGTTTAAACTTTTAATAGCAAAATGGTTTTGTATTGATAACATAAAAATAAAGGTAAAAAATTCAATACTTTCTTCACTTCAAACGGATCGCTTGGCGATAGCACCCTCTGGGTGTGACACCGTGCCTTGGAGACCACTGCTCTAGTCTGCTCCGTGGCATCATCCCTTAACCCAGGGTCCAACAGGGACCTGATCCTCAAAGGATCCCTTCCCCCTAGGGACCAAGGTCTGCATTCCATGTAAAGGGAAGCCTCGGCGACACCCACCTTGCCAAGTGAGCAGTACTTAAAACCTTGCCATCAGGAATTCTGAGCAACCTGCATCCCTTCTGTAACAATGGAAGGAATCTGCTCTTCAAATTCTCTTCAGAGGGAAAGATTGGCATTGTTTAAGGGGGGAAACATTTGATGTTTAAGAAAAAAGAAAAAGACAAAGCTTTCCTTCAAGAAGTAACAACCGCGCCAACTCACTCTGGGTGTGAAATAATGCCACTGGCAATGAGATTGGGCTGTTCTATCACGGTCTCAGTCAACTTTCGCTCCCCTGGGTAGTATTTTAGAGTTACTGCTTCTATGCCCCATTGGCACAGGCATAATTTATTATTTGTTTACATGTTTCAAATACTCTGCTAAGGTGGAAGCCTGGTGATGCATTATTACCGATAGCATCAGTGTGTGTGCGTGTGTGTGTGTGTGTGTGAGTGTGCACACGCACATGTGCCCCTGCATGCACACACATTGAAAGATTCAAGATCTGACAAGTTCTGAAAGTGGGGAACCGTCTACTTCTCATAAAACATGTGGCCTCCCTGGGCTTTTGGCTCAGATCAAATGTATACCATGTCCCCTTGTCCTTTCTTGTCCTATTACAAGGAACAGGACAATCCCACAAAGATGCAGGCTTGCCGTGATTGTCCAAGGTCATTACTCCCTCCTTTGACTTACCTTCCTCCATGAAGATTAGATTCCTCCCACTTCTGGGCAGAGCGTGAGTTTGCACAGCACTTTCCCGGGGACAACCGTGTGAAGGAAAGAAAGCAGGTACTGGGATCTGCCCTGTGTCTCCATACAAGACCCAGCAAGGTCAAGGGTGTGGGCAAGCTCTGGTGGGACAGGAATGACCATGCTTGTCCCTTACCAGCTCTCTGACTTACTAAGAAGCAGGTCACTAACGCTCGGGTTCTTTGGTGTTAAGAGATGGAAATGATAGTACTTCTTGCCCAGGATTTTCTGAAATGCTAGATTATTTTACATGCTCAGCAGGCTGACTGGCATGCCATAACATAAATGTTATCAACACTCGTGATCTTTGCGAAGCATCCTTGGCTATAAAAGCAAAGCTCTGGGATCTCATAATAGTAACTGCAACAATCATAGGTAACTCATGGAAGAAAAAGAAGACGACGATGCCTTAGTGCATACCAGGCACCATTTGAAGCCCTTTTAATGAATTGACCCATTTATTCATCACCCCGGACCTATCTAGTGGGTACTATTATTACTCCCATATTATGGATGAGGAATACACAGGGCTGTTAGGTTTCAGGAACCTGGCAATATCCTTGCCTTTCAAGAGAATTAGCCCACATTTGAAGTGTTTCCTTGCTCTGTCATCTTTTCTGTCATCCATCAATGTGCGTGGACCTGTGCCTGCCATCAGGGTCTCCAAATTCCCCTTCAGCAGCTGCTTCTCCCCCACCCCCCTCGCAGTGTCCACTCCCCAACTTCAACAAGGTAGTGATAGTAACAGTTTCGTGGGCCAGGGGTCTTTTGGTGAGGAAACCAAAGCGCAGAGGGAGCAGTGACTTGCCCAAATCCATTCGGTGAGTTCCGAGGGTCAAAGCTGCGTTCTTAGCCTACGCCCATGTCCCCGCCAGGCTGTAAGAGAGCAGAAAGTCGAGCTGCCCGCAGCCCCCAGGCCTTTCTTCAGCAGACCCCACTGTTGCGCTGAGCCTCTGCAGGCCTCAGGACGAGAGGGACCAAAACATTCAGTAGGGGGCACCTGAGAGCGCAGATGGCCCCTGAGCCAGGCGGAAAGCGGCTGGCTCCCCTCCTTCGGGCCCCAGCCACAGGGAAGGGCTTGGAATTTAATCCTCTGCATTCCATCCAGGGTTCCTGTGACATAATAAAGCCCAAGGAGGGATCTCGAGTGACTTGTCAGCAGAACCCCCAGAGGGATTTTCTATAGATAGCCTGGGCGTGTCTCGAGCTCCCTCCGTCTCTGCGGGAGGAAAGTTCTTTTATGCTTGCGCTGGGCAGCGCCGGGTGCAGCGGGGGGACCAGACAGGCACTGGGCGGGGAGGACTTTGTAAGGCTAGGGGATGCGTGATAGCAAGGGGAGGGCAGCGGCCAGGAGGGAGGGAACCCAGGCCAGGAGAGGGAATTCCAACTATGGCGTTTTGGGGAAAACTATTTAGTTATTTGCCCTCGCTGACCTCACCCCACATTGGGACTTCGGCTGCAATGAGATGTCCCAAATACTGGGCCTCACGCAGCCTTTGATGCTGGCTCTGAAAAGATTCCATGGCATGAGCCAGGCTCTCTTTGGGGAGAGAGGCGTGTTTGGAATGTTGGTGTGCCAGTGCTATGATTGGAGGTTTGGGGTTTCAGAGTTCCTTAATTTGCATGGCCATGCAGCAGGGTTATTACTTTCCACAATAGAGGGTTGGAATCTGAAACTCTGTTTACCTTCCAGATTCCAAACAAGCAACATTCCTATCAATAATGGCACATAAATACCAGCATGATAGCATAGAATCCTATCACTGCTAATATTTTTTTCATCCTGTCTGCTGGTGGAGAGCAATTCTCAGAAGCCATGCATATATTTTACATAAAATAATAGCTAAACTGCCAAGGACTTTAACGATATAATTTCATCATGGGATTCTGGGCTCTTCGGTTTATGCTGCCATCAGTACCCCAAGACAGAATTAATTCATGTAACTGGGACAAACCCAAGTGCTGTTTTGCCATTCCCCTCGTAAGTAAACTCAAACTCTCCTAATTGCTCAAGCATTTGGTGGGCAGGGTATGCGATGGAGAGGAGCCAGTCTGATACATTTGTTAACTTCACAATAAATTCATTGGCAGCAATGCACTGTTGTTAAAACTATGAACATTCAGGTCAAGCAGCCTGGGTTTAGATCCCAACTTGGTCTTAAAGCTGTGAAAACGTGAGCAAATTCTTGGGGGCGCCTGGGTGGCTCAGTCGGTTAAGCTTCAGCGTCTAACCTTCAACTCAGGTCATGATTCCAGGGTCCTGGGATGGAGCCCCGCATCACATTGGGCTCCCTGCTTCTCCCCCCTCGCTCCCCCTGCTTGTGCTCACTCTCCTCTGTCAAATAAATAAGTAAAATCTTAAAAAAAAAAAACTTGAGTGAGTTCTTGATGATCTTTAAGCCTCCATGGATTCATCTGTAATATGTGCTGGCCAATTTCTACCTCTAGGCTTGCTGAGAGGATTCAGTGCTGTCAGGATTGATGGGATGGGTGCGTGTCGTACCCGTAAAACGTCCTCCATACGGTGCCTGGAATACAGTAAGGGTGAATATATGGCTGCTTTATTATTAGCTCTACAGCAAAAGCAAAACATCCCCGAAACTATTCCCCGACACCACGGAGGTCCAGGAATCTTAGCCACGTCCAGCCAGGAGCTGCTCTTTTTAGCCCCTAAATTCCCCAGATGCTCCGCATTTGTGAATTGTATTATTCCCAGCTGGAGAGAGCAGGGGGCAGCCCTCAGCCCGTCTGGAATCCTCGGAGATTCTGACCAAGCACAGCCGCCTGTTGCAAATAATTTAGGACACATGAAACAGAACATGCTGCAGTGTCCCGGGAAGGTCTGAAAAGTGAACTTTTTGTGCCTGTTACAGACCTGCTTTTTTTCCTGCAGAGGAACCAAAATGGGGCTCTGCCCTCTTGCCCCATGAGGCAGGAAGAAGCAATTTCTCGAGTGCAAAAGATGGGGTCCATGGCCGACCCAGTTCTCCCTATATTCTGTTACAGTGCGACTTGGTCCACAGTGTCTGGAAGGGCTTCTTGGTAGACATAAACACAGTTCCTGTCTGTAAGTAAACCTCACGTTGGTGATAAAAAATAATGGCTTCCAACCTTGCCTCCATTGTGTATTAGCTGTGTGACCTTGGGCAAGGAACTTAATATTTCTGAACTTGTTTATTCTTAATATCTGCAAGAATAAGAGAATGTTTAACCCCTCACTGAGTGGTCGGGTGGATTAAGTGGCTTATTACCTGCACAATGCCCAGCACAGCTCCTGGCACATGGAGCTCGCCCATGAACCTTGTTTCCCTTCCAAATAGCCACTACCAAAAGAGAGAGGCTCACCCGTGTCCCTTTCCTCATCTCAGGATGGTATATAAGCCTCCACTGCCAGGCTGCCTTGGCATCTCATATCTCTGTGGGGTGGATGTATGTATGTATATATGTATATGTGTAATTAAATTCATTTTTCTGGGGCACCTGGGTGGTTCAGTTGGTTAAGCAGCTGACTCTTGGTTTCAGCTCGGGTCATGATCTCAGGGTCATGAGATCAAGCCCCGAGTCGGGCTCGGCACTCTGCTTGAGATTCTTTCCCCCTCCTTCTCCTTCTGCCCCTACCCCAGCTTGTGCTCTCTCTTTCTCTCAAATAAATAAATAAAATCTTTAAAAACATAAATTCATTTTTCTCCTGTTAATCTGTCTTTTTATCATAGGGAGACTCAGCCAAGAATAAAGAACGGTAGAGGAAAAATTATTTTTGAAATTATTTTTTCCTCCTCTACAACGTCACCTGCCAGCTCCGTTAGGTGGTGGGGACATGAAAGGTAGTTGAGATGCTCTATCTTGCAGCCCAAACTCGAGCAAGTGACAAGGCCCTTGCCATCCCAAGCAGCCTAGTTATCCGTACCACTCTGTCCTGAGGCCTTCTCTGAGCACACCAACCTATATGAGCTGAGGAAAAGTATTTTAGAAATCCAGATACTGCTATTAATTGACAAAATGAAAGGAAATTTTATCTTCAAAAAATGTGTTCTGGTCACCCTATTTCCTAGCTGTGAGAACTGGGAGTCCCACTTCATTGGGAGTAGAGTTTAGAGTCTTCAAATATTCCCACCTACTTTCTTTGTCAAGCAATGGCGACAGGTAGCCATGAATGGAGAAGGGGAATGACGTGCCCCACAGGTCCCACACAGGTTGAGATTTTCCTTTATAACTGGAGTGAATGCTACCTCCTAGCAGACAAGAGTCCACGTTGGATTTACGCAATCTCAAGCCTTTTCTGCTTGCTTTATGTAACTTTTTCTTATGTATCTCTGCTCTCTCTGAAAATATTTTCTTCTCACCTCTGTGAGTGAACTGGTCACAGTCATTTTTAGGAACTGTGAATGTAGTTGAATTTATTTGCAGGTCAATTCTGCAGCTGCTGTGTACCCAGAATAGATCTTTGGCGAGAAAGAACCCTATCTGCAGAGGAAAATAAATGTAGACTTGCTTGTTTTCCCCTCTAAAGCAGGTACCATACCTGATAAGTCCTGCGTGTTTCCCCGAAGCAGCTAGAATAGTTCTCTCTAGTGGTTGTCATTCCATAAATAACACAGTTGAGTTTCAGGTTCAGGAGGGGACTCAGGGGCAAATGGAGTGGGGAGGGGGCTGCAGAAAATGGAGTTCCCTCCTTTAAGTGACCCATTGTTTGGGACTGATGTCACTACACATCCTAAGGGGGCTAAGTATATAGTTTAAGTTCTTTGTGAAACCACATAATGTAAAAAGTTACTGTCAATTGAGTAATGCTTTAAAATTATTTGTATTTAAAAATAAATAAAATAAAACTGTATTTTACTAACCACAACAGCACGTATATGCATGTGGGAAAAGGTAGTTTGTATGTCCAAGATAGTTCAAGTCTATGCCTGCTTGGCATATGAATGTGTTCACGGACGCCTGGCATCCTACAAACTCCGCAGCCGCCCGCAGGACTTGAGGACCACTTACCCAGAATACCCCTCACCTCCCATTGGATCTATCGGCAACATGCAAGGCTCCTCAGGAGAGATCTTAAAGAAAAACAGATGGTTTCCCAATCAGGATTCACATCAACATTCAGTAAAGGCCGAGGCAGCTCCGTTCTACCCAGAGCCCCAAACACCCACCCGCTGTTGACCTGAAGTGTAACCACATCCCCACCACCCGGCAAAGTTTATTTACCTCCAGGCTGGTCTGACCTACATCAAACTCAACATTCAAAAACTACCCCAAGTCCTTTCAACATTCAGGAAAGAGTCCCCCTCCCTCCAAACCCCAACGTTGTCGGTCTATATTTTATTTCTCAGGGCTCAACTAGGTGATTGTATGTTACCTCCTAGGAACTTGTATTTCTTCCCTAACAGCCTCGTAGCTATGTAAATACATATTCGATTTATGTTTCTAGATTATAGTCTTTAGGGCTTTCTGTCAAGCTCCCCGTTGGAAGTGGAAGTTCTCAATATTCTAATCCTCTTTGCTTAACCAGGAAGCGATGAATACAGATGAGAAGCTGGGTCCAGGATGGGAACGATCCCTTTCAAGAGACACAACCACCAAAGGATGGATGAGGGATTCAAATTCTTCTTGTGACTGACGGTCTATCTTTTCCAGGAGGAGGAGGGAGACAAGAGGTTTGGTGTGTGCAAGGCTCAGGACTGAGTTTGGGGGCTTACCTGGAGCAGATGTGTAGAAAGGGAAGGTCCTTGTAGGATTGGTAATACCTCACTTAGACCCTAAATCTCTGGATAGCAGAGATGGCACCTTGGTCGTATGGACCCAGTGGTGGCCAGCCCAGTGGGCATATAGTCACTTTTGTTCAAATTCCAGCTTTCCTGTGTATCAGCCATGGGCCAGTGTGAATTGGGCTAAATCACTAAACCTGTCTGAGTTTCTCTGCTTTCTCTCACTTTATGGTGACTATTTTCTTTAGTTTATAATCAATTTTAGTATTTTTATGATGTGGCAGTGAAATGCGTCTCCAGGACTTAAATTCAAATTCTAACAGAATGCTTTATGCACATGATTAAAATATCAAATGCAGGGCGCCTGGGTGGCACAGCGGTTAAGCGTCTGCCTTCATCTCAGGGCGTGATCCCAGCGTTCTGGGATCGAGCCCCACATCAGGCTCCTCTGCTATGAGCCTGCTTCTTCCTCTCCCACTCCCCCTGCTTGTGTTCCCTCTCTCGCTGGCTGTCTCTATCTCTGTAGAATAAATAAAAATAAAATCTTAAAATAAAATAAAATAAAATAAAATATCAAATGGTCCAAAAGGTTTTGTAACATGAAGAAACAGTACCCTGACCCACGTCTCCTCACCCTCATTCCGCTTCCCAAAGACGACAGACAGCCTTTCACCAGTTTCTGTTTTTCGTTCTGCTTGTGGTTTCTTCTGCATTTTCAAATAATATGTTTACACGGCTATGTCTTGATCAACAACCTCAGTAGACATTATCTCTCCACTTCCTCCGAGGGTAGGTAAGGGTTTAATTTGTGCCCCCCCACTCCCTGCTAAGTTTTGAAACTTTTAGCTATTTTAGTTGCTCTGTTGTAACGTGGAAGAACCTCCAACTCTTTTCCATCAACAGTCAATGATACCTTTGACTGCTCATTTGGTTAGAAGCCAAATGTCTCTTTCTTCCACCTCCCTCCCCATTCTACCTCCCAAATTCTATCTCTTCTGTAACCACAATTAAGTTTCCCCTGCTTTGTTTATAGGGTGATTCTAAAAACTGAAAACCAGAAAACAGTGCTTATAACATGGCTATGTAAATATTGTTACAGAGCTGAGTAGAACGCCACGATTGCATTTCTTTTCTGTGGTTCCAATGTCATGACCTCACTATCACTCAGAGAAAAATGTTTCAAGAACAAATAGAGTCTTCTTTTTCACACTCATCCAATTGCTCAAAATAATGCTACATTTTAGTCTAGCTCTTATTTGTACAATTTTTTCTTTTTCCTGGAGCTTCTGAGTGTCCTTTTTCTTGTTCGTAGAAGAAACAGATACCTTCTTTATCATATTCAGCCTTTACTCACCCACCCTGCTTTTTTTTTTTTTTTTTTTGGAACCCATTCTTCTTGAAAACATTTTTCTTAGAGTCCACTGATACTCTTTTTTTTTTTTTAAGATTTTATTTATTTATTTGACAGAGATAGAGACAGCCAGCGAGAGAGGGAACACAAGCAGGGGGAGTGGGAGAGGAAGAAGCAGGCTCACAGCAGAGGAGCCCGATGTGGGGCTCGATCCCATAACGCCGGGATCACGCCCTGAGCCGAAGGCAGACGCTTAACCGCTGTGCCACCCAGGCGCCCCTGATACTCTTTTAATTTGGCCTAATTGCTTGAGAGGTCGCCGACAATTGGTATCCAGGAAGTTTTTTAGTAAGTTTTATTATTTCTTCTATTTAAGAACATTCCATTTTCTGGGGGTTTTGCTTTAGCTTTGCTGGAGTTGACACACTCAACGAACCCCCCAGTAAGCATATATGGGAGTAAACTTCTTTCATTCTTGACCTTCCTGCCAGTTCAAGCCCAGACTACATTAGACCCTCACACTTAAATATTTGGTTTGATATAGAATTCTAGTTTTAAGATAATTTGCTCTGAGAATTTCAAAAGATTTTATTCTCCTGCATTTTGGCATGTGTGGTTTTGGATTAGATATCTGCTGCCTGTTGGATTAGAAAAATAAGGGACTTATTTTTTTCTCTTTGGGACCTCTTAGAACCTTTTAGCTCTTGGTGTTCTGAAATTTCACAGTGAGTATGTAAAAACAGAAACATTCTCTTGTTGTTGTTGGGCATTTAGTAGCCCTATAGTTTGGAAAATTCTGAGCCATTTCTTCTATTATTTCCTTTATTATTATCCCTTTGTCTTTTCATTGTTCTCTGTTTTGAACTCTTAAAGAAAAACAGATGTCAGAACTCTGGAATTTATCTTCTGTGCCTTTTTTGGTCATTTTTCATATTATTCTCTTTTTCCTCTATGTTCTAGGAGAATTCCTCAACTTTATATTCTATCATTTCTATTAAACTTTAAAATTTTACAGTCAAATGTTTTAATTTCTGAGAATTCTGTCTTGGTTTCTGATTGGTCCTTTTTCTTAGCATCCTGTTCTCATTTACATATGCTATACCTATTTGGATCTTTAAGACTGGACTGCTTAAACAACAAACATTTATTTCTCGCAGTTCTGGAGGCTGGAGAGTCCAAGATCAAGGTGCTAGCAGATTCAGTGTCTGGTGAGACCTCCACCCTCATGACCTAACTACCTTCCAAAGGGCCCACCTCCTAGTAACATCACATTGCTGGAGGGGTTTTCAGCATATGAATTTTGAGGGGACGCAAATATTCAGTCCATAACAGTGATAATATATCTTGGTTTGTCAAGGATAGTCATGGTTTATATCTGTTTGTCCTGGCATAAACATTAATAGTTTACCATTTCACTCTTTACATTGTCCCAGCTTGAGTGATGAACAAGATGATAACTCTGAAGATATTGATGAGAATTTTTTTAAAGTCCTTTTGTGTTCTTGAATTATTTTTGTTTCATCAGGGTGCTATTTTCAGGTGGTTGTTTTTTGTAACCTTGATTGTCCATTGATAATTAAGAATGAGGAAGTATTAATTAGTAGCTATGGGTATGTAGGGCTTGTTGACTGGTGGGCTTTGCTCTAGTGGGGGAGGTAGGGAACTGACTCTTGTTCTGGAGACTTCTGAAAGAAAGAATAAGAAGGATTGTATTCTGTGCTACCAATAACCACACCAGCTAAATTCTTCTTATACCATATTTTAAATTTCTATAGGATATATAAATCTTCCATTTATTTATTTATTTATTTATTTATTTATTTATTTATGTATGTATGTATGTATGTATGTAGTGGTGATAATATCATTTCCTGGCTGTCATGCATTCTATGTGTGGGTATTGGGAACAGGAGTAGGTGGGAGTGGGGAGCAATTGTTTCATATATGGACCTTTAATCAGTCCTCATTTTTCAGTTCCAGTGCTCAATCTTCCCTTCTGCCTTCCCTGCCAATTCAGGTCCAGAGCTTCTCCCAAATTCTAGGCAGATTGAATCCATTCTCTACTGTGAACCCCATCAAAGTTTCTTGCATGTACTTTCTGGCTGCAAGAAATTTACTAAAACCACTCATCCAGGGATAGTGCCCCCTCTCCATGTTCTTTGCTCTTGTGTGTTTATGGTTTTTTTCCTTTGTGTGTGTGTGTGTGTGTGTGTGTGTGTGTGTATGTGTGTGTGAGGTGTCAGGTAGAAGATGTGCTCAGTCCAACATCTTGAACAGGTAGATAATTGCATTTTTTTATCCTTTATAGTGAGAATAACATTGCCTTTTCCATTCATTTTTTGGCAGATTTCAGATTGAACCCCAATGTCCACTCTCCTTCGTTTGTAATAGAACTCCCACTTTTAGCAGGCGCATGGCAACCTGGAGCAATTCTAGCCTTGCTTGCAACTTGATGTGACTAAGTTCTGGTGAAATGGGGTATAAGTGGAGCGGCCTTATAGCAGTTCCCTGGAACTGTCCTTAAGAGGTAGAAAGTACCTTTGACATTGTCTTGAGCCATGAGTTGAGGCTGTATAAAGAGCCTAGTTTCTGGCACCGGGAGGCCAATACTAGTCCTGGACCACTCAGCTAGACTTCTATGGGACAGAGGACTTTTGTTTTGTTGAAGGCATTGCTATTTTTAAGTTTCTTTTTGCTAACTAATACAACCTTAAAAATTATCTGTGATGTAAAAAAAAAAAAGATGATGAATGTGAAAGTGATTTGTAAACTGTAGAGGACTACTGCAATGTCAGATGCTATTATTGTATCCTATACTAGACTAGATTTTAAACTCCTCCTCTGGACTGTGACTTTTCAAGCGAACTCCCCCCCACCTTTGTCTTACTCATTTTTCTCATCATAGCTGGCATAGAGTAGAATTCATTATATTTATTTATTAAATAAATTATCTCAATAGTTACTAGTTCTTTAAAATAATTTCAAAACCATGAAAACATGATAGAAAAGTGTTAAAATTATTTTGGCTCATTAATCTTTCTAATAAATAAAGGGTTTCTAAAAATAGAGAAGACCAAAACTTAACAGAAAAATGAGCCTAGGACATGACACTGAAGATACAATGCAAATTATTCTGAAATATACAACAATGTGCTCAACCTCACAGACAACAAGATAAATACACATGAAAATTCTATGAAAATACAATTTCTCACCTCTCAGATTAACAAAAGTCCAAGTATGACCCCATCCTCTGTTGGTGAGGCTGTGAGGAAGCAGATATGTCACGGGGTGTTGATGGGAAGGCAGGATGACACTACTCTGTGATGGGGCATCTGTCCGTAGCTACCACAACGTAGAATTATTTATGCATTCACTCAGCAATCCTACTTCTAGAAATCTCTTCTACATGAGTGAGATATATATAAGGTTATATATTACAGCAATAAAATAACAAAATATTGGAAACGACCCAAATATTCATTGTTGGGGAGCTATTCAAATAAATCGTGGTCCATCATACTATGGAATACTATGCAGAAATAAAAAAAATGAAGACGATCTCTATGTTTTGATATGGGAAGAGTCCCAGCATATTTTCTGAAGTGAGAAAAGCAAACAAGGAACTATTATATATAAAATGTTACCTTTTATAAAAGTAAGAAAAAGAGCAAATTCAAAATATTAATTGGTGGCATAAAGAAAAACTGCAAGGACAGATAAGACACAAATAAAAATAGTTACCTAATTGGTGGAGAGAAACAGGGATAGAAGTGACACTTTTTTAAAATTCCAGTATAGTTAACATACAGTGTTATATTAGTTTCAGGTGTACAATATAGTGATTTAACAGTTCTATGCATTACTAAGTGGTCATCATGACAAGAAATGAGGCTTCTTGGTTTTGTTTTGGTTTTTTAAAGGCTTATTTATTTGAGAGAGAGAGTACACACATTATGGGGAGGGGCAGAGGGGGAGAGAGAGAGAGAGAGAAACTCAAGTAGAGCAGAAAACCTGATGCAGGGCTTGATCTCACCACCCTGAGATCATGACCTGAGTTGAAATCAAGAGTTAGATGCCCAACTGACTGAGCCATCCAGGCACCCTTGGTTTTGTTTTTGATTCGTGTAACTCAAATGTATATTTAAAAAAAAGAAAATGTAATTAAAAAATAAGTATGAAAGTTTAAAAAACGCTATAATTTCCCAAAATATAGCAAATGTCTGAAAGGACTATAGGCCCCACTAAAATTAGTAGATATACACATACATTTATTGTACTAGCTCGATTGTAAGTTTCGGGCTTACAGAATCAAAGACTATTAAAATTGGTAAGGACCTAGGGGTCTGTTTGTTCCAATCCTCTCATTTTGCAGATGAATAAAATGAGTCCCAGAAAGGTTTAGTGACTTGACCAAGGTCACACAATTATTATAGCAGAGCCAGATTTTACTACAGTTGGCTCACCTCCAGCCAAGTGTTCTTCCCACTACTCTGTGCTCTCTAGAATATGTAAAGGATGAGTTAAGTGACATATAATCTCATACCATATTGCTTGAACCTGACCCTCATAAAACTAATCAATTTATCCCGATATTGGTCATGCCTCCCTTATGCTCTAGGATGTATGTTAGGGGCTGCAGCTACAGTCAGGTTGAGGAGGTCCTGCCCCCTCTGTTATCTGCGCTCTAGCTCCCATAGAACCTGATCCTCAAATGAGATTAGGCCAGTTAGTTGCTATGTATTCCTGTCTGAGCTCCCTCTTTTAACTCCTATGAGATGTCAAGAACTGCCTGGCCTCCAGGTCCCTCAGCTTCTGGCGCTGGCCATACTCAACCATCCAGAGAGCAGATGCTAGAAGTCTCACACTGGGTGCACCCTGGTCAACCAGAACAGCAAGGCCATATTCTCTGGTTTTCTAAGCCTTGAGGCAGTAGGGTGAAGAGGAACTAAATGTGGATTCAAAGTGAGAGGCAATCAAGGAAATGGGAAAAGCAAGAGAGTGGAGGATGGAATGGGGGTTGTTTGGAGCCATTGTGGAAACAGAATTGTATTAGTCAGGATGGGTTATGGTAACAAATGATTCCCCAAATCTCTGTTGCTTATGACAACAAAAGTTTATTTCTTGCTCATGAAAAATTTTCTCTAAGTTCAAGTAACTGTCCAGAGCAGCCCTCCTCTCTTCAATGATTCAGGGAGCTAGGCTTTTCCATTATGTCTCCAAGATTGAGGCTTTGGGTTTATATGGTTACAGGGATTGGGGGAGAGAGAATTGGAGGAGGGGTAACTAGCAGCCATGAAACTCTCCAGTCCAGGGTACCAGACACCACTTCTGCTCCTAGTCCATTGGCCGAAACTAGTCATAGATCTCACTGGCACTACAAGTCAGGCTGAGAAGTGTGGGAGAGCATGCAGGATATTTGGTGAGCAATGCTGTTGGCCATGGGAATTACCACTATTACAACTTTTGTATTGTCCCCACTGTCCGTGGGTTAGGTTATTCAAAGTTTAGAAGCAAGACAGCAATACGGCTGAAAGTGATCCCTCCTTTCTTTTCTAAGTACCCACACATTATTAACATCCATTTTTTAAACTTAATTTTTATTTAGAAATGAGCCAGGACAAATTTTTGTCCTTTAGAAATAGCAAAGTGGTAGAAATTTCAGGACACTAAGAGATTTAGATCAGTGAGGAATTATTCTCTTGTCCCTTAGTCTCCAATCCCAAACAATATTAATATATATATATACACATATATACGTATATATACATATACACACACACACACACATATATGTATATATATGTTACCTCCACAGTTTGGGGCTTCTCCTAGTGAGATTTGTTCTTTTCTTTATTGGCAGAAGTTTGAGTAGTTAGAGATTCCCCACTTTTTGAAGGAGGCAGACAAGGAGAGTTTTGTCCACAGAGGAAGATGTATGGACTCCTTTATTATAACTTCTCTGGCGGCAGAAATAAAGGACTGGTAAAAAGTCAATTCCATGTTCTTTAGCAGCAACATTGAATTGTTGCTTGATCTAATTTGGATGCAGACTATCTCATCTTTCATACTCCCTTATGTCTCTTAGAGTCGGAACACGCATGTGCAGACCTGCGCGTGCGCACAACACACACGTATGAGTGCATTCATCTCTCACGGTACCCACCCATAGCAGGTGCTCAGTCAGTGAGGGTCCACGAATGAGGACCTCCCAAGTACCCAGAATGCAGGATGCACTTGAAGTCCGGTGGGCTGGAGGCTGCCCGGCCTTAGTTTCTCGGCCTCTTCTGATGGCTCAAGGAGCAGGTGGCCCAGGATGGTCTGCCCAGAGCTCTTCAGTGGGACCCATCTCTCCTCCAGACTGACACTGCATGCATTGAAGTGGCTTATAGCATCTCCACTGTTGTGTCCGTTGTGTCATTTATGGCTCGTAATACCTGATTTATTCAAATCTTTTTTAGTAAGAATGAGACACTTTCATTGTTTGGAAAATGTATGTGCAGCTGGCCCTTGAACAACACTGGAGTTGAGAGGGCTGACCCCCCAAACAATAGAAAATCTATGTATAACTTTTGATTCCCCCAAAACTTAACTGCTCATAGCCTCCTGTTGACTGGAAGCCTTACTGATAATATACAATTACAGCACCAATAATAGTCAATTAACACATATTTTGAATGTTATATGTATTATACACTGTATTTGTACAATACAGTAAGCTAGAGAAAAGAAAACGTTATTTAGAAAATCTAAGAAAGGGAAAATACATTGATGATACTGTATGTACTATATTTACTGGAAAAATTCATGTATAAATGGATCTGTGCTGTTCAACCTGTGTTGTTAACAGGGGTCAACTGTATTTATTTTAACATGCATATATGTACTACTTATTATATACACCAGGCACTAGTCTAAGCACTCTACAACTATGAACTCATTGAAGTCTCATAACCACCCCATACGTATTAAAAAAATAAATAAATAACAAAAGCACTATTTCTATCACTGAGGCACAGAGATGTTAAGTAATTTACCCAAGATCACACAGCTACTGAGTAGTAGAGCTAAGATTTGAACTGAAGCAATTATTCCCTAATCCCTAATAAAATGCTTACAGCGAAGTCTTTTGATATATGATTGATTGTCTTTTTTTTTAATGATCTTTTTACTTGGATGCTTCTAACCAGATAGTGTCTTCAGGTCACTGGGCTGAACCACTAACCCAGGCATAAACCCTGTATAAGCAGAAGACATTGTGGCAAGTGAGCTTCCACTACTATTTGGTTACGAGTTTCCCAGAGGTGCGCTCCCTGTAAAATGTGCGCTGAGTACATTCTAATTATGCTCACCCTTGTGCCGGGGTGGTGGGATCCACAATCACTTCACTTTCCTGTAATCCTCCCAAGTTATCTTACACCACCTGCCCCATATTTTTTCAAGTGGGCAGTTTGCTGAATGGAGAGATCAGACTGGGGAGCTCATGCTGGCATATTGTGGTTTTCAATGGGGGTGGCGCTACCCTTTCGGGGCATTTGGAAAATGGAGAGCAGTTTTCTGGGTCATCACAGTAATTGAGTGACTGTACTGGCATTGAGTGGACCACAGCCCGGGACTGCTGTCACAGTGAAGAATTGTCTATGTCCTACATAACTCGGTCTGTCCTACCGGACAATGATGTAGGTGAAAAACCTGTTTTTAATCATCTGAACCTAGAACCTTATCACAAAGTTTTGAAGTTTTGGGGTTTGGGGTGTTGTTTTGTTTACAGTATAATGTAAATTTCCAAAGAATGTGACTACTGTGCACATTTATTTTGTTTGGAACTTTATCAGAGGACTACTGATAGTTCTGGTAAACACATCCCTGATGGTGATTCCAGCCCAGGTTTCCGACGTCTATGTACCATGTGCCCAGTCTGCACCTGTAAGCACAAGCAAGCGCATCCGTGAGGATTTCACGTGGTGCAGGCACGGCGCACTTCCTCAGAACCAGTAGTACCTCATTTGCATGTTGAGATGCACATCATTTTATTGTGAGTTACCTTCCTTATGTAGTCTGGCCTATTTTCTGGGTTTTGGGGGAACACTGATCAAATTCTCCACCTCTGACTTGATTTTCTAACCACAGAGATATTCCTGGTCAAACACATCATCATCATCACCATCACCAAACAATTTTCCTGAGTGCCTGGATATTACCATTAAGCAAGATACTGATTTATTTGAAGTTATGTGTGCATATAGGTTGTGTTATCTGTGGATTTCACTTCAGGAAGAGAAGAGAGAATCATAAATGGTTTTAAAAAGCATCATCGGGACTGATGGATCAGAGAACGGCCTCTCGAGCACTCTCATAGAAGGTGGCAACAAGCCCACAGTACTGTCGTGAATGAGCTAAACAGGGACAAAGCCTGCCCCAATCACAGCCCGGCTTAATTACCACGTTGCAGATAATGATGAGGTTGCTGCCGTACCCTGTGAGCAGCTGCAGGAAATCAGTCTGGCTGAGGGCATGCGTTACCCTGGGTTGCTGGAGTCATCTTGGCTTTGATTCACAAGAGCTGGCAATTGCACTAAGTATATGACAGATCAACAGCAGTCTTTCCATTTGCAAAGCACCTGGGAAAACCTCCTAATAGGCCTACTACACGACTGGCACTTAATGAATATGGAACAGAAGTACAATTTGATTGAAGTAGGAGATTCTGGCTGATTTTTCTGGGTTTTGGGGGAATGTTGATGAAATTCTACACCTCTGGCTTGATTTTCTAACCACAGAGATGCTCCTGGTCAAACACATCATCATCATCATCAACTGCTGAGTGTCTGATTACTATTCATAGCCACGGCGCCTCACACCGCTCGTCTTGATGGTGCCACGTACGATCGTTACGATTTTTATTATCCAACGCGCTTACTCAACATCCAACAAATGTCTATCAAGCACCTACTCCGTACCAGACGGTGCCAGGTGTGAGCCAGACAATATCGTTCCTGCTGTCATGAAGTTCACAGATCCGGGGGAGAAATGGATATTAATAAACACTTAGGCATTTATAGCTGATTTAATTATGAAAAAAGAGAGAAATTATTTGAATACCCCATGGGCACCTGAACTTATCAATCTTTGCCTCCTACACTCAAGCTTGCATCTCCCCAGAAGTCCTCATCTTAGTATCTGGATTTCTCTCCAACCAGTTCCCCATGTCAGAAAATAGTCATCTTAGCAATTCCTTCTTTCTCACCTCCCACTTCTGACACCCAATTAATCCCCAACGACTTGCTACTTTTACCTCCCAAATGTTTTTCTAATGCGTCCCTTCCTCTCTGTCCCCACGACCCTCTTTCTCATCAGCCTGGACACTTGCAACAACCCTATGACAAGTTTAGTCTTGTCCCACTATTAATCAGAATTCAGGTACAGAGAAAAGGGTCCACTCCACCTGGTTTGGGTGGAAGGTGATTGCTTAGAGGGCAATAAATGGCTCATAGAATGGTTGGAAAGCTGAAGAAACAGGTTGAGCATTTTAAAAGTGGCTTTGACAGCCACATTGCAAACCTGGATACTAAGGGAACTACTGCCTCTTTTGTGATCAGGAAGGTGTGTGCCAAGTACAGAAGCTGGTGCTCCAGCTGCCGGCCCCAGAGCCACGCCTCCACTGCCATAACCAGGATTCCAGCACGATCAGGAAGCCATGACAGTTAGGAAACAGCCAGGATTAGAAGCAGCCATGAGCAGGAAACCACTGCTGAAAACCCTGGCCCCTCCACAAGTGAGCTGGCTTGCCCCACCAGCAGAGGCCCAGCCTCTGCCTCATTTCCACCTTCCAAACCTTGGGCAAAGACTTCTACACAATAACACCCAAGTCATACCCAGAACCCTAGCTGCAATGGAGTCCTTCCAGGGCAGTGGGAGCTTTCTAGCCCCCACTAGAAGGGCTGCAGTGGAGGCAGGGTCTCCAGGAGGTTCGAATAAATGGGCAAGCCTGCTACATCTGCCAGACCACCCTTATGGTCATCAAAGTGAAGTCCCTGAAACATAAATCTGACTACATTGCCCTTCTGTGGAAACCCTTTCAATGGTTCTCCACTGCCCATAAAATAAAGCCCAAGTTCCTTGGCCTGACGTCTCTTCCACCATACCCCTCCAGCCATTCACACTCTACTCTCTAATAGCACCGGGTGCACTCTCTGTGCTCTTGTAGGCCTCTATGTCTTTGTTCCTGTGGTCCCCTCTGTCTGGAATGCAGTTTCTACCTTGCCTGGCTCACTTTTACTCATCCTTCCAGACTCAGTTCAGGTGTACCAGGAGGCCCTTCTTGAACCTTAGGGGCTATGTGCTACCATTGCAGCTTTCCTGGGCATGCCTAGATCTTGAAATTATCTGCTCATATCTCTGCCTATGCCATTAGGAATGTGTTCTCTTGGAGCAGCAATGAATTCATTCTTGCCCTTTCAGTGCCTAGCACAGTACCTGACCCTAAGTACATGCTGAATAAAAATTGGTTAAACTGAAAGGAATGGGACTGAACTAAGCATGTCTTCAGTTGGATTCTCCAGGAATCAGACTCTGCAGGCAGTTTATTAAAAGTATGCTGGGGATCCATTGCTGCAGGGGAGCAAGAGGGTGAGTGGGGAGTAAAGAAAGCAAGGTTGGGTAGAGGGAGGCGTTGAAGTGTGGTACAGTGGGAATAGACCTCAGCCAGCCCCACAGTGAATGCAAGAGCTGGAAAGACCCTCTAGAGTTGTCCCACCTTGAAGCAAGAGGGCTGGGCCTTTATATCCCACATGTTAACTAGTCATTGGATATGGGAGAGAGGGTGTCACCTTGGTCTCAGGGACTCCCTTCACCTGAGGGAGTGACTACATCAATCAGAGTTTGATCAAGAAGGAGAACCACTAAAATAAATAGGTTGGAAGGATGGAGGGACGGATGATAAATAGCATTTGTTGCTGATTTACTTATGAAAAAAAAAAAGAAATCAGCTATGACGTGATATGGTATTTACTCATTTATTAAAGGGATCTGGCTTTATGCTATCATGGGAGCTGGTTACACTGTTTCTGTGAGACTGCTGTTTCTGTATCTGGCGCTAGAGCCTGAGGTCAGCAGGATAGGTGGTCAGAATAGAAGACGGAAGTGAGGTGGGCGGAGTAGGGCAAATTGGAACCTATGAGGCTAAGCTGGAACCCACGAGAATGGGGTGGAATCCATGCAGTCTCTTTATCCAAGCCACCATCTTTTAGCCAATGGGTGTGTAGAGAAGCTGGCACCCTTCATCAGGGAGCTAAGACCTGTCAGTGGCCAACACGGCCAGCATCTGGGAAACGAGTGCCTCGGTACTGAAACAGGGACTGGACAGAGAGCCAGAGCTAAGCGCTGTACAAAGAGCACCACTCGGCAAGATTCCTTCCGTCTTGGGCTTCACTCCCCAAGGATGACAAAGTCTGCCCTGGAAAACTGGTACATCATATACAGTCAATGTACATCAAATGAAATAAAAATTAAACCAGTTAACAAATACCTTACCTACTATCACATACTACGAAATTTGAGGTGAAAGAAAAGAAAAGAAGATACTTCCAAGGGCCAGAGGGAATTTTCCAAGGGTTCACAAGATTTAAGTTGACAGTGGGAGGGATATCATCGGAGCTGAGGGATAAGGACAAGGAAACAAGTTTATAAACATGCGTGATGTGTTGTAGTTTTGATGAGGGATACGGGAAGTGGAGTTTGGAAGAGGAAAGTCTGGGATATACTAACAGAAAAACAACAAATTCTACCAGTTACATTTCTGCCAGGAACTCCTAGAAATCTATTCAACCATCTCTTCTTCCAGCCCTTCCCACTCCTTGGCCATCGTCTTGGTCAAGGATGGCACTGTGTCATTCCTTCCCACTCCTTGCCCATGGCAGAAATGACTAATCAGTGAAGGCCTTCTTTCTTGATGTGCCCATATAAGGTTTCAGAATTCTTCTGGCACAGCTCTCCAGGTAGCCCTACCACCTGACTGGATGGAGCTCAGCAGTCCTCCCTGTCCCTATTCCATTCTATTCATTTATGCCCAATTCACCATCTCCCCTAAGAATGCCAATGTCTCACGCCATCTTTACTTGCAATGGTAGAGCTAGAAACCTACAGTTCTACTTTCTGCATCCCTGGCCTTAGTGTCAGAAGGCAGAGGGGAAGGACTGGAGGCCTTTAATGCAGTTTCTCCAACTTCTCTGCCACAACACACAGTCCCGCTTCTCAAAGACGTGGACTTAGGACCCAGGATGAGCTTAGTGGGAGCAAAGGCAAGTGTTGGGGATAAGCCCATCTGCTATTTTTTGCATAATTGTTCTTGAGAAGCAGACATTGGAAAGAAATTGGGGGAAAAGCAGAGTAAGATAACTATATACACAAAAATAACACAGAAACTTCTATTTTTATTAGTAACAATTATGAAGAAGATATATTTAGAGCTGTACCTTGCTTTTAGCAATGGATAGATGTGAATTGAATATTTAAAATCAACCTATTGGCTTAGACAATCATTTCAGAAAACTTAGCTCTGATTTATTAACTTAATATTTTAACAATGCATTAATAGTGCATTCCTCTGGCCTTATACCCCAATTAATTTTCTGTAAGCAAGCATTTAAATGTTAAAGAATGTTAAGGAATCTCTTTGTAAGGCAAATGATTCCTTTGTAGTGTGAATAACTCCCTCAGTTTATCTAATATTGATATTACCTGCTGCTATTATAGAAATTTATAGTTTTCAAAGCACTACCATACTGAAACGTATTTGATCATCCAAATGACTCTGTAGGATAAGTGTGGGGCTGCTGTTACTCCCACTCCCTGAAGAAGAAACAGGAAGTGTATTTTATAAGTGTTTTGGTGAACTAAGTTTACATGGTTTGACTTGTTAGTGACAGTTAAGACTTGGTCCCGTATCATCTGACCTGTGGCCAAAACTGACTGTGTTTTCCATTGCAATGTTTTATGTCAAGTTACAAGTCTGCTTGTTTGTTTATTTGTTTTTTTAAGTAGACTCCATGCAGGGCTTGAACTCACGACCCTGGCTGGGATCAAGACCCAAGCTGAGATCAAGAGTCAGACCCTTAACTGACTGAGCCACCCAAGTGCCCCACCTGCTTGTTTATTTTTTAAGGTGACATCAGCTGTATCAAGTTCTCTGGATTGAAGTATATTCTAAAACGATCTCCCTGCTGAGGAACTGAACTACGTATGGTCTTATTTAGTGGTTGCAATCTTTGGTTTAAAATTCCAAGCTGGACTCCCCAGGACCTTACCTTGCTTTGAGTTTTCTCCGATGCTTCTTAAAAATGTAGATTTTGGGGTGTCTGGGTGGCTCAGTTGGTTAAGCATCTGCTTTCAGATCAGGTCATGATCTCAGGGTCTTGGGATTGAGCCCCACATCGGGCTTCCTGCTCAACAGGAAGTCTGCTTCTCCCTCTCCCTCTGGCTCTGCCCCCCACCCCCAACTTGTACTCTCATGCTCTCTCTCTCTCAAGTAAATAAATAAAATCTTTAAAAAAAATGCAGGTTCTGGGTCCCACCTCAGACCCATCAAATCTGAATCTCTGGGGTGGTGGGAGGAAAAACATCTGCATTTTAACAGAATTTTTTTTAAGATTATTTATTTATTTATTTGACAGAGACAGCCAGCCAGCGAGAGAGGGAACACAAGCAGGGGGAGTGGGAGAGGAAGAAGCAGGCTACCAGCGGAGGAGCCTGATGTGGGGCTTGATCCCGGAACTCTGGGATCACGCCCTGAGCCGAAGGCAGACGCTTAACGACTGTGCCACACAGGCACCCCTTAACAGAATTTTTTTTTTAATGTTATGTTAGTCACCATACAGTACTTCATTACTTTTTGACATAGTGTTCCATGATTCATTNTCTGGGATCACGCCCTGAGCTGAAGGCAGACGCTTAACGACTGTGCCACACAGGCACCCCTTAACAGAATTTTTTTTTAATGTTATGTTAGTCACCATACAGTACTTCATTACTTTTTGACATAGTGTTCCATGATTCATTGTTGTCGTATAACACCAAGTGCTCCTCACAATACTTGCCCTTCTTAATACCCATCACTGGGCCAATCCATCTCCCCACTCCCCTCCCCTCTGAGCCCCTCAGTTTGTTTCCCAGAGTCCATAGTCTCTCATGGTTCATCTCCCCCTCTGATATCCCCCCCCTTCATTTTTCCCTTCCTTCTCCTAATGTCCTCCATGCTATTCCTATGTTCCACATATAAGTGAAGCCATATGATAATTGTCTTTCTCTGCTTGACTTATTTCACTTAGCATAATCTCCTCCAGTTCCATCCATGTCGATGCAAATGGTAGGTATTCATCCTGTCTGATGGCTGAGTAATATTCCATCGTATGTGTGAACCACATCTTCTTTATCCATTCATCTGTTGAAGGGCATCTCGGCTCCTTCCACGGTTTGGCTATTGTTTTTCAGCTAATCCTAAAAAGACACCAATGTTTGAGAACCACTGGTTGAACTTACTTGTCTTCAGATGAGCACACATGACCATCATAAGCTTTGATAACCCAGTAGCCAGATGCAGAAAGCTAACGTGCAGCCATCAGCTACAGATCATGCTAAATGTACCATCACATTCAGAATGCAGAGATTGACCTGTATCTTTGTCCACAGGAAGATGGTGATCAGAAGGACCAAAAGAATTTTTATTACAGCTCTGTTTGCCCCCAGAAAACCATTAAATAGCTTTTCTATCTGCTCTTAGATACATGCCCAGGGAAAAGGATGAAATCCCCTGGGACTTTCTTGAGCCCTTCACCTAGTAGGTTTTATTAGCATTTGAGGAAGTTCTTGGAGATCAACTTTTGGGGAACCCAGAAGTTTAATGTGGCAGGAGCTATGCCAGGGGCTCTGTAAGCCCATTTCTCATTTTCCTGGCAGCACCAGTATGCTCAAGTCTGGTCTCCTTGCAGGTAGATGGGTCATGGGACTAGTTCCTACTCTGGAATATGAGAGTGAGTGTGGTGTACTGTCCAGGTGGTGAGAGCAGAGGTGTCTCATTCCGAGATCTCTCTTTCCTCGTGCTGGAGTGAGGAGCCCCCAGCCTTCAAGGTAACACCAGAGACACAAGGTGAAGGAGCCTGGGTCCCTAATGTCCAGGTGGAGCAGAACCTACCACCTTCCCCTCACCCACCCCCCCAGCCTCCAACACACTTTGGGCTATGATATCAGTGATGCTAGAGAAAAATAACTCTTGGGGCTAAGCCACCACTGAGCTTTGGGTGTTCGTCACTGCAGACTGCTGGCTCTGACCAACATGGATAGATCATCCAGCATTCCATCCTCCTCCCTCTTCTCAGCTTCCCGGGGGGCAGTCCCGTGACCTAAAGAGTACATGTTGACTGTCTTCTGCCCACTCTCTGCACCTTCCCTCTTAGCACTTAGAAACCAAGCCCTTCCTCTTCCCCTCCCTGCTCCCTGGAACCTACACTAGTTTTCTGGTCTGCAGTTAAACTTTTCCTGCAAAATGTGGACTGCAATTAACCATCAATGCAAAGCCTATTTATTTTCCACCTCTCTGCTGACATTTAAATTCAATATTTAATCAAAAGGGAAGAAAGTGGGGACAGATCCCTCCAACATGAGTTTCCAAGATCTGGTTCCACAAGGTGTTTAATGGTAGAAGCCAGATAAAAGGCTGCCCGTTGAAGCTGACCTATTTGATAACCATGCCCCAGGCTTGTCCTGTCCTTCCCAGAACCCAGCTTAAGCTCTTAGGTGGCCTGCAAGGAGTCGCCACAGGCCAAATATCTATCCCCAACCAGTGGCAGAAATTGCATTTGGGAAGTATGTTCTGGTGTTAACCCCAAACGTTACCTTCCCTGGAGCTCTCGGGTGTGCGGCAGCATCAGATACAAGGCGGAAGGGAATGAGGTTGGTGGGCAGAGGGGCAGGGAGAAATGCCCCAGACCTCTATCACTTAGGAGCTATGTGACTATGAGTGAGTTCATTAATCTTTCTGGGCCTTAATTGTTGCACCTGCAGAATAGGGATGGCATTAGGCCTTACCTGAGAAGTCTGTCGTATGAGACAAGGACTACAAAGGGCTTAGAGCCTGGCACCTAGCACGTGTTGATAAGGGCTAGTTGTTGTGGCGGTAATCGTGCTTGCGGTTGTTCTGATAACATCTGGATTGCTTCTGCTTCTGCTTGTGGTGGCTGTCCAGCTGCTCTACAGCAAGACCTTGTCCCCAGCTACAGGTAAACTACAACTTTCTAGAATTTTAAAGAGAGAAGGGATCTTTGTGAAGCCCCTCATTGTACAGGTGAGGGACCTGTGGCCCAGAGAGAGGTGAAGGGGGCTCCCTCGGTGACTTGATGATGTCAAGTTGACTTCACGCCAATGTGCTCCCCGCCACCCAATGCTTCCATAGGGCTTCCCGGGCAACCCTCAGGTTCCGAAAGCAGACTTCCTAGATTCAAATACTCCTTCAGCCTATGATTAACAGTAGAGTCACAGGAAAGATGCTTTGCTTCAACATGCCCCAACGTGTCCTTGTCTACAAAGTGGGGAGAATAATTGCTCGTACCTCACACAGTTTTGAAGAGGACATACCGGAACAGTCTCTGGTTCATAGAAAGCCCTTCATAATGTTTAACTGTAACTGTGCTTAGCAGTCCAAGCCTGTGAGACACAGGCCAAGCCTGCCTTCACATCTAGAACAAGAGAACTTCAGCACTCCCCAGACCACAGCTCCGCTAACACGTTAGATTCCATGGGCCAAGTCTGGCCCATAACCCTAACAGTCTTTAGCATTTCTAGCAAGTTTTCCCTAGCAGCTCTGCTGAGTGGCATGGCCTAATCCTGCCTGCCAGCTTTACAAAATCAATCTAAAACGGCTGCTTGAGGATGACAGGCCAGGATTAGCAGTCATTTCTGATGGACAAGAAAATGGAGACCCAGAGAGAGTGAACCCCGTGTCTTTCCTCGTGTGAGCTGAGCCAGTGACAAAATCATAGTCAGGGCTGAGCCCTCCTGGGCCCCGCTAGGGAGCCTGGGGGCTGTTCCTAAGAGCGCCACTCTCCCCACACATTTCTGCCCTCCCACTTTCAACTTTGGACACCCTGACATGTGTGGGTCTAGAATTCCAAGCTGGACTCCCCAGGATCTCACCTTGCTTTGACTTGTCACAGAGAAAATGCTCTGTAGTCAAAAAAAGACAACGGAGTCCGTAGAACTCAGTCAGCAGAGAATCCTCCATCTGCCGGAAGTGGGGGAAATGGGGGAGAGGGAAAAATGCTGCCATAAACACTCTTAAGCCCTATTTGATAACGAGAAGAGGAAAGGCACGAGAGGTAAGACACGTCAGTTAGCTTCCCCTGGGATCTGAACTTGATACTTGCAAAAGCAGATCGGGTGGCCTTAGACTACTTGCCCAAATCATAAAAGCAATCACAGTGGCCACAGAGCTGGATTTTTCTAAAGAGGAAACCATAGACATTTCTCACTGCTCTTGCCTCAGCCTTCTTTCCCAGGCTCCTTCTCTTCCAGTAGTGAGTGGCTGGCCAAGTTTCCACTTGTCACTTGTGTGATCTCTTCAGAGAAGGCATGAGGGGGCCTGGGGCTCTAACCAGAGCTGCCTAATTCAAGCAATTCTTCTGTTCCGGGTTCCCCCCCACCTCCCACCTCTCTCAGTTTCAGCTTTTGCAATGGTATGGCCGCCTCTTTCTGTGGCTAACTGAAAGTAGTCTCTTCCTGAGCCCTAGGCCCATAGTCCCACCAATGGTGAGCGCTCACCCACAGGCTGAGGACACAGAGCTCGGGGGCAGTGCTTCTCAGCCTCTAGGAGAGACATCCATCCCCTGGACGATTGAGGTACGATCATCACAGACACTGATGATGACAGCCAGCAGGCACATTGCTGAGCACTGAGCACTGAGACCCGACTGCCTGGCTGCAAAAATGAAACAGAAACCCTGCTGTTTTCAACCTCATCAGTTTGCCTTCCTCGCAGGAAATGTCAGCCTCACAGAAACAGCCCCAAACTCTGCCCTGAGCTTGCTGCCTCCTGCTCTCCCCCACTCTGAAGGTGGGGCTTGTTCTAGGCTGAGATTACAGGTGGTGATTTGGGGGCTCAAGGGTAGCCCTCTCATGGGAACACAGCATAGTGGACCTGACCCTGGGGACCACCCCCCTCCCACCAGGTCCTGGCCCTCCTTCATCCCCCTCTTCTTAATCAGTGAGCCAGGATTATGATCCTGGTGAAAAATGATGTGAAGCCACGTGGGCAGCATGTGGAAGCAGTCCCCAGGATTCGATGGCGAATAAAAAGCGGTCTCCGAGGAGGCCTTGCAATCGGCGAGGGTCTGGATGTGGCCCGCGGCACATGCTCCTGCCCCTTTCGCCCGTCCCCTGCATTGTGGGCCATTTGTAAAAGACAAGGGAGAAAACCCATGACAACACCAGGATTGTCTAGGTTTTGTTAGCAAAGACGAGATAAGCAAAACATTCTCTCAATAAAATTCAATTAATTTTTTTTCCTGGCTAATTTGTTTAGCCTTGTTTATCACAGAGGCTGAGATGTCAAATCTTGGGGTTGGGGGGGCGGCAATCCCCCCACCACCACCACCGCAGCCTGGTGCACAATAAGGAAACAAGCCGCCCTGACCAAGGTCACCCATCTGTCACGTGGCGCCACTGCCTGCCTCCGGAGCAGCTTCCTGGGGCTGCAAGCCGCTTCCTCAGACTTCTCCTTCCAGGCTCCTGCCAGCTCACTTCCCAGAGAGCGTCCCTCACACTGGGCCTGGCTTTCTACTCCGTGATGCCCCTCTTTCCTCCTGCCCACTTGCCTAGGAGAAGACCCCCCCTCCTTTTTATTAAAGGAGTTTTGGAATTGAAAAGCCAGATTCTCTGTGCATAGAATTTTCTGGAAATCTTGTAGCCCAGACCCTTTGGCCCAAGGCAGCCGAATGTTAAAGAGATTAGTTAATTAAGTCTCAGAGCACTGTCATCACTGTCTATTTCCTCTCCAGGCCAAGAGACAAAAGAATAGGTACATCCAGTCAGGGCCAAAGGACAAGACAGTGGGGAAAGAAATTCCTCCAGCCCTAGTATTTTAGCATCTCAAGTTTTCTCAGAAACACTGGATTCCAGATTTTTTAGGCACCTGAGAGCTGGGCTGCCCTGGGTGGAGTGGGCTGTATCCTGGACTCAGTTCAGAAGGCCTGAAAACAAGCCGGGTTCTGCTCCTTCTGAGCTGTATGACTTTGGGCAAGTACCTTCAATCCTTTGAGCCTCCATGTCTGCGTCTGAAGAACAGAGCTATTAATACCTATTTCACAGTGTTGCTGGAAGAGTGATCCGTAAGAAGATATATGGAAGTGCTGTAGGTATGTTTATACCTGTTGAGTCATGTGGGACTCAAAGAGGCAGGTGACTAGCTGAGGCTTCCCTCAGAGTCCTGGGGTACATCCAAGAAGTAGCCCCAGAAGTCACGAGAAAACTCGAGAGCTAGCCCACAGCTGAAACACTCACCTAGTAGGATGTGGCCATCTTTTGGTCCTTTCCTTTAGAAAATGGCACAAACTCTTTTTGTGTGTCTTAAAAAAAAAAAACTTTTAAAGACATATTCAGGTAAGTTTCTAAATTTGTTCCTCAGATTTGAAAAGCCTAATTTCTGAAGCTGACCTTTCGTCCAAAGTAAGCTGAGCGTTCTTGAATGTCTCCTCTGTGCCGCTTGGACACACCTCCATGGAGCTGCTACATGCCGTCCCCGGTTCGCATAAACAGCAGGCTCCGAGACTATGAGCCAGGACAGAGCAGGCTTTCAAGGTGCGCAAAAGAGAAATGTTGCAGTTTAGGCAAAGCATTCACGTGTTAGAATGAAGGACAGGAACTGTCGAAGCTGCTGCCATTGACAGGAAATTGATGTCCCCGTGGCTATTTACCTAGCAGAAATTAGTTTCCTTAGCAAAAGGGATGGAGAGGGCAGGTGGTTGGAGGAAGAAAACGGATTCCACGGAAGGAATTTTGCCCTTTGTCAGTTGCATCCCCCTGGTGCATCCCTTCTGGTAGTTTGCTTCATGGGTCTGTGCTGGTTACCTCGGTAAATCGGATCTAACCTCCAATGCAGAGCATAAAAGAGCAGAAGCATTCACAAAGGAGGGCAAGGGACACCCAGCAGAGACCAGATCTCTTATGAGAAACTGAAATCTGAGAACAGCACGAATGTACCTTGAACAGAAGGGCTTAGTGGTGACTGTTGGCAGGGCAGATCCCCTCTGCTTGTAGTAGGGCATTTGTCCCAGCCACACTTGGCACAGAAGGAAGCGGAATCACTAGGGTTGGAGGAAAGCCCTTGGCACAGGCCAGCAACCCCCTGCTTCTCACAGCCCCTATCCCGGGACGTGGGAAGACCCAATGACTCGGTGAGACTGTGGGATCCCTCTTGGAGACTGACTGGCTGAGTCCAAACATATCGGGGATGAGGCAGGGCTGGAGAGCTCCTGGTCGACCCCTCAGTCTCTCCTCAGGGAAGCAATGAAGCAGATGTGCTTTGCTGTGATCACAGGGCTTAGAAGGCTGTGCCTCTCCTCTCTGTTTCAACAGCAGAAGAATGTGGAGCCATCAGTGCAGGCCTCATGCTTTCACTGGACTCTAGATCCCTTTGCAACTACCCTCTTTTGATGGTGACCATTTTGACATCAGCCCCTCACACGCCAGAAATTAGCACCACAGCACAAGCAGATCTTTATGACAAAAAGTGCCCCCAGTAAATCCCATATCATTGTTCAGTCATCGCAACTCCTGGGTGTGTGTTCATTCAATAGGTCTTGGCTTTCGGTGGCGGGGCATGTACTGGGTGGGGGTGTTGTTCTGAGACCCCTTTGGGAATCCAATGAAAGCTAAAGATTCCAGCTATGGGACTTGAATTACAAGATGGCGGAGGAGCAGGAGGCTTAAATTTCGTCTGGTCCCAGGAATGCAGCTAGATAGCTATCAGACCATTCTGAACACCTACAAACTCAACTGGAGAATGAAGAAAAGAATAGCAGCAACTCTAAGAACAGAATAGCCACCACTTTCTGCAAGGAACCCAGTTTAAAACAGGAGTTGAGCTCCAGCTCGACGTTCCAAGATGGCGGAGGAGCAGGAGACCTAAAGTTCATCTGGTCCCAGGAATTCAGCAAGAGAGCTACCAAACCATTCCGAAAACCTATGAATGCAACTGGAGAATGAAGAAAAGAGTAGCAGAAACTCTATGAACAGAAAGGCAACCACTTTCTGCAAGGAGGAGAAAAGATGGAGGAGGAGTAGGCGACCCTTTCTCAGCTGGTCCGAATCGAGCTGGATATCTACCAGACCATTCTGAACACCCACAGAACCAGCCTGAGATGCAGGAAGATACATCTGGATCTCTACAAATGAACATCTCCAGTGCTGAGTATTGAGGTA
>NC_048222.1:103657368-103831388 GCF_002007445.2 Ailuropoda melanoleuca | reverse complement strand
TGGCCTCGGCCACAGAATTAATACATATGGATGTATCCCAATTATCAGAAATGGAATTCAGAGCAACAATGGTCAAGATGATGAGTAAACTTGAAAAAAGCATCAGAGAAAGCGTTGCTGAGAATATAGAATCCCTAAGGGCAGAAATGAGAGCGAATCTGACAGAAATTAAAAACTCAGTGGGCCAAATACAGTCAAAACTAGAGGCTCTGACGGCCAGGGTCACCGAGGCAGAGGAACGCGTTAGCGAATTGGAGGATGGGTTAGTAGAAGAAAAAACGAAAATAGAAGCTGGTCTTAAAAAAATCCACGCCCACGAATGTAGATTACGGGAGATTACTGACTCTATGAAACGATCCAATGTCAGAATCATCGGCATCCCTGAAGGGGTGGAGAAAAACAGAGGTCTAGAAGAGATATTTGAACAAATTGTAGCTGAAAACTTCCCTAATCTAGCAAGGGAAACAAGCATTCGTGTCCAAGAGGCAGAGAGGACCCCATCCAAGCTCAACCAGGACAAACCTACGCCACGGCATGTCATAGTGCAATTCGCAAATATTAGATCCAAGGATACAGTATTGAAAGCGGCCAGGGCAAAGAAATTTCTCACGTACCAAGGCAAAGGTATCAGGATTACGTCAGACCTGTCTACAGAGACCTGGAATGAGAGAAAGGCTTGGGGGGGCATTTTTAAAGCTCTTTCAGAGAAAAACATGCAGCCAAGGATCCTTTATCCAGCAAAGCTGTCATTCAGAATTGATGGAGAAATAAAGACGTTCCAAAATCGCCAATCATTAACCAATTTCGTAACCACGAAACCAGCCCTACAGGAGATATTAAGGGGGGCTCTATAAAGGTAAAAAGGCCCCAAGAGTGATACAGAGCAGCAAGTCACAACCGATACAAAGACTTTAAAGAGAAATGGCATCATTAAAATCATATCTGTCAATAATCTCTATCAATCTAAATGGCTTAAACTCTCCCATAAAACGCCACAGGGTTGCAGATTGGATAAAAAGACATGACCCATCCATTTGCTGTCTACAAGAGACTCATTTTGAACCCAAAGATGCATTCAGACTTAGAGTAAGGGGATGGAGTACCATCTTCCACGCAAATGGACCTCAAAAGAAAGCTGGAGTAGCAATTCTCATATCAGATAGACTGGATTTTAAACTAGAGGCCATAGAGAGAGATACAGAAGGGCACTATATTATTCTTAAAGGAAGTATTCAACAAGTGGATATGACAATTATTAATATATATGCCCCCAACAGGGGAGCAGCAAGATACACAAGCCAACTCTTAACCAAAATAAAGAGACATATAGATAAGAACACAGTAATAGTAGGGGACCTCAACACCCCACTATCAGAAATAGACAGAACACCCTGGCAAAAACTAAGCAAAGAATCAAAGGCTTTGAATGCCATACTCGACGAGTTGGACCTCATAGATATATATAGAACACTACACCCCAGAACCAAAGAATACTCATTCTATTCAAATGCCCATGGAACATTCTCAAGAATAGATCATGCTCTGGGACACAAAACAGGTCTCAGCCAATACCAAAAGATTGAAATTATCCCCTGCATATTCTCAGACCACAACGCTCTGAAATTGGAACTCAACCACAAGGAAAAACCTGGAAGAAACTCAAACACTTGGAGGCTAAGAACCATCCTGCTCAAGAATGACTCGATAAACCAGGAAATCAAAAAACAAATTAAACAATTTATGGAGACCAACGAGAATGAATACACAACGGTCCAAAACCTATGGGATACTGCAAAGGCAGTCCTAAGGGGGAAATACATAGCCATCCAAGCCTCACTCAAAAGAATAGAAAAATCTAAAATGCAGTTTCTATATTCTCACCTCAAGAAACTGGAACAGCAACAGAGGGACAGGCCTAACCCACTGACAAGGAAGGAGTTGACCAAGATTAGAGCAGAAATCAATGAATTAGAGACCAGAACCACAGTAGAGCAGATCAACAGGACTAGAAGCTGGTTCTTTGAGAGAATCCATAAAATTGATAGACCACTGGCAAAACTTGTCCAAAAACAAAGAGAAAGGACTGAGATTATTAAAATTATGACTGAAAAGGGAGAGGTCACGACCAGCACCATTGAAATTGCAAGGATTATTAGAAACTTTTATCAACAGCTATATGCCAAAAAACTAAACAATCTGGAAGAGATGGAGGCCTTCCTGGAAACCTATAAACTACCAAGACTGAAACAGGAAGAAATAGATTTCTTAAATAGGCCAATTAACTATGAAGAAATTGAGTCAGTGATAAACAACCTTCCAAATAATAAAACTCCAGGCCCAGACGGTTTTCCTGGGGAATTCTACCAAACATTCAAAGAAGAAATAATACCTATTCTCCTAAAGCTATTTCAAAAAATAGAAACAGAAGGAAAGCTACCAAACTCATTCTATGAGGCTAATATTACCTTGATCCCCAAACCAGGCAAAGACCCCCTCAAAAAGGAGAATTACAGACCGATTTCTCTAATGAATATGGATGCCAAAATCCTCAACAAGATCCTTGCTAATAGAATCCAACAGTACATTAAAAGGATTATCCATCATGACCAAGTGGGATTCATACCTGGGATGCAAGCATGGTTCAACACTCGCAAATCAATCAATGTGATACATCATATCAACAAGAAAAGACTCAAGAACCATATGATCCTCTCAATTGATGCAGAAAAAGCATTTGACAAAATACAGCATCCTTTCCTGATTAAAACCCTTCAGAGTGTAGGAATAGAGGGTACATTTCTCAATCTCATAAAAGCCATCTATGAAAAGCCTACTGCAAGCATTATTCTCAATGGGGAAAAGCTGGAAGCCTTTCCCTTAAGATCAGGAACACGACAAGGATGCCCACTCTCGCCACTATTATTCAACATAGTACTAGAAGTCCTTGCAACAGCAATCAGAAGACAAAAAGGGATCAAAGGTATCCAAATCGGCAAAGAAGAAGTCAAACTGTCTCTCTTTGCAGATGACATGATACTCTATATGGAAAACCCAAAGGAATCCACTCCCAAACTATTAGAAGTTATAGAACAATTCAGTAAGGTGGCAGGATACAAAATCAATGCCCAGAAATCAGTTGCATTTCTATACACGAATAACGAGACTGAAGAAAGAGAAATTAGGGAATCCATCCCATTTACAATAACACCAAAAACCATGCGTTACCTTGGAATTAACTTAACCAGAGACGTAAAGGACCTATATGCTAGAAACTATAGATCACTTTTGAAAGATATTGAGGAAGACATAAAAAGATGGAAAAATATTCCATGCTCATGGATTGGAAGAATTAACATAGTTAAAATGTCCATACTACCCAGAGCAATCTACACTTTCAATGCTATCCCGATCAAAATACCGAGGACATTTTTCAAAGAACTGGAACAAATAGTCCTTAAATTTGTATGGAACCAGAAAAGGCCCCGAATCTCCAAGGAACTGTTGAAAAGGAAAAACAAAGCTGGGGGCATCACAATGCCGGATTTCGAGCTGTACTACAAAGCTGTGATCACAAAGACAGCATGGTACTGGCACAAAAACAGACACATCGACCAATGGAACAGAATAGAGAACCCAGAAATGGACCCTCGGCTCTTTGGGCAACTAATCTTTGATAAAGCAGGAAAAAACATCCGGTGGAAAAAAGACAGTCTCTTCAATAAATGGTGCTGGGAAAATTGGACAGCTACATGCAAAAGAATGAAACTTGACCACTCTCTCACACCATACACAAAAATAAACTCCAAATGGATGAAAGACCTCAATGTGAGACAGGAATCCATCAAAATTCTAGAGGAGAACATAGGCAACAACTTCTATGACATCGGCCAGAGCAACCTTTTTCACGACACATCTCCAAAGGCAAGAGAAATAAAAGATAAAATGAACTTATGGGACTTTATCAGGATAAAGAGCTTCTGCACAGCCAAGGAAACAGTCAAAAAAACTAAGAGACAGCCCACGGAATGGGAGAATATATTTGCAAAGGACACCACAGATAAAGGACTGGTATCCAAGATCTACAAAGAACTTCTCAAACTCAATACACGAGAAACAAATAAACAAATCATAAAATGGGCAGAAGATATGAACAGACACTTTTCCAATGAAGACATACAAATGGCTAACAGACACATGAAAAAATGTTCAAAATCATTAGCCATCAGGGAAATTCAAATCAAAACCACACTGAGATACCACCTTACGCCAGTTAGAATGGCAAAGATAGACAAGGCAAGAAACAACAATTGTTGGAGAGGATGTGGAGAAAGGGGATCCCTCCTACATTGTTGGTGGGAATGCAAGTTGGTACAGCCACTCTGGAAAACAGTGTGGAGGTCCCTTAAAAAGTTAAAAATTGAACTACCCTATGACCCAGCCATTGCACTACTGGGTGTTTACCCCAAAGATACAGACGTAGTAAAGAGAAGGGCCATATGCACCCCAATGTTCATAGCTGCATTGTCCACAATAGCCAAATCATGGAAGGAGCCGAGATGCCCTTCAACAGATGACTGGATTAAGAAGCTGTGGTCCATATATACAATGGAATATTACTCAGCTATCAGAAAGAACGAATTCTCAACATTTGCTGCAACATGGACGGCACTGGAGGAGATAATGCTAAGTGAAATAAGTCAAGCAGAGAAAGACAATTATCATATGATTTCTCTCATCTATGGAACATAAGAACTAGGATGATCGGTAGGGGAAGAAAGGGATAAAGAAAAGGGGGGTAATCAGAAGGGGGAATGAAACATGAGAGACTATGGACTATGAGAAACAAACTGAAGACTTCAGAGGGGAGGGGGTGGGGGAATGGGATAGACTGGTGATGGGTAGTAAGGAGGGCACGTATTGCATGGTGCACTGGGTGTTATACGCAACTAATGAAGCATCGAACTTTACATCGGAATCTGGGGATGTACTGTATGGTGACTAACATAATATAATAAAAAATCATAAAAAAAAAAGATTCCAGCTATGGGAAAATGAACACACATTCTAAAATTTGTGTATAATTTCAGGGGGTTCATGCATTCTTTGAACTGCAGATTAAGAATTCTAACTTCAATTGTTTTCAAACTTAGGGCAGTACCTAGATCTCTGTCACTTGTCCTTGGACCGAGAGGACATTCGTGCAGCATTCTGGTAAAGGCAGTGGTAATCCACACACTCAACCCCCTAGGCTTGGGCAGTGCAGTGACCTCATTGATGCTTGCCTCTTTGTTCTTTAGGGATCCGGTGCTTCTACTGGTACCAGGAGCCTTGTCTAGAAATGAATGGATCCAGACCATGGAGTGTGTGTATGTAGGGAGACATCGGGATAAAAAAATCACTCCTCTCACCGACCAGATAACAATGAAATCTGATGGAAGTTGGTTTTTCTTTTGATGTAGGGCTTTAAAAATGAAAATATAAACTATATTTTCATGAACTACTTCTTAAAAGCTCTCCAAATGGTTTTCAGCCATGATTCAGCAATATCTACATCCACCCACACTGTCAAATACTTACCGTAGGATTGTGCCTTTTTCTTGCAGGTTAGTTCCCAAGGGAGCTATAGAAAAACTTTCATGAAATACCTAAAGGGGTTGGGATTTCTAGTCTAGAGAAAGAACTGCCCAGTGATTTCTGACCTGTCCCTATACTCGTTTATAGGGATTTAGCAACTCTAGTTACTTGGCTATAGAGTTAGAACTCACAGAGGTCAGGGGACTCCTGGGCTGATGGTACCGTTCTAGGGCAACCACCTTTGAACTGGGTGCTGAGGAAGAATGAACAGATCTGCAGAGAAAAACAGAAGCAAGTGCCAGGTGGACAGGGAACAAGAAAGAGTAGCCTCAGCGCCTGTAGGCAGCTAGGAAGATTCTCTGCAGTGGCGCTGTCAACAATTCCTCCCATCTTGTGTGTACACAATGCTTTCTGTAGCAGGAGGTGGGCTCTGTCTGCTCTCCCCTCAAAAGTCCAGCTGGCCTTCTGACTTGCTTTGACCAGTAGCAGGTGTCGAGAATGGTGTTGTCTGACTTCCAGAAGAGGTCTTCAGAGGGCTTACAGTTTCTGTTTCAAACCTCTTGGAAGCCAGTCACCATGGAAAGATGCTTGGACTAGGTTACTGCATGATCAAAGTCCATGAACAGTTTATGTGAAGGGGAACAGAGGGGCCCCAGCCCCCAGCCCCTAGTAAGCCCCAGACCTGTGAGTGAGGCTGTCTTGGATCCTCCAGCCCCAGTCCAGCCCCCTCAGCTGATACCATGTGAAGGGAGAAGGCCAGCCACACTAGCCTGCCCACGTCTGAGCCATCCCAGCTGAAGCCCCAGACGTTGTAGCACAGAGACAAACCATCCATCCTGAGCTTTGACCCACAAAGTCATGAGAAAATAAAGTGGTGCTGTGTTAAGTCACTGGGTTTGGGGTAGTTTGCTGCACAGCAGGAGATAACGGCTCCCCAGTATCCCTTCCTCTCTCGTCTTTACTGGCAGGAATCAGACCGTGCTCCAGGTAGCAGTATGTCTACTTAAAAACAAACAAAAACCAACCAACCAAACAAACAAAAAAACCCATTTCCTCTTCTTGCTTTCAGCTGCCCTTTCTTTCATCTTCCTTTCAGGTGACCACCACTGGGTCGAAACTCTGGGATAGCTTTCCAAAAGGTCATATGTAACCAGCATTCCTTTTTACGAGAAGCCCTTTGCCCCCTCCCCCTTCTTCCAGACTAGGACACAGATGTTATGCTTGGATGGGCAGCAGCCACTTTGCAACAATGAGGACAAATGCCCCACCTCTGGATTCCTAAGGACAGGAGTGACTGACTACTTTGAACTTGTTTCGTGAGAAAAAGAAGACTTTTGATAGTTTAAGCCAACATTATGGTTTTGCTTTTGGTTATTGTTTTGTTGGGTTTTTGTTGTTTGTTTTGGTCACTCACATCAAATACATTTGTAACTTACAAGTTACAAATTCCTGGCCCTCATGAGACCCCGCTGCATTTCTGCCCTTGGATTCTGTGAGATACCCCTGTATCTTAATTTTCTTTTTTAATTTCTTGTCTTCACCTAGCTTGTGTAGGGTTCTGTTGCCAGCAATCAAGCAATCCCTTGCCAGGACAGGGATGCTTGAACCAAGGATACAAAGGAAGAGTTTAGCAAAGACCATGTTCTCTTTCACTGATGACAAGGCCAAGAGGCCATTTATCAGTAGCAGAAGAGTTGAGGGCTAAGAACGGCTTTGGTCATGAACCACTGGAAAGGTTGCCAGGGGTCTTTGGCCAACCTCCTTTCTTGGAAATCATTTGAGCAAGACAGGCTGCTGCCTTTAGGGACTGGGCTGGTTAGGTACGGCCCTCCCTGTAGACAAGCTCATCAAAGTTCAAAGCATGGATGTGTGAGACGGGTGCCTTTGTGAAATCAAACATTAGGGTCAAGCAAAGAGTTCAAGACATCTCTTGGCCCTCTATCTGCACTCTGGTGAGGCCTCAAAAGAGAAACCACAAAGCTGAAGGGAACCCTGGACATGGCCCCTCTATTCGTTTTCTACGTCCATGGGCTTCAGTGCTCTGCTTGCTTGATGGCATAGAATGGAGTCGGCCCATTGACATTTATGAGTTCTGGTTTCTTGGAAGCATCTTCTCCACAAAATCCTCCAGCTCTGAGTCTTGCCACCTGCAAGGGAGATTGATCCTGGGCAAGGGGGTCGTCAACGCTGCTTAGAGCATGCAGACTCGGAGGGCTCTGGGTCAGCTTTCATGTGGTTTCTAGGTAACACTAGTTCAGCCCTCCTGCTATGGGCAGGGATGGACTTCCTAAAATTCAGGGGCAAGGCCCATTCTGAGAGCTAGCAGATCCCAAGTGTGCTGCTTCCTGGGAGGAAAGGACACTGTTCTTTGCTCTCCTCCTTTCCAATTTGGAAAAGGCCGCCAAGCAAAGCAAGCATTCATTTCCTTCATGGAACTGCTGAAAGCCCCAACTTTTCACACAACCACGAACTTCCTTCCAATGGACCTATCAGTATTGAAATGTCATCTCAATGGTAGCAGAAATTTTTAACTTCTTAGTTATTTGAAGGGAGGACGATCAAGAAAGAGGAGTAGAAAATTTGATAGTTCTTTTTTAATATGCCTTACGTAAAAGCATTTTTCTGAAAGATGTTGGTTTGTTACTATCCAGCATTCGACCCCAAGAGAAAATTGCATCCTGATGGAAAACTAGAAATTCATTTCCGAGTACTAAATTGTAGACATTTATCTGAAAAAATGCTCAATGTGCATTTTTAAGTGAAAAAAATGTGGGTTACAAAACTGCATAGAATGATATTAATTTTGCCTAGAGAGGAAAGAAAGAAAGAAAGAAAGAAAGAAAGAAAGAAAGAAAGAAAGAAAGAAAGAAAGAAAGAAGAAAGAAGAAAGAAAGAAAGAAAGAAAGAAAGAAAGGGAGGGAGAGAGAGAAAGAGGGAGGGAGAGAAGAAAAGAAAAAAGGGAAGAAATAATTTTAAAGATATATTTATCTATTTCCAAAAAAACAGTAGACATTTTAAATAGTAAAAATCACTATAGTATTTATTGAGGATGGAACTAGTTGTGATTTTTTAATTTCTTTTACTTTCTCTATTATTTAGATTTTCTATAATGAGCAAGTATTTCTTTAATGTTACTAAAATGTAACTTAAGCTGACATTAACTAATCTCCTTATACAATGTCTAAAAACCTTATATCATTGGTTTCTTAGAATAATAATGTATGCATGGGTTGTCAGTTTATTTTCTAACTATAGCTCGTTTTGTTTTTGCTATTCTATGGGGCAAATAATGGAATAGATAAAATCAAGCTCATCAAGAGTTCAAAATATTATCTTAGAATCCTGTCCTCCATCCTCCAAGATTATTTGCTTCTATCACTCGTCACGGCCTTTCATTCTTTCAACAAATATTTTTTGAGCATGGGGTGAACTAGAGCAAAACTGTGGCTAGGAAACACACAGTCTCTTTGGGGTTTCCTCAGGGGACATAATAAGTTCCATCCTGAAAACCAGCTTCCTCTGCTGGTCAAAGGTTGCTGGAGAGCATATGAAAGAAATGTTCTGGGACGACGTGTGAACTCCAGGTAAGAGGGCCGACCATGCTCCGCTATTAGGATCTGCTGCGACTGCCAGTAGGAAAAATGGGGGCAAATGGGCTGAAGATTGACTGTACCTGCTTGGTGTTCATATTACAGAAACCAAAAAAGCAGGGAAGGCGCAAAAGAAAAAGAGCAAACAGTCTGCTTAACCCATGTAAGAAAGAATCCACCTTTGCCTAAGAGAGAGCCAGCCTTTGTCCTGTCCCCACTCCTACCCCAACGCTGCTGCATTTCCAATCTGCTTTTTCTGTCCACTGAAAGCTGAGAGCCACATCTGGCTTCAGTATTTGCACGTCCTCCCCTTTGCTGCCATATCCCCATCCCAAGGGAGCACCTTCAAAGGCAACAGTCTTACGAAGACCGGGATCCACTGCATCCCCGCTAAGATCCGATCTGCACCTCGGATGGCATGATTGCCCGCTAAAACCTGATTTTCCACTCAGAAAGCAAAGATCAAGATTCAGTACTCTATTTTGACAAAAATAAAATAAATTTGAAAATGCTGGAGATATGTGGTTTGTTGTTTCCCACCTTGACAGCCACAACCATTTACAAATCTTTCTAATGTTTTGTCAGGTTCTGGATCCAATGCTTTGCAGTCATGCAGAGCTGCCCATAATGGTGATTTATGTGCTTGGTGAGTTTATGTCCCCCATTCTGCTAGGGTCGTTTACTTCCACGGGAGGGTGATACATACAAGGTTGGCTTCCACGAGGTGCCGCTCGGACACGTTTGTCCTGCAGGAGGGATGGGGGTTTGGGGAGGCAGACTGAGTTCAAGGGTACCCAGCTCAGGAACTGATCAGAGTTGAGCAGTCTGTAGTTTCTTCTCATTCCTTCAGCCATGCCCTCTCCTCAAATTGGTGTGTTCTTGTTGTCACTGTGGTCGTGGTCGTTTTTGGACAATTCTCAGCATTGTGTTTGTTTTGTTTTTAATTGTTCACACTTCCCAGAGTGGGGTGCTAGTGCCTGATTTAGAGAGGAACTCGCCTCACCTCTGTGCTTCATTCACCTAGCCCTCCAACACTAGCACCTGAAGTGAGAGCAAATTTGCACGCGAATTTGAGAGACTCCTGCCCATGAGTGAATCAGCTCAGGGACTTACAGAATTTCTGGGGAAAAGTGCAAAAGCCACACAGCTCGGAAGAATTCAGATGAGGAAAACCTCTCTCCTGGTGCAGGGCCGCGCCCAGGTGAACGGATTCTACCTCAGGCAGCTGGGGGGCCTGAGGAAAAGGGAGCTTTTTCTTCCAGGGAGTAAATAAATAGTGTAGGTTAATGTGTGATCAGTTGTGTGAAATCCCCACAAGTCTCAGGGCATTAAACAGCACAGTAGATTAAATGACACCAATTACCATTATATTACCGTGAGAGAATGATTAAAGTGTAAGCCATCACGACGAATTCGAGTGATCTACATGACTCAATCAGCAAAGCAGCCACACCAGGAGAAGCTTTTGATGCTAATGGAGAAGCCCCCCTGCATGTCAAGTAGCAAAATGTCTACGTGGCAATTCCACCTGCTCCAGGAGCTCAGGCACTTTCGAGCCACTCCACATAAGTATATATCAATTCCTAAAAATTAACGCTATGGTATTCTAATAACTTACATTGGAATAGCTCTTTGCAGACACTCAATACAGCAGTTTTCATTAAAAAGTTGACACAGATTATTGCAGAGCATTTCTCCTCCAATGACAATTCATTAAACAGATAGAAAACTCACCACAGAGAAATATCATTATTATTAATAAGCATTTATTACGTCCCCACAGCACGCGACTGGCTGAAGAGGATATAGACATACTGGGGAACTCTACACCCAGCTAAATTACAATCTAAATAAAGGGTTATTAACAAAAATTATGCACAAGGCTGGATGTATGGGTATATGGAACAAGGGCTGGTTATGAAAAATCCAGCGGGCTTTCTAGCAGGTGAAGGGAGAATGAACCAGAATGTGAACCTTCGGTTGATAATGACCGTGCACAAGAGGACAGTACCCTCCTAGCTTATTTTCTTCCCATCCTTGTCCTATAGAAATAGAATTAGAAATGCAAGAGCACATAGAATTTTTTCCCATGTAGGCAGTTATTTCTAGATGGTCTCTGTCGGCCAACCTGTCTTGGTGACATTTCATATAGAAACTGTAAATGTCCCGGCCTCAGTAGAGACTCCGATATTACCCAGGTGAACAGAAACAGTGTGGCATCATTGTATTCTTTCCATCTTACTTTAATTCCCTCAGTCAACCACAGCTCCTGATAAAGAAACACCTATCACTCTGCCCAACTCTCTGACCTACTTTGACCAAATGAAATAACATCCATATTTGAAGTCGTTTTGTTTTGTTTTTTTTTCCCCTGACCAGGCAAATTCTTTTCACAAATGATGCAAGTCTGCACCATAGTCTTTTCATATTTTTCTTATTATAACCTGTGGTCATTCTTATAAATTAAGGATGATTAAGGTGGACATAACCTCTGGGACATTTTTCCCCATTCTTCCTGAATTTTCCCTCCACTGTTCCAGTGCTCCTTACAAGGGAGAATGGGTGGTGCAGAGGATGTGAATTTTTGAAGGCCAGTGGCCTTGGGGTATAAGTTATATAAGTCAGGCTCTGACACACACGCCCTTGGGCAACTCAATTTACTTCTCTGAGTCTAGCTCTCCTCCATGTAAAATAAACAAAATAATTCCTCCTTCAAAGGGTGGTAAGGATTACATGAGATAATATGTGTCAAGTTTTGGACATGTAATTGTTGATTGATTTCAGTTACCAATCTGTTACTTCTATGGTAATTTTGGGGCGCAGGACCTGGTTGTCTCATGCTCCCTTGGCTTCATCACAATTAATTGTTGAGGTTGTCTTTTTTGGGGGGGGTGTTGCCTTTAAATTAAGAATGCAATAGTTTAAAGTATATAAAGGATGAGAAACACAAAATGTGACTGTATCACTTTATTTCTCCATTTTAAAATATTGATATGCTCTGTTTAATATTAGAAAAGGTGAGGTCTGGAGTGGGTTGAGAATTTAGTGACTACAACATTTCTTTTTCAGCAGGAATGACTGAGCCTGGGCTGAAAAAATGGTATTGTCTAATATTACAAATAAAAGACTGCTTTTGATGCTATATATATGGCCAACAGGGGGTATTAGAATGATTTTTAACAGTGTTTGTCAAAGTTCAGTGTACATGGGCATTACCCTGATACTCCCAGTGGGTGCTGAACAGCAGCTCGCATTTTTGACAAGCTCACCATATGATTCTGATGCAGGAGAACCACACTTTGATAAACACTAACTCAAAAGCTCATGATTAGAAAAAGAGATCAGCAACATAAACCAGGTGCCAAAATATATTTGTCTCCTTCTCATTTACCTCCTTCCTCCTCTTCATCTTCCTCCTCATTTTGTCTGTCCCTGTCTCCCTCTCAATATGACTCAGCCACGAGGCAGGAGGAGAAATGAATATGTAATTCTTTCCCTCCTGTAAACAGCAGAGGTGGGAGTAAAGCGTTAGGAAGAAGTATTAGCAGCACTGCTGAATGAGAAAACCTGTGGTAATCAAAAGATTCCTTTCCTGGAGAAAGTTAAAATCTGCAGCAGCAGAAAAGTTACAAAAGTTAACTATTCGGTGAAACTCCTAAAATTCCTAGAGGACCAATCAAGTGTGGAAGGTAAGCATCTAAGAGGAAGAAACCATAAAGAAACCCTAGTCCAACCTAAAACCACAGAAAACGAGACTGGATTAAGCAATGTTTAAAAAGAGTTCAAAGTTAGTGAAGAATGTCTAAATCTACATCAGCATTTAGCTATCTCCAAAATGGTGGTTTTCACGCTTTCAAAAACTATAGGTATCAGTCAGGATAGGCTGCGCTATGCTGCAGTAACAAATGAACCCTGAAATGTTAGTGGTTTAAGACAACAAAGAATTATTCCTAGCTCACGCTGAATATTTTGAACTGGCTGAATGCTCTTCTCTATGTTATCCTCCTCATCCTCCTGCTGGGACCCACACTGATAGAGTAGCTACTCCATTGCCAGGAGCCATTTGTCTCAGTCTGTGTGGACCGCTATCACAAAATACCACAAGCTCAGTGGCTTAAATGACAAATTATTATCTCTCATGGTTCTGGAGGCCAGGGAGTTCAAGATCATGGTGCTGGAAGATCCAGTGTCTGATGAGAGCTCTCTTCCTGGTTCATAGGTGGTGGCTTCTTGTTGTGCCCTCACATGGCCCAGAGCAGAGAACAGCTCTCTCTTGTCTCTTCTTATAAAAACCTTCATGAAGGTTCCACTCTCATGATCCAATTATTGCCCCTAGGCCCCATACCAAATAGCATCACCTTGAGGATTAGGGATTCAATACCTGAATTTTGGGAGGACACAAACATGCAATCATAATACCATGGCAAAGGGAAAGGGCAGAAATGGAGGTGGTCTGGAGGGTCTTGCATTGGGAATTAAATGTTCCAGACCAGAACGATACCCTCATTGCCCAGAACTGGTCCCATGGCTCTATCCAATCATCAGAAAGTCAAGAACTACAACTCTACCAAATGCCTGGACTGGGGTTGTGTGGGGGAAGGGGAGAACCAGAATATTTGGTGGGCAACAATAACGTCGCCACACTATGGAACCTTTTTTATTCAAATAAAATATTACGCAGGACCCCACAACATGAGATTTGCAACTAGAGCTGCTCTGAACAAAACGAGGGGGGTTGAGGTCAAAGTTCAGTCCTCTCAGAGGACTGACATGTCAGTGGCCCTGACATGTATCAGAGGAGCCAGGACTCCTGGGGACAGTCTGACAACCGCTGCTCAAACCCATGCACCTCACCGTATGTCTTATTGAAATAGTATTCTCTATTTATTGGTGATTGTTTTAATAAATGATTTTATTTTAATGGAAAAAGTAAAATTAAATGGAAAAGTACTGCTCTGTGGCAAGCCTCAACCATTTGAACAGAGGTTGTAAACAAAGCATTATTTTTACACATCATAAATGCAGACAAAATGCTTATGAAAAAATAAGCATTTCTAAAAATAGTCCCTGGACTTTACATCCAGCCTAATCAGAGGAAGCAGGCACAAAAATTGGTCTTAAAAAGTGTACCCATGTTACCACATGGGTGAGCCTTGAGGACATTATGTTAAGGGAAATCAACAAGGCACAAAAAGACTCATACTGTGCTATTCCTCATGCCACTATACGAGGTATCTAGAGTAGTCGAGATCGTGGAAACTAAGAGTGGAGTGGTGGTCCCTGGGGGCTGGGGGAGGGGAGAATGGAGAGTTGCTCCGTGGATCTACAAGATGAGAAAGTTCTGGAGATTGGTTACGCCACAGTGTGTACATACGTAACACTACTGAACCGTGCATTTAAAAAATGGCTAAGATGGTGAATTTTATGTTATGTGTATTTTACCACAATTTTTAAAAACCTAAAAATAAAGTGTACCAATGGTTCCAAACCTATTCTTTTTAAAAAAAAATGTTTGTTTTGTTCTATCTGTTCACTAGCTAATATTTAAAACACTTTTCTTTCTCCTCTACGTAGCTTATCCAAATTAAATTTAAAATGTAACGTCTTCACCACAACAATGAGAAATCTGCGCACAGCCCAGGCTTCCTTCGCTGAACTCTTCACGCTCTGTTCTGGGTCAGAATAAAAAGTTTCCCTCATTATTCCCAGCTCTGTCTGATACGTAGCTTACCTAATATCAGGCTACCCAAGAGTACAGTGAGCTTGCCCCCGAGTCTTTGGAGAATCTGCATTGTTTTAGCTTTTCTGGCCCATATGGGAAAGGGATGCTGCCACTTCTGGAACTTCTGCCTGACAATAGCTGGCATCTACGGAATTTGCTGACCTTGCTTTCGTGGAGGCTGACGCGATGCGGAAGTCCTCTGCCTGAACACGTGAGTGGGCGGGGAGCAGGAGCAAGGTGAGGGCTGGAGGGGCCGCTCCAGAGGATACTGAGGGAACGTTAGTCATTGTCATGGGTGGGAGCACGTGTTGGGCTGAAGTACATGAGCTTTGGGGTTTGAGGGACCAGTCATGTGATGGCAGGCCAGTTGCTTAACCTTAAGCCTCAGTTTCCCTACCTCCAAAATCAGAATTGACCACAAATCTCGGAGAGTTCATTCACGTATTCAAAAATACTTAAGGAGTACCTTAAAATGTGCCAGGTGCTGGGAATATGCCAGTAAACGAAACAGACCAAAGTCCCTATTGTCATAGAGCTTAGATTCATCGCTTGGAAAGACTGCCAATAAACAAATCAGTTCAATATAGGACCTATTAGTGGTGGTAAGTGCAATGGAGATGACATGTGTGAGTGAGTGTGTGCGTGTGTGTGTGTGTGTGATTTTAAACAGGGTGGCCAGGGAAGCCCTCACGGGGAAAGCAGTACTTGAATAAAGAAAGACTCGAAGGAGGCAAAGGAGCAGGCCACATGGACGTCTGGCAGAGAGAAAACCAAGTGCAAAGGCCCTGAGGCCAGTGCAGCTGAATCAGAATAAGGAGGGGCAAGTGGTAGGAGATGCGGCCAGGGCAGTGGCAGGGCATGGGGCACAGATTAGGCCATTTGACTTGGGCTCTGAGTCAGAAGAGAGGATGCTGGAGCGGCGGGGAATGACGTGATCCAACTCACGTTTTAACAGACTCTTTCTGGCTGCTCAGCTGAGCATAGACCAAAGGGGACAAGGACAAAGGAAAGCGGCATTTGCAGTGGTCCAGGAGAGAGGTAACGGTGGCTTGGAACAAGGTGCTAGCCGCCGAGGGGGTGCAATGAAATGTAGGTAACACCGGTAAAGCGCTCACCACCATTTCTGGCACACGGGAAGACCTTAGTGGATGGCCTTGTGTTTATTAACAAAGTATGCGAGGAACAGTGTGAAATTGGGGGCAAAAAAGACACAACGTTCCATGTGCCAGACGTTATCTGGATAAGGAGAAGGCAGAGCCAGAAACCTGGGATAATGACAGCCGGGGCATCAGGGGTAATCACAGAGGCTCTATTTTGGGACCAGGAAAAAAGATTGTTCTAAGCTTCAAAGGCACCATGCGGGTCCTACAGTGAGGGATCTGTCCCCAAGCCAAAGCCTCCAGAGAAGCAGAGAATTAAGAAAAGTCAAGGTCAGCTGGATTCGGGGACACAGAGAGACAATAGTGATAGCATTTAGTTTGTATATTTTTATGTACTGAAATATATAAAATAGAAACCTCCCCAGGAAGTTGGAAACTACAGAAGCATCTCATACCATACTTGGACACTTTATTTCTCTGAACCAAAATAAAAGGAGCAAATGTAAAGCCAGCTTGGCCTTGCAGAAACCAAATGATCCCTCACCCTTTCTGTTTGGGGTAGATACTGGGACCTCTTGCCATGGCTATGCTTGAAGGGGGACCCCGCACGAGACAGTAAATGCTTTCAGGGCAACGTTTCTTGGACGTATGTGAGGTTGCCCCGTGGTCACTGACTGGGACACACTTCTGAATGTACACACACATTTGGAGCAAAGGACAATCTCCAATCGCTCCCTGGACTCATTATTGCCTGTAGCTCTCTGTAATTGCAAGAGAGGCTCGAGGTGCCAAACACTCAGGCCCCCAAAAAGGGAGACCCAGGGAGGGGTCACCACTGAGAGCCCCTGTCCCCAAGCCCCTGCTCTGAAGAGAACGCTGTTGTAGAACTGTAAGAAATGGCGGATGTGCAACCACATCTCTCTTTTGCACCAATTCCCCTGTAGGTGGAAGGCTCTAGAACAGCTCTGTTGAACATCTCTTTCTGAGCCTATGGAAATGGTCGACATCTGAGCTACCCAGGATGGGTAGTACTAGCCACGTGTGGCTACTGAGCTTTTGAAGCGTGGCCAGTGAAACTGAGGAACTGGGGTTTTAACTTGATTTCCTTTTAATTAACGAATATAAGTGTAAAGGGGCACATGAGGCTAGCGATGACCATATTTGGATCGCACAGCTTTGGAAGGTGGAAGGTTCACGAATTTTGTTTTTTTTTAAGATTTTATTTATTTATTTGACACACAGAGAGAGAGCACAAGCAGGGGGAGCAGTAGGCAGAGGGAGAAGCAGGCTCCCCGTCGAACAGGGAGGCCTATGTGAGGCTTGGTCCCAGGCCCCTGAGATCACGACCTGAGCCAAAGGCAGACACTTAACCCACTGAGCCACCTAGGTGTCCCAAGGTTCATGAACTTTAATCCCAAATCTCCTCCTCTCAACTCAGTAAAGATACAAGTGTCTCTGGGCTTGGGGTCTTAATTTTAGCAGGCTGAGGGAGCATGGGAGGAGTGTGCCCCCTGGCCCCACGGGCATGGCAATAGGCCTCGAGAAGCAGGAAGCCACTCCATCTCTAGGACCAGGCCAGGCCCCGAGGTCTCTCTGAGCCTTCGTTCTTTACTTCCTCATCAGGAGCTGTGAGAATTGAACTACTCTAAAAAATGAAGTGTTTTTTTTTTTTAAAGAAATTGTACTGTTTCTTTAACTTTTTTTCCCAGGGCCTCTGGGCTTCCAAATAAATGGGAAACTGTTTAATGATAAAGACATGTAGAATAGTTGGTATTCTCCATTGGTTTCTAAATTCATCCCATCTTAGGCAAGAAGAAAAACAAGTAGCCTTTTTGGCCATATTCCCTATATTTACAACGTGAAACCTCAAGGCCCGCCGTAAGCCTAAGTGACAGGAGCACAAACGGTGCCAAGCTCTGAAAATAGCTCCCAGAACAGCTAATCAAAGGGCCCAAAGTAGAGTGTTGTGCTGTTGTTTACATGACTTACCCTCCCAAAGAAAATAGCAGGAACAGAGACTGATAACTTTGTAGAAGTTACATTAGCTTTAAATAGGGGGATCAATGATAACTGTAAGAACCTATGTTGGGGTGTCTGGGGAGCTCAGGCGGTTAAGTGTCCAACTCTTGGCTTTGGCTGAGGTCATGATCTCAGGGTTGTGGGATCGAGCCCCACCTCAGGCTCTGCTTAAGATTTTCTCTCTCTCTCTCTCTCTCTCTCTCTCTCTCTGCCCCTCCCCCTCCCTCTTAAAAGAAGCAGCAGCTCTGTGAAAGTGAAAATTTGTTCCTATTACTGAAAAGTGGCTGAGACCCTCAATGGAGCAAATACAGCACCGTGGACTTCATAAACAAGGCTGAACATGGATGTAGGAAATGCGCGCCTGACGCATCTGTTACCGGGCAGACACAGAAAGGTGCTCTCATCGACGTGTCCTCTCTCGTTTGATCCTTTCACCAAGCCTATGAGGTAGCAATCCCTGGGATTGGTTAGGGGACAAGCCCAGGGTGACATAATGACAAGCGTGGAGCTGGAATTCTAAGCAGGCTGCCTCCACCCCTGCCCCCCGGCACTCGGCCCCAACAACAGGGGACGGTTCGCAAGAACACGAAGTAGTTTTCTTTTGTTTCACTTAAGATTTGTACCCACTCACTTCCAAAAGACTTGAGGCAGTTGAAAGATTAAAACAGCACAATAGGGGCGCCTGGGTGGCACAGCGGTTAAGTGTCTGCCTTCGGCTCAGGGCATGATCCCGGCGTTATGGGATCGAGCCCCACATCAGGCTCCTCTGCTGTGAGCCTGCTTCTTCCTCTCCCACTCCCCCTGCTTGTGTTCCCTCTCTCGCTGGCTGTCTCTATCTCTGTCAAATAAATAAATAAAATCTTTAAAAAAAAAAACAGCACAATAGCAGGTATTTAAGGATAACACTCTTGCTGAAGAAAGCAAAAGAAATAAAGAGATGTTCCAGACACGTGAGTGGAGCAGATTCGAACAGTTGGACTTTGAATTTGGTGCTAACTTTTCTGACAGCTAAGCCAAAAAGAGAAGCATATTAGGGTGCCTAGATTTTTGTCTTCCCGACAATATATACATCTACAAAGGCAAGATGTGTTCCTGGAATTAAAGTTAGGTAGGAATTTATCATGTAGGTCCTCGGATAAAGGACACTGAGTGACACAGAGAAACAGACTGTCCTCATTTGTAAAATGAAGGGGCTGCTCCGAAGTCACTTTCGAGTGTGGGGCGCGTACAAAACAGGGCTAACTAAAGTTCCCCAGCGCAGAAACGCCGTTCCGCAGAGTGCTACTTTTATTGACCCACCGTAAAGACAGAAGACATAATATACTAAAGCATAGCTTGGAGAAGGCATTTCTATAAGGAGTGGAGCGAATACGAGCTGGGATTTTGCTTTATGGGACCCAGCAATGCGGGGAGAGACTGGGCGAATGCCAATGACGAAGGGCTGTGCTGTGAGTCCTCCTATATATTACACGGGGTGGCTAATGGGAATATTATGTGGGTCATGCAGAGGACGGATCTCTCTTTGGGCAGCAGGCATCTATACACGGGCTCAAAACAGAGGAAGTAAATGTATGTTAAACATATACGGTCATTCATTTAAAATAATTGAACAAAATTACCTATCAAAACTGTATACTGTGGAGAATTAAAGGAATTGGGAGGGTGCTTCCTGCTTTCAGGAAGCTTATAATCAAATGCGGGTTTTCTCAATTTTTAAAGTGTTGACAGCTTGGGCTGGATAATTCTTTGCTGTGGAGGGAGGGGGGCTGCTCTGTGCATTGTGGGATGTTTATAGCGGCCTCCCTGGCCTCTACCCCCCAGAAGCCAGGAGGGCCCCCCCCCCAGTGTGACTAGCAAACATGTCTCTGGACATTGTCAAATGGGCCCCAGAGTAGAGATGGGAGTCACCCCCTGGTTGAGAATCACTGATCTATTATGTAAAAGAAGGGGAAAAATCATACACAAAACAAAAAATTCTACTGATTCTAGTGCAATGAGAATGAATTGTTAGTGACCCAGATGCAGAAAAGCTCTCTTCCAGTGAGAAAAGCGAAGATTGAAGGAAACTGGGGGGCATTTAAGCTAAGCCTTGGTGGATTTGATGAGATTCTTCCCGGTGGTGAAGAAGAAAGTTGTCTCTGGAACAAGAGCAGCCTCAGGAAAGGCTCGGAGGAAAGGGGTCATGGAGCGGGCTTCTCCAATCATTTCCAGTGAGCACACAATGTACATGGAAGGGAGAGATGAAGATAAGGCTGAAACCGGACAGCAGAGACGGGAAGGCTCTAAAGTATCAGGCAACAGATTTGGGACCTGAGTGAGTGGTCCGGGGGGGCTTTGAAAGTTTGAGTAGAGAGAGAATCATCCACCCTGCCCGAAGCAAATAACAGATGCTGTGTGTGTTGCGGGGGGAGAGATGAACAACGGGGGTGACGAACGGTGCAGATAAGAGAGCAGGAGAGTGGGAAAAGCAACACAACACAGGCACTGGAATGCATCAGGGGAAAGTGAGGGTGAGCAGGAACTCAAGATGTTCGGGGGGGTGCCTTCCATCACACACACAAACACCCCCAAAGGACTTGAGAAAGGCCCCACAGTTGTAGCCCTTAAAAGTGTGGGCTTTCGCGTGAGATCCTCCCAGGGAGGAGAGGAGCGGTCCATCTGCATTTGAGATAAGCCGCTCAAGGCACCTGTTAGAGCTGCATCGAGAGTGTGGCTGTTGCCATGTGTCCGCAGCCCTGGGCTGTCTCTGTCCTCATTCACCAGATTGCCCCAGCCTCTCTGCTTCCCAAGGGCTCCCAAGCTCTGCTGGGCTGCAGACTGTTTTGCAGTGAGAGCACGGAGAAGCCCCTTTCCTCCAGCATGATTTCAAGCTTCAGTACAGAAGACATTTTATAGTCTCTCTGTTCCTTCCAGTCCACTGCTCTGGTGGGGCTGAATAAATATTGACTAGCATATAAAACATAAGGCCTTTTATTTATATAGCCTCTTGCTCTGAAGGTTGCGTGGGAGCCTAGCAAAGGACAACGCGGCATGTGTGGAGTGCTGGGGGCCCCCGCTGCAGAGCAGACCGATGGCCACAGTTGTCAGGAGGAGGACTGCTTTTTCTGGGGTGCAGCCTGCAGCAGGCGGTGTGAGGGTTGAGCCAGCACCGACGGAGGAGACAGGGGTGCTGTGTTGATGTGGACTGGCTATTTTCTATCAGATGCGAATGCTTTTGGTCACGAATGGCAGAATACCCAACTACTACTAGTGGCATAAAGCAATTCATTTATTCCCATACAAGAAGCGTGAAGACAGGAGTTCGGACTGTGATGCGCCATGCAGAATCCTGGCTCTTCTTTGCTTTGCTTCTGCTTTTCTAATTCTTTGCTTTGTTGCTCTTAGCTGTTTGCTTCTCATCCTCAATAGTGCCATCTCATGGTCCCAAGTTGGCTGCTGGAAGTCTAGCTAGAAGGAAAGAGTAGGGGCAGTACTTGCTGCTCGCCAACGGGAGGCCTCTGGGAATTTCTGCCTCATTTCTTTCTGTCTCCTTGGCCAAGAGCAAGTGACATGCCCGATCATGGGCAAAAGGGAGGGAGATAAGTATGGCTGGCTTACACCAATTATGACTCAACCCTGGGTTTGGAGGAAGGGTCTACTTTGCCCAAGACCAAGAGACCTCTGTTCTGACCCAAATTCCAGGTCCCATGGTCAGGAAAGAAGCAAGATGATGGCTGTAAGGCAGGTGCTTAACAGAGCTGCTCTCAGAAGGGGTGTGGATAGGTAAAGGAGCTATTGCAGCCCGATCTCATTTTTGTTTTAGCAGCAAATGCCCCCTCCCTGGAGAATGACCACCTGAGCGCTGTCTTCCTTCTTTATCACAACAGGTGAGCCAGATCTTCTTGAGGGGGTGGGGACGGCTCAGTGGTCAAAGCTAACCCTCCTTTCCCACAGACGTGAAGCCAGACAGACATCATGGGGGAGACAGTGGATAGAACAAAGGTCTAGAATCAGCTAGACCAGCATCTGAGCGCCTGCGGTCAAAAAGCAGGGTCCGGTAAGGAGACAGGAACCACTGTTATGTTGACTGGGATGATTTTATAAAAAGAATTGTTAACTATAAGGAAGAGTTGGAATTAGGAACATATAAAAGCTTGGAGGAGGGGCACCTCGGTACTAGTGGTGTGCAAACCTTTGAGGAAGGGGTCCTTGATGCTCGGCGGGCGCTGGAGTCCTAGAAGGGGTGTGCCAAGGCTGGTCCCACAGCTGTTGGCAGAACTATGAACTGGACTCATCCGCCGCTGCGAGGATCAATGGTAGCAACTGCTAGACAGAAACATCCAGGAAACCCTCAGAGAGCACTCGGGAGGGTGCAGTCCCTCTCGCCTCCCTCCAGAGCCCCTTATGGTGAGAATTTACCAGGCAGCAGGTGGCAAAGGCGAAATAAACATGGAGGACCAAGTGCCCTTCTAGCATCACGAAGCATGGAACCGAAGCAGGGGGGTCTTGAAGGCAGATGCAACGACTTAACAAAAGACGCATTGTGGCAAGTACTTTACCTGTCACAACCTAAATTCTGTAACTCTTAGTGACCGCAGCTGCAGAATGGGGAGAATGTGGCCATCTGAAGATCATTAGCGGTGCCCCTCCTCCAAGCTTCATTGTGTTCCTAATTCCAACTCTTCCTTATAGTTAACAGTTCTCTTCATAAAATCATCCCAGTTAACATAACTGGTGTGGTTGAAGAATGCACATTTTGTCTGCTTACTCACTTGCCACTATTTTTCCAGCTCCTAGAACAGTGCCTAACCCACAGTGGGCGTTGGAAAGTAATGGTAGTAATTGTTATATTATTACTAACAGATTTCAAAGCCTAGAAATTAAAAAAAAATTTGTTTTTAATTAGAAAGAAAAAGGTGGGAGGACTTGCCCAAGATTACTAAGTTCAATAAATGAGTGCCAGGGCCAAGAATGGAGCGCAGGCCTGTCCTGTACCCTGATGAGGACATGATACACTAGTCCTGTTTTTATTCTTTTAGAACAGTGATGAGAATGTTATAAAAACAATTTAGCCACGGCGGGAATGAGGCATTATCTGCTTTTCTGTGAGGATGTTTGTGCCTCAATGGCTATTACTTGTGTGCAGCCCTGAGTGTACTTAGGCCAATGACGTCCATCCCTGAGGTCCTCAGAGGCATGTCCCCTGATGCGTGGCCTCCGTGGTGCCGAGGAAGGGATTTGTCTTCTCTGGCAGGCTCCAGGACCCTGATGCCCTCAGTCCAGCTCAGCTCCTCTTGCTCTGTGTCCTTCATGAACATTCCTGCCTGTGGGCCAGCATCAACCCACTTAGGGACCCGGGACTGGTCTCCTCAGAGTGTGTAATGAGCTGGCCCGGGCTGCAATGGATATGTCCAGGCTGTCTGGAAGACTGTTGGACATTTGTTGGGTTAACTACTTTCCTTTTTGCAATGTGAAAGGGCTTCAGGGGAGAAAAAAAAATGGCCAGCTAATCCCGGAACCTCTTCCGAGGGACCAAGCAGTGGCCTTTGTTCCAGCGGCCTTCTGGAGGAGCTGAAACCCACACTACAGCTCCTCCAACAGCTAGTTCTGGCTCCAGCTGCCCTGGGAACTCCGTCTCCCCCCGGGGCAGGGGAGAACAGAGGTCGGCTAAGCCTCTCTGAGGCTCCAGCTCCGTGGGCTTCAGGGGCTTTACGGGGAGGGAGTCTGCCAGCACACCTGGCCACATTTCCCTCCCGGTATCAGGGGAGAGATTCCCCAGCATGATCTCATTCCAACACAGCATGGTTCCACCCAGGCAAGAAGTCGAGACATCTGAAACTGGCAGACAGCCCTGTTTTCCTGTCGCTGTCAAACATGCAGAGTAGAATGAAAAAGATCAGTCAGATGTGGGAGCAATTGGGGAAGAAACAGGGAGAGAAAAAACAGGCAATGTCACCTTTTCTCTGACCCAGAAATGGCCTTTTCATCCTTGTGGTGATGACGCATTGAACATTCCAGGGAATTCCACCACTGGAAATAGAGGGGAGTTACTATAAGGGCTCAGGAGAAAACAAGTTGTCAGCAGGGTCCATGGCTTCTTGGGCATTCTACTGGAATAAAGGATGAGTCCTAGGGCCGGGCCCAAGTAGTCTCTCTTCCAGGGACCACTCCTGCCTTGGGGTTCCAGAGTCTCAGTCATCCCTCCAACCCCAAATCTCACTGGGGGTACTAAATCCCCTAGGATCTTCTCTAGATCCCTGGGATTTATCACTGACTTCAGAGAGACAGGCCACTTCATTTCCCATGTCCCTTCTTTTCCCAGAGCAGCATGTGGGGCTCACTGTCCCTATTGAGTGGGCTCATGCACCTGTAAGGCCAGTCTTGACTTGAGGAGGCACTGTGAATGCCTTCGTAGCGATGGAGCCCGGCCACGAAAATGAAGCTCCTGACTCCAGAATCAGCTCTGTCCTAAGGTACTGCGGGGTCCTTCAGGTACTTCTCAAGGGGTGTGGTGGTGGGTGTGGCTGAGGGAGGCGCGCGGCTGAGGGAGGCGCGCGGCTGAGGGAGGCGCGCGGCTGAGGGAGGCGCGCGGCTGAGGGAGGCGCGCGGCTGAGGGAGGCGCGCGGCTGAGGGAGGCGCGCGGCTGAGGGAGGCGCGCGGCTGAGGGAGGCGTGCCTCCTCTCTCCCTCTTCCCCCCGCCCCGCCAATTTCCAAAAGGCACTTGTACTTTTTTTCTTGGTTGATCTTCATTTGTTTCCACAGCACAGATATCATTTTATACATGTGTACATACTCTGCATTTCACATTCCTTCTCAAAGCAATTCCCCTGCATACGCAGTGTTGCAGTAGTCTATTGGGTGACCCTCACTCAAGAGTTAGCAAAAATGTGGATAAAAAGGAGGCAGAGCAGGAGCTGTCAGACCAGTTGAGGGTTGTCCCCTAAGCCCATCTTTACCACAAGACTCTCCCAGAAGACTTTACCACAAGACTCTCAGGGCAATCACCTGGACACGTGACACCATAGATGAATTTTCTTTCATTTTCATGGACTCCCACAATATGTACTTTTTGTTTGGCTGCTTTCACTCAACAAGCTGTCCTGTGTATGGGTAGCTTGTTCCTTGTCATGATGAGTGATATTTCCGTGTATCAATATACTCCAATTCAATTTTGCATTTCCTGTTGATGGGCATTCAGGGTGTTTCAAGTCTGCAGTAGTATGAATGAACTTGGCAAGAGCATTCTTCTCCAGCTCTTTTTTTTTTTTGGTAGATAGATGTTTTTATTTATATTGGATAAATGTCTGAGAGTGAAATTCCCAGATCATATGGTAAATGTATGTTTAACTTTATAAGAAACTGTCAAACAGCTTCCAAAATAGTTACACTGTTTTTTATACTCTCACCAACAGTGTATTAGAATTCCAGTTGCTCCACACCCTGGTCAACACTTGTGCTATTAGCCTTTGATTTCAGCATTTTAGTGGGTATAAAATGTAACCTTACTGTGCTTTTAATTCGAATTTTTTTTGATGATTAATGATGATGAGCATCTTATGTACTTATTAGCTTCTCATGCCTCTTCTTTGTTAATTGTGTATTCAAGTCTTTTGCCCATTTCTAACTGAGTTATTTTTTACTATTGATTTGTTAGTTTTTTATATGGTATGGATACAAGTTCTTTATCACATACATAAATTTTTAATTTTGATGAAGTCCAATGTATCACGTTTTTTCTTTTTATCAGTCCAATATATTAGATTTTTTTAACTGAAGGGTCATTAGTTTCAACTTAGTGATTCGACATTTATATGCATTATGAACTGATCACCAGGGTAAGTCCAATTGCCATCTGTCATGACACAAAGTTATTATGATATTATTGACTACATTCCCTGTGCTGTACTTTACATCCCCATGACTTATTTATTTTATAACTGGAACTTTGTACCCGTTTAATCGCCTTCACCTATTTTGTCTGTTCCCCCATCCAGCAGTTTCACTATCATCAATGATATATACTGGGGCTATATTCACTTATTCATTCAGCAGTTATTTTTTGAATTCCTACTGTGTGCCAGGCACCATGCAAGGCATCTAGGGTGGGATACAGAGGTGGAAAAGACAGACAATATCACAGCTCTCATTGAACTTCGGTCCTTGTTGGGGAGACAGGAAATAAGTAAAAAAATAATTTTAGGTAGTGGCCCACAGGAAGTAGACTCTGAGACAGAGATTTACAGGAGTGTTCTCAGGAACCACACATGTGCGGGTGAGGGGTTGTGCACGGTTCTGCAGGCTGGGCAGAGGGAAAAAGTCTCGCTAAGAAACCGTGGGAGCAGAAGCCTCACCCAGTCCTCCTGGAAGCTCTGGAGCTTGGCTAACAGAGATGTGTCTGTTGAGAGCAGGGGGTTGAGCATTTGTACCCCTGTGTGACCAGCCATTAGATACAGGCTGCTTGGGGGGGGCGGCCGTAAACGTGCGTGACGCAGCTTCTTGGGGCAAAGACTGATGCCTGGAAAGGAACTGATGGCAGCCAACACTCCCAGCAGCTAAAGCCACGAGTGCCACTCGGTCCTGAAGGGGGAGCTGGGTGGCACACCACAGTGTCCCCTACAAAATGCCGTGTGGGTGGCGGGAGCTAATCAAGGAGCTGAAGGGTGGGAATGAGTCAGGGCGGTTCTTTTAAGAAGGTAGTGAGGGAAGGCCTCTCTGAGGTGTCATTTGGGCAAAGACTTGACTGGTGTGAGGAAGTGAGCCATTCAAAGTCAAGGACACCAGTGGTTCTAAGCAGGCACAACAGGGAATGCAAAGCAGAGAACAAACTTGGCACAGTTGAGGAACAACAATAAGTCCAGTGTGTCTGGAGCCAAGAGAATGAGGGGGAGAGTGGTTTAATCACTGACATACCAGGAAACCAGATGGTGGAGGGCCTTGCAGACCACAGCGAAGAGTTTGATTTTTGTTCTAAGTACGATGGGAAACACTGGAGCACTTTGAACAGGGAAATATGATCTAATCCACACTTGTGAACATAGCCCTTCACTGCATAGAGAATAAATATATAGAAACAGAAGTGGAAGCAGGAAGACCTATTATAAGGCTACGGCAGTGACCCAGGTAAGAGGGGATAGTAGATGGCAACAAGGGTTCATGAATGGGGGGGTCTGGCCTGGAAAGGATGGGATTCTAAATATAGTATGTATGTGGAAGCAAGAGTTTGGGAAGAGAGGACCCAAGAATGATTTTAAGTTTTTGGCCTGATGAGGAAGAGCAGGTGTGGAAAAGGGCAGGTCATCAAGAATGCTGTTTAGAGGGCGCCTGGGTGGCTTAGTCAGTTAAGCGTCTGTCTTTAGCTCAGGTAATGATCCCAGGGTCCTAGGATCGAGTCCCGCATCTGGGAGTCTGCTCAGCAGGGAGTCTGCTTCTTCCTCTCCCTCTGCTGCTCCTCTCTGCTCCTGTGCTCTCTCTTTCTCTCTCTCAAATAAGTGAATACAATCTTAAAAAAAAAAAAAGAAAGCTATCTGGACATCTCATATTTAAGATGTCTAATACACACCCAAGAAGAGATGCCTTGCATATGGATATGCTTAGCTGGAGATTGAGGTCCTTTGTGAGATTCTGTTTGAAAATAAATGGGTTACTAAAAATTTGTTAAACACACACACACACACACACACACACACACACACACCAGAGAGAGAGAGAAGAAACCACTGTATCACGCTGCCTGTCTATAGTTGAATTTTTACAAGCTGTGGAAATTCTGCCAGAGATCCTGTGGAAAAATACTGAAGAAACCCTTGGACCACTGATTCTAAGTTTGAAAGACTTGCTGGCTGGCTACTTCTAAGAAGCATTTCCATGCAGCAAGTTTGGGTCTTTTTGTTTTTTGGGTTTTTTTTGTTTTTTTTTTTTTTAATTGGGCAGTTGACTTTGTCTGTAAGCCAAGAGTGGATTTCTCTCACAGGAGGAAGTCACGTGATCTATGTGATCAGGCTCCCAAGAGACTGATAAAACAGAAAGTCTGTTTGCTTACTTTGAAAAATACAGTCATCTTACAATCATGTAAGCCTGTCATGCCCATTCTTTCCCTACAGGTAGAAACATGGGAAACCACATTCAAACCAAAGGATTGCTTGGGGAGTTGGAATCAGAGAAAGAGAATGAATGATTCAAACATGTAAATTATTAAAATATTTTTAAAATTCTGGGCTGATTGATAAATAGCTTCTGCCATGAGCCTCCCATATGTTCCTACTCACTGTTCTTCCCGTACTAAGGACTCCACAAATGTCCCAGCGTTAGAAAGTAAGTGCGTAAATGCTGCATATGGTAGGAGGACCCTAAGGCCCTGTTCCAGCTATAGCTAAAGACCTTCCTGCTTGGTTGGCCCCTGTGCCAAGGGGGTTGTTAGCTATGTGGGCTCTCACCCCCTTCCTAACACCCTGAAGCTCCTCCCCATCTCTACTACATTGATGTCCCTGACAGAGGGTCCAGAGTCTTCTAATGCGTGGACCCCCTGCCCACTGCCTTGCCCCAGCCTCGTCTTGGCCACATTTTGAATAAACCCCAATGAGCTCTCCAGCCTCCCTTTGTTCCGCGTCTGTGATGCTCCATCCTATTCTGACAGGCCATTCTGTCCCTGGGGATGTTTGCGTTGTCAATCCAGACTTCTCTGGTCTGAAAGCCATCCTGTCCATTTAAGGAGACTTTGAATATATCTCCTTTGATCTGGTGCCAGCTGGTTTTATAATTTTTCCCTTAGAGGGAAATCACATTTTCCATTTCCAAGTTCTAGGGGGATGCCTCACAGTCAACCCCACAGACTACCTACCCTGAGGAGTTTAATTTTCATGGAATCCAACAGAGCTGGCGCTGAAAGAGAACTTAATAATCATTTAATTCAACCTTCTTGTTTTATGGACAAGGTAACTGAGGACCAGAGAAAGAATGGCAGGTTGAATTATTGTTTATAATGAATATAATATTTACTACCAGTACAAATCACAAAGAAGACATTAATAAACTGATCCATACCAGAAAGCTGCTCACTCTGCTTTTTTATAGCAGTATAAGCCTGGTGACCTTCCTGAACAAACAGAGGTCAACGCCTCCACTGGGGGAAACACCGGGGAGCAGTCAAAGGCCAGGGAGGCACCGCAGGCAATAAAGAATCCAGGAGAGGAAGTCTCAACACCCACCTGACAAAGAAAGGGGAGGAACTCAAGAAAGAAGTGGTAGGGAGCTTTAGTCAATGTTTAATGAAGACAGACCTAGAGGTTGCCCAATCCAGCCCCCTTTTCTCAAGCAAGGAAATAAGTCATGTGACATTTGTCATTGTTTTGGCTTCCCAACATCCATTTCCTCTTTTGACAGTTGCTGATTTTCTCTTGGGGAATCACTCCCTCTGACGGGTTTGGGGGTGGTGGTGGTCTTGCAAAGCTATGAACCCTGGGCCCCAGCTCCCATCGCTGAGGCCAAGGCTCGGGGTCCTTCTTCCTCCTGCCCCAGCACAGTGGTGAACCCAGCAGGGAGCTGTCCGTTGGCACTCTACCACACCCTGATCCAAGCATTTCCACCACAGTGCAGTTCCTGGGGCTTCTGCGTCCCATCCCCCACGGTGCCAGGGTTTCTGTCTGGCTCCCAGCCTTCCCGTCATGTCAGTGTGCACTCAACAGCACCCTAATTCAATTCCCTTGTTGCTCAAGTGAGCCTGGATTGTTTCTGCCACTGACAACCAAAACCTCCAGCTGACACACTCCCCAAAGTCACTTAGCCAGAGGCAGAATGAAACCTGAGACCCAAGTGCCCTCCTGAATCTCATACAACGGCACTGTTATGGGCTGAATTGTGCCCCCCCCAAATCCGTATGTTGAAGTCTAACCCCCAGTATCTCAGAATGTGACTCTATTTGGAGACAAGGTCTTCACGGAGGTAATTAAGGTTGAAGGAGGTCACTGGGTGGGTCTTAATCCAATATGAGGAGGCAATCAGGACACAGTCACGCACAGGGGAAGACCATGTGAGGACACAGGGAGAAGGCAGCCGCAAATGAAGGAGAGAGGCCTCAGAAGAAGCCAACCCTGCCAACACCTTGATCTTAGATTTCTAGACTCAGGATCTGTGAGACAGCAAATGTCTGGTATTGAATTCACGGAGCCTGTGGCACTTGGTTGGGGCACCTGAACGGACTCACACGGGCACTTTCCACTGCCATGGCACCCCTTCGGCTCTGAAGAAGCTCGAATTAGCAGGCTGCTCTCAGAACCAAATTTCCTGGACAGACTTCAAAAAACATTCTCCCTGGTGAAAGAGAACCACCAAAAACCCCATGGCTTAAAGTGGATCTTTCCCTCCCTTCATTCCTGTAGTAATGAACAGCGCTCAGGAACACAGGATAGATGGCTCCTTCGAGAAAAATGGGGTCATTTTTTAATAAATAAATGAGAATTTATAAATAAATGACAAGGAGTTTTATCTTGTTCTCCCAGCATCTGCGTGGAGGAGGGGAAGCAAGCAGAGACTTTATTCTGATCCTGGATTGTAAGGGGGAGGGTGAAGACCAGCAAGAAAGACTCCTTTACTCCCTCCCATACTCCCCTCCGTGAACACATGCTACCCAAAGCATCGTCAGTCCCCCCACTGCAGGCAAACAATCACAGAGGTCTCTTGGGGGAAATAGTCCTGATGTTACTTCCTGGAGGGTCAGAGGGAAGTGCGTAGGGCTGAGGGAATGGGAGAGGGTGGAGGCCAAAGGGCTGAATATTAATGGCGGCTATCATCACCAGCTCTTAAGATAATGGAAAAGCCCTTTGCAGGGCAATGCTGGGGCTGGCCTCACACGGAAACGCAATCTCCTGGAACGCAGAGTGGGCAGTGACAAGCAGTTTATCTTCCATTACTCCAAGGCCTTAAATCATTATCAACCAAAGCCAGCAAAGGAACCAAATCACTGACTCTGGATAGGATGGTCCCTCACCTTCCTGGTGAACACATATATACACAGCATTAAGTTGCATTTTTATAGGTTGAATTGTATCGCCCCCTAAAAAAGAGGTTGAAGTCCTAACTCCCAATATTCCAGAATATAACATTTGGAAAGCAGGTCTTTACAGAAGTAATCAAATTAAAATGAGGTCCTCAGGGCAGACCCTGATCTAATATGATTGGGTGCCCTTATAAATAACGGGGAAATTTGAACACAGAGATGCACACACAGGACCACCGTGGGAAGACATAAGCAGAGATGGGAGTAATATTTCCATGAACTAAGGAATGCCAGAGATCGCCAGCAAACACCAGAGGTTGGGGAAAAGGCCTGGGCAGGTTCTCCCTCTCAGCCCTCAGAAAGAGCCAACCCTGCCCACACTTTGATCTCAGACTTTCAGCCTCCAGATCTGTGAGACAGTACATTTCTGTCGTTTAAGCCTCTCATCTTGTGGTACTTGTTACCCAGCTCTAGCAAGCTAATACCTCCAGGAAAACCCTGGCTAACTGAGGGAGGATAAAGTGGTCCCACCTCATCATGAAATACTCCACAGAAATGGATGGAGGAGAAGGAGTCTGAGTCATTCCTTGTGTCATGGGTTTGCCTGGATAACATTTACTCAGCCAAGCCGCAGTCCCAAATAAACGTCATTTTTCCAAGGGGCACTTCATCTTCTGAAGAGTGCCATCCCAGCCCCTCTCGCAGGAGCAGCTACACCAGCTGCACTGGGGAGGAAGTGAGGAGGCTACTTCCTGAGGTGGCAATGGGCTTTCTGGTAGGGTTGCCAGATTCAGGATGTGTAATCAAATTTGAATTTCAGGTGAACGATGAGTAATTTTTTAGTGTATTTTCCAAACATTCGGGATAAAAGATGCCTATATTTTTTTCTGGCAGCCCTACCCTGGCCTCCTTGTTCGTCCTCCCTGTGCATTCTCTCCCTTATCCCTAGTGAAGTGAGAGTGTGCCCTTGCCATAGCAATGCATGAGGGTTAAGGTGTGCAACATGAAATGTCAGCAAAAGACAAGCCCGGTTGTCTCACAGATGCCCCCCTCTGGAGGCACGGCCTCCGCCTCCAACTGTGGAGAAGGTTAGGCTCTACCTGACGAGGAACCACTGGCCAGGCTGAGGAGGGCACCCGTCTCGGCTGCGACGATATGGGACTCCTGCCTGGGGGGTGAGCAAAGCACCAGGAGAGAAAAAAAGAGACCAAGGCCAGAAGGAGGGGGGCGCCTGGGCAGCCACCCATAGCTGACTCTGCGAAGCTACAGGGCCACCTTCAAATATAGTTTTGAACCATATTCTGGACTCATGTTCACATGACTATGTATTATTCTTCAGTTTTTTGTCTTTCTGGTAAGAACTGCATTGCTGACTTGCACTGGATGCCCAAACTCGCCTGGGTTTTGCTTGCTCTGGGGCAGGAAGCCGGGCACCCTGCACCCTGCCTGGCATGTGTGGTCCCGTGAATGGTCAGTGAAGCTTTGGCTGGCAATGAAGGAACAACGGTCACCACAAAAGAGAGTTTAGCCACTCTCTCCACCTAGGAAATAAACAGCCAGGAAGTCAATCCCAGGGTGCGTTTCTTTCTTTCTTTTTTTTTAATATTTTATTTATTTATTTGACAGAGAGAGAGACAGCTAGCGAGAGAGGGAACACGAGCAGGGGGAGTGGGAGAGGAAGAAGCAGGCTCACAGTGGAGGAGCCTGATGTGGGGCTCGATCCCAGAATGTTGGGATCACGCCCTGAGCTGAAGGCAGACACTTAACGACTGAGCCACCCAGGCGCCCCCCAAGGGCGTGTGTCTTATGCCAGGCTTGTGGGAATTGTCTGCCTGCTGAGTGCCATGAGCCTGGGTGCAAGAAGTGGACGATTCACTCCCTATAGGGCCGTGAGTCGGAGCGTGAGCACGGCCTTGTCCGTGGTGAAATAAGGTCTGCAGGGACACAGTGTCAGTGTAGCTGGAGGAGGGTCTGGTTGGTAAGCCCCAAGACCAAGACTTTTCTCCTAGGCCAGAGACCGTGAACCCATGGGTCTCCAGCGGAAAATGGTGCTGGGCCTGCCAAACCCCAGAGGTCTGCAATCCAAACAAACTGCCTAGGTGATCATTTCTCTTTTAATATTGTAACAGTTGAACTTGGACCAATGGGTCTGGTGCCTGCTGTCCATGACAGGGAATGTCGTCCTGCTTCAGATGTAGTGCACATGCGGCAGGCAAGAGTTTGGAAGGGGGGAGGGAAGGAAGGAAGGAAGGAAGGAAGGAAGGAAGGAAGGAAGGAAGGAAGGAAAGGAAGAAAGGGAGGGAGGGAGGAGGGACAGAGGGATGGAGGGACAGAGGAAAAAAGGAAGGAAGAAAGAGAAAAGAAAGAATTTGAAAGGAAATTTAATCTGACCTGTTTCCAAGTCTGGTTCTTTCCTCTCAGCGTGAAGTGCCCTGTCGGATAAGGAATTTGGTGCAAGCCCCTTCACACAGGCCCATGTCCTTGTAAAGGACAAAGATGCATTTGATTCGTTGTCCATTCAATCATAAGGAAAGGGCTGGGGTGAGGAAAAGAGGAGGACCGTTAGAAGCTGGTGAAATGGGAATAGCATCCCTTCTGAGGCTCCCAATGTGCTTTGAACTCATTGTTCTCCTGTCAACGAATCCCAGTGCATCAAAGCAGTTTTAATTACTGAAATCCACGTTGACTGATGGATGAAGGGAGCCAACAACAAACATTTCTAGAACACCTGCTAGGTGTGAGCAGGCGCCAGGCCTCACAAGGGCAAATGCTGCAGAGATGGTATACTCGAGGCCCCCCCAGCCCAGCGGGGCCCGTTGGCACATTTCGGCATGTTCAACTGCGCACAGGGACTGCTCCATGGGCACGTGAAGGGGCACCAACCCGCGTGGGGATGGAGGGGGTGGGCTGTGATACAATCTGAAGGCTTTGACCTATCAAAGAATGCACATACCTTCACCTCTTCAGAGACTAACCGCCAAGATGCCAAGGTCATAGTAGAATCCTGACCTTTCAGGCCATGTCTGCCATTTGTCCTTCTGGTCTGGTGACGCCAGTGGTAAGAGGCCAAGAGTGACTATTTAATGGGTTTCCCTTCACAAGGCAAGTTTCATACGTTACAAAATCCTGTGCACTATACATACCGGCCTATGTGAATGTCTCTGACATGGAGTTCCAATATCTCACGGTCCATATCTTTGCTCCAGTCATTGGTGAGGGAGGTGAGACTGTTCTTCCTTTTGTTTCTCTAAAAGCCTCTAACATGCCTCATGAAATTTCGTTCATTCATTCAACAACTATTCACCTGACGCTTGCATATTCCAGACATCAGTGCAAGACACAGAATGGTGGGAAAGGTAGGCGTGGGTCTACTTCTCAGAGTTTACCGAGGCTCTCAAACTTGGCCTGGGGAACTTACTCAGTCTGATCTGAAGGATAGTTTGATTAAAATATCCCAAACAAGGAGACATACCAATGCATGGCGTGAGGCCACTAAGGTCACGTGCCCCGTGTCTTCTAGCAAGGGTCATGTGAAGATCCAGTGGTTGGTTCCTGAGAGCCCGGGTCTGCGGGCATGTGGGGATGCGGTGAGGGGGGTCATCGACGTCAGTTCCACCGGCATGTTGTCCCAGCAGAAAGGCCCAGAAGTGGAAAAGAGCCTGAGAAAGGACGACCCCCTCTGAGAAAACTCCTCAGGACTTTGGCCTGATTATTATTCCATTTTGTCTAATTGCATTTTAAAATGCTCAGTGGGGAAAAAAATGCCAACTCTTTTAATAAATTAAAAAGCAGGTCTGCTTTTTAACCTGCAGCAGGTTCTTAAAAAGTCCTCCTAAGGGCATGCCGCTCAGAGAGATGCGGTCTTTGCAGATGAAGGTAATTAGCGAACACCTTCACCTCTGGAGTTGGAGGGAGTGTGAGGGCGCTGGGCTGCTGGAGTAACCCCGTCCTGGTCGGGAGGCCACTGGACATCACAAAGGATGCCTTAAGATTCAGACACTATTTTCCCTTGCAGCGAATCAGGAGGCAGAGTGTGCAGAAACTCCAAGCTCATGGGCCCGCGGGATGCAGCTTTTCTTGGTCTGATGTTTCCTCCCTGACATGCCATGATCAGGGACACTTGGATCTCCAGCAGAGCCAGATTTAGAGGCAGAAGATCTGGGCAGCTGTCCCAGTTACCAATCTATGAAAGGCGCTAAAAGATCACGGGGAAAAAAAAATCAGGAACACAGAGCCAGTGAACTCAGGTTTCCACACATGACTCCTGATATAATTGGCAAAACATAAGCTTCAGCCAAAGGACACCTCACCCTTGAATAAAACCTAAAACACTCCTGGTGGGAGCAGAAGTTTTGGTGACTTTCAAGCCTGATGCCAACCCGCTCAAGTTCAAATCCGGGTTCTGCTGCTTACTCATGCGTAACCTTGGGCAAGAGAGTTTACCTCCCTATGTTCCTGCTTTCTCAACTCTAACATGAGGGTTACCACAGTGCCGGTTTGGGCATGAAGCAGGCACACGGGGAGCGCTTGGAACATAGCCCGGCCCATAGCGGTCACTATTTAAGGGTTAGTTATTCCTTATCATTTTTGTGACTGCTCGAGCAAGTTGCCTGGTGCTGTTTGAGTCTGTCTGCCCGTTTATCTGAGACCAGCCAGTGGAACGCTCCCGAAGATGCAAGCTCTCTTCCCTGAAACTCGGAAAGTCCTGTGTAAGAAGCATTTATTATGTATGAGTGATTCATTTTACTCTCTTAGAAATTTAAATCCCTTGGTATGTTTTTAAAGAAACCATCCGATTCAGAAAATACAAAAGAAATCTGAGCAAAGTTAAGTATCACAGAAAAGTTGGGCCCATATGAAATCCTGCTCCACTCCCCTCACCCAAAAAAGCTAAGTAACTTTTCGAGATGTTGAGCAAGTCTTTGTAATCATATCCTTATATGTATTACTTCCATCCTAAGGCGGCAGGTAGCTGAATTCTCTCCAGGGACGAGTGCTGGAGAACGTGTGGAAAGAAACACCATTTTTCAGTAAGTCAGGATGTTATGCCGTGTTTGGTATTTGTAAATACTCCTACTTTGAGTGTAGAGGCATAGGAATTTTACCAGCAGAATTTCCCTACCCCTACTAAGTAGCTGTGGAACGATATTTAAGGATACACTTGGGAGGGTACTCAGTTTTTGGCTGGCTCGGGCCTAATCTGTCAGCTCGGTCCTCAGACCCCCTGCCCCTTCCTACCCTGCCCTGAGCCCAGATCGAGGCAAGGCCACGGCCAGAGCCCAGAACAAGTACACCTGTGAGAGATTCCAACCCCAGCAAGGAATTCTCTAAAGCGGGGACCAGGTGTTAGGAAGATATCTCGGCGTTAGATGAGGTGTGACTGGGGATGGCCAGGGCCTGTTACAGGTCACCCTGAGATGCTTATATCTCCTTTCAAATTACATCATCATATATCTAGCTACGGTCTACTATCTGCACTGTACTTGTGGAGTGGCTGGCCTGCCATTATATTTTATCGAGTAGTTAACTTTTCTGTTTTACCAGTTGTGTTTTAAAATGTAGATTAATTTAAGTATTTTTTCGCTATAAAAGTGATCCGTGATTACTTTTGAGACTATATAGAATTATATATATATAATTATCTAGAGAAATATAGACTCATATACAGAAAATGCAGAATTACACAAAGATGACCAGAAAAACGTGCTCACAATCTCCCAACCCAGAGGCAATGGCCGTTAATCATTCGGTGTGTTTCCTCCCAGTCTCTCCCCGACACACTTTCATGTGTAGATATGTTTTCCTTTTCTAAGTACATTTATTGAAGGACAGAGTTGGGATTATACCATTTTCTGGCCCAATTCAGCCACTTCACTTTATATCATAAGCATTTTATTCTCTGCCTCGCGTCAGTTAGGGTCCTCTGGGAAACAAGTTTCCCTCCAACCACCTGAGGACAGGTGAAGGGACCAGGAAGGGTGCTGAACAGCAGGTTGAAGCGATCCCCCAGCTAAGCCCGCAGGGTCAGGGATGGGCCCCTACTGGATGGAGTGGCGAGGGTGGGAGGGCAAGGGGAAGTGGCTACCTGAAGGAGAGAAGCAGCCCAGGAATCAAGAACCCTGCAGCTGGGTCTCCCACTGCACAGATCCAGAGAGGGGTCAAGGGCAGGGAGCCTGGCTGGTGCAGAGTGGATCTGGAGAGCAACAGGGGAGCATCTATGATGCATATCATCATATGTGCTTTAAATACGCTTTAAAAGACAGGACTGCCTAGTATTCCCTAGTATTCCTTTAGAGGAAAGCGCCATAAATTATTTAACCAAATCCCTGTGGATTCTTTTGATTTTTTAACACTATAACTAGCACTGCTGTAAATATTCTTATGCATACATTTTTTGGCTGCATCTCTGATTATTTTCTCTGGATAAATTCCCAGGGGTGGAATTACCGAGTCAGGGGAATCTACATTTTCAAGGCTTTTGATATATATTGCCAAATAGCCCTCCAAAAGGCTATTATACCACTTTAAATGCCTACAAGCAATGCATATCGAGTTTCTAATCTGGGGAGGATCTGTTAATTAACCTATGATGCAGTTACTAAAAGCACTGCCTTCTCCTAGAGACATGGTGAGAGCTGCCTGGGTTGGAGAAGATTCTGGAAGGAAGACGCAGCGTCTCCAGGACTGCCCTGGAGACCAAAGTGCATGAAAGGTCACACCTCCTGAGCCCTGAAAACTGACCTGTTTTCAAGATAGAAGACAGCTTCTGAGTCAGTTCATTTGAGGGTCAGCAGGAGTGTCTGACAATGGAAAGTGAGGTGATGGCCACTGGGTTGGAATTTTGTTTCATTTGACCTCATTTACCTAAGGCCAAACGTATAGTAAACAACAGTGGATGGTCATATAAGGCTCTCTGTGAGGTTATGTCCCTCGGGAATAGTTCCACCCAGCCTAGAAAGGGTCAAAGCAGGACTGGGGTGCAAATGAGAAGCCGGGGCAAGTTAGGACAGCAGGGTTATATAAGAAGGAGGAGGGAGGGAAGAGGATGAGGACGAGGATGAGGAGGAAGAGGGAGCAGAGGGTGAACCCAGAGCTGTGGCTATGGGTCCGTGAAACTCCTCTCCCATGATTATCGCCCCCAATCTATGCTCCTGACCTTAATGGACAGGGTCAAAGAGAAAGGACACTGGGGAAGGGAGCAGGGATCCCTCCCTGAGGAAGCACCATGCTGGATTCTCTTTTCCTTCCTTCAAGGAAATAAACAAGTGCCTAAGGGGCCAGAGACTGCCATCTCTTTTGTGCGTCAAGAAAAGACATTTTCAAGGGTCTAGGGTCCCACCAAATAAACTAAAGGGTAAGAGTATTGTGAATGAGGCTGCCTGTGTTTGTGCTTTGGCAGATAAATAATATGAATATTTGATTGGTGATTCAAATTCAATACAAAGAAATAATAGGCCAAGTCCAAGTAGGCACAGATACATAGATTTATAGTTTATTATTGATCGAGGGGAGTATTAATATTAATAATAGCCAACTTTTAGAGTGTACACTGTGCCCTTGATGTAAAGAGTAACAGACATTAAGCAATTCCACCCTGACATCAGGAAATGAGTAAAGTAACCTATCTTGCCCTGCCCAGGCCCCACATCCTAAACCTACTTACTCCTGACCAGTCCCTTCCAACCCTCCCCTCTCCCCCACTGGAGACACACAGGGAAGGACTGCAAGTGGTGTTGGGAAGAAGTGAGTCCTGTTTGCCGCTTGGCCATTCATTCATTCTCCCATTCCTTACAAACATGTATGTGCCCCAAATGTTCTAGGCATGGTGGATACAGCAGTGAATCAAGCAGACAGAATCCCTGATCTCAGGGAGCAGTGCCTGTGGGAGAGGTAAAGAGGTGACATTTGTTTTGTTTTGTTTTGTTTTTTGCCTCAGGCTCTCTGCACTTGGGGTTCCCTTGACCTGGAAGGCTTTTCTCCTAAGTGTCTTTCCCAGCTGCTCTGTCACTACATTCAGACCTCTGCTCAATGCTGCCTCCTCCAAGCAGTCTTCCTTGACCATCCTATCTAACATAGAGTCCATTCAACTCTCGATTCCCTTATAGCACTTTCTGTTTCCCTTATCACCATCTGTGTGTGTGTAAATATTTATTTATTTATTCTCTGTCTCTCCTACTAGAAGAGACACATTCTGAGTTCTTGCTGGAGGGTGACTTTCACAAGGTGTTTGACCCTCAGGTCTGGTTGAGCCCATTTCCAAGGTCCTGTTCTAAGCTTTGCTGTTCCAGAATGTGTTGAGGTTCTTGGCTGCAAGCAACAGAAACCTGGTCAGACTGATTTGGGTGAAAGGCCAGCTCATATGATAATTGTCTTTCTCTGCTTGACATTTCGCTTAGCATAGGGAGGGCCCGTACTGCATGGAGCACTGGGTGTTATACGCAAACAGTGAATCGTGGAACACTATATCAAAAACTAAGGATGTACTGTATGGTGACTAACATAACATAATAAAGAAAAAAAAGGCCAATTCTTTGGAAGACAAAGTCTGGAGGGGTAGGCTGGGCCTAGGAAACATAGAAAACAAAGGAGGCCAGGGGGCTGGAACCAGAGCCCAGGTCACTATGGGAAGAAGTGGCTAGGACACCAAAGAAAGAGGTCACACTCCACGAGACCCTCAGCGCTGCGGACTCTAGACCTTCAATAAATGCCAACGATTTGTAAACCATCCCTCTTTCTTTCTGTCTCTCTCATAAGATTCAGAGTCCCATGGGCCTGACTCAGCCCAAGTCACAGGCCCACCCTGTGTCCCTCACCTCAGCTTTGGCTTTCAGAGGGGAGAGGCAGTACATTGGGACCCTCTAGGATAGTACACACTGAAGAGTGATTCCTGACGGAAAGGATGGATTCCAGAAGGCAGAAACTCTCTATAAATAGCCACAACATATATCAGCGCAAAGTGGCCTCATTCCCAAAATACTGACAGAGACGCACTCGCCTCCCTTGGTAACAGTAACTTACCCACACACCCAAAGTCTAGAAGCTTCTCCTTTGGCCAGCAGCAGGCCAAAGCCAGGGCATATGTTTTAAAAAACATACGTGGGCAGATCAAGCCGCATCTGGGAGGCTTCGCTTGTCATACGGATGGGGTAGAGCAGTGTGGGATGGCGCAGCTGTGCTAGCCAGGGTCACCTGTGAGGAGCCGGGGACACATTTCCACCCATGGCCGGCAGTGGAATCCCAGCTCCTCGTAAGCCGAGATAATTGGCTGCCTCCCTAGGGCACTGTCACATCATGTATGGGATCTTTTTTCCTCTTGGTAGCCTCTCCTGAGGAAAGATCAATTAACCTCAAGCCTGTCTTCAAAAGGAAAGACTATCTTCTCGTCTGAGCAACAGAAAAGAGACCCTGGAAGCTGACACATCCGTTTGTTTATTCTTCATTCCCCTCTATCAGGGTCCTAGAGGAGAGATGCTTACGGTCACTGCAGGGGGGTCCCTGAAGCCAGGCTCAAGAAGACTCGACGCTTCCAGACTCAGAAGCCAAGTCAGGTCTCAGCTCCTTGGGGTAGCCTGCGCTGACCCTGGCTGAAGGAGGGGCCTGGTCTCCGACTGGCGAGGGACTCCTGACACACAAATTCCACCAGCGGCCCGCCTGCTGCTGTGAGGACAATTATCAAGTTTCCGGCTTCAGAGGGAAAGACACAAACACGCACGAGATCTCAGCTTTTGGCTCCTTGCAGCCTCTGTAAGACTGTCTCCTGGATACCAGGCAGGAGGCCCTGAAACCATCCCCGAATGATGGGCCTCAGTCCTATTTTTAAAAGCCCTCCAGGAAATACACTTGCTGCCTACACTTCCTCCCACCCACTCGCTCTTCACTGGCTTCTGATCTGGCTTCCGCCCCACCTCGCTCCTGATGGAGCCTCAGGAAGGACCCCAGGGACCTCCCCCTCAGCCACAGATCAGCATCCTTGCAGTCTCCGCATCTGACAGGAGATCCCCCCCTCTTGGTTTCTGTGACAGGAAACGCTCCTTGATTCCTGCCATCTCACTGTGCCATCTCCCCGAGGGTCTGCGCTAACATCCCCCCTCCGCCTCTCCGTGCCACCTCCCTTTGCCATCTGCCCCGCACTGGGGCCTCACCTGGTGCCTCCATGCACATGGCCTCCCACCCCGTCTCTCCTGTGAGCACCTGCAGGGCATGGCAGTGTCTCTCCTGGACATCTGAATAGCCCGCACTGAACGGGGCATTCACTGCTCCATATCTGTTCCTCCCTTCGTGTCCCCATCTCTTCACGGCACCAGCACCTTTCCAGCATCCATTCTCAACCCCGAGCATTATCTCGGGCCTGGCCATCTGCCTTACCTCCCAGATCCAACCATTTACCCATTCTGTCTTTGCACCGCCTACGTCACGGTCTTTCTAGTCCCGTCACATGCTTATTTTCTACTCTTCTCCAGATCATTGCACTAATCTCCTAACTGATTCATCTCTATCCACTCCTCCCACAGCCATCTCCCCACGGTCTCTATTCTGCGCTTCCTCAAAAGTACTCTCCTTAAAGTTCAATTGAGAAAGGTATTATCTTGTCACTCCCCTGCTCTCAAACCTCCAGCGGCTCCCACTGCGGAGAGGATACATCCCCAACTCCTAAGCCTGACGTTAAATTCTTCATAATTCAAGCCTTTCCAGATCTACTTCTCGGCTTTTCTTCGTTAGTTACAAATTTTTGCATTTTAGCTCAGATCCCCCTCTTCTCTGAATACTCTGTGCCTTCCCATCTCGGGGTTTTTGCTCAAGCTGGATCTTTCTCATGTACTGCCTTCACTTTTTACTTGTTTCTATCAAAATCCTACCTTCCCTTCAAGGCTCATCCCAAATGCCACTTCCTCCCTGAAGCCTCTCTGGATTTCCCCAGCCAGGAGCGCTTTCCCTTCCTTATGCTCCCTGAGTTCACTGTGTTTCTCTCACCACACTCATCATATATGACGTCAGGTGATAGCATTTGAGTATGTGCATCATTACCTCCACTAAGACCCCCCCCCCCACAGAGGGATTTTGTCCTCCTAGACAAGTAATTTGTTCAGGGTTGATATTTGTTGAATTAAGTCATCGGGCTAGATACCCATACACTTGTTTACTTTGCACTATTTGAAAAATGCATGCTCAAAGTGGGACACCACAGGGCCTGCATCAAAGTCAGGAAGATGGAAATATGTTGCTTGCAGCCACGAGCACAAATCAAAAAAGTAGATCAAAATCCAGTTCTCGACTGACTCGGGCCATTGCCACCTGGACCTTAATTAATCTTATGGAAAATGTTCAAGGGACTTGATGAGCCTGGCAAGGAGGAGGGGGCAAGTGAGAGGGAGCCAGAGCGCTGCTGTCAAGAAATGCTTTCTTCCTGGCACCGTGTCCCCCAGGGCCAGGCCAGCACCGCTGCCTGGTCGTCCTCCCTGTGGCCACTCAGGACGTGATTACTGGCATCAGATGCAAGCTCATGTTTCTGTTCCATGATCTGAGAGAGGCTGAGAGCCTGAAAAGGGAGCCACAAGGGCATTGCCGTGTTGGTCTAGTTACCACCTCAAAGAGGAGCGGGAGAGAGGGGGACAGGAAGGATCTGGCAGATGGGCCAGGAGAGAGGCCTGCGGAAGCAAAGGGAGATGAGAAAACCACCCAGAGAACAAGTTCCTGTCACCGGGAGGCCGGTTCCTTTCAGCTGTTAGGAGATGGGGCCTGGGGGAGGGCTGTGCGCGTGCACACACACACACACACACACACTCACTGCACCCGAGAGGCCCCGAGCTTCTGCACCTTGGGGTTTTGGCAATCGGCCTGACACCCCTGGGCGAGCACTGTGGCTCGGGGTCCACAGTCACCCACCTCACATAAATCTGTCTCGCCCACACCAGCCTGAATGGGAGGCTGCTGCCCGGTAATGAAGACGTGAACAGCTGAAACGCAATGTCAGATGGCAGTGGTGGTGACATCTGAAAGCCGTAATTTGCTGCGCGACACCAGAGCCTGCACAAAGGCTCAGCGGCTTGTCTCTCCCTAGCAGCATCTCCGCTCGGCTTGGCCGGAGGCCAGGGGAGCTTTGCCTCGCCGGCAGGTTTCACAGGTTTCTCCCGTAGAAAGCCTGGGGAGCCTCCCTCTGCCATCGGCTGGGGTGGAAATGGAAGAACCAGGGAGCTTTAGATTTTTATTATCATTATTATTATTTGATAGAGTGAGAGCAGGAGAGCGGGGTGAAAGGCAGAGGGAGACGCAGACTCCCCGCTGCGTGGGGAGCCGGTCGCGGGACTCGATCCTGGGACTCCAGGATCACGACCCGAGCCGAAGGCAGACGCTCAACCGACTGAGCCACTCAGGCGCGTGTCGGGGGAGTTTTAAACATACACCTCATTCCGGAAGCGCGGCTTTCTTAAAAAAAAAAAAATAACCCGTTCAATCAAGATGTCCTGGCCAAACATTTCAAAGGGTGGCCAGGAAAGGCCAAGTAATTTCGGCCAAGTCAAGGCCCGGGGGGGCCCCTGGAAAGCCAAGACAATACATTAGAGAGCGGGAGTACTGGATTCAGTCCCTTAGCTGTGACTCCTTTCTTGGATTCTGGGCCTGCTCCATCCTGCCTTGCTCTTCCCCTCCTCCTCCTCGCTCGCTGCCTAGAACCTCGGAGAGGTAGACAGGCAATTTCTTAAAGTATAGGCCTTCAAATGAAAGGTTCCATTTTCAGTTCTAGCTAGTTACCTGGCAGTTACATGGAATCGATGCAAAAATAAAAGTTTAGAAATGCGGAGGAAGAAGGGCTCCAAGGAGCAAACAGGGTTAGACTTCCCCCCGAGGAAGCTGGGAAATTCAGAGTTCTGGGCAGAGGGGCCTTTTCCACGGCCATAATCCCCCCCCGCTGGGCCTCCACTCAGCAGCCAGCGCGCATCCGTGGACCCGCTGCTCTGCCTGCCTTCCTGCCAGGTTCCACCGAGTGGGCGGAGAGGATAAAGTGACTGTTAACAGCAGGACTCTCAACTCCTGGCCCGGATCCCTGAAAGCGCAGGCTGCAAAACCAGTTTAAGCTGTCACCGAAACACGCCCCTGGCTGCTCCGCGACCCTTGCACACGCACAGAGCCTCTGCCTTAAGGAACGACGAGGGGTCAACCTGAACTGGACTCCCCGGGGTGGAGACTGGTGAAGGGTTCACCACTGGCACCTCACGGAGTCCCCCCTATCAGGGATACCTGCAGAGAGAGGTGTGCAGGGAACTCAGCTCCCTCTGGGCATTGGTCTGAAGGCATTGGTGAGGGGAGCAAAGTCTGAGCCCCGAAAACGGCCTGTCCCCTGTCTGCTTTGCAGAGAGACTGACCCTGAGCCCTTTGGATTCCAAATCTCTTCCCACCCAGAAAACAGCACACGCCCTTCATCGGGTGGAGAGGTCAGATCATTTGGGGCACTGGGAGATGAGCTTCGTTTTTCACTGTTTATTATGAACATTTTAGTTTTTTTCAGATTTACATTTTATTGGGGTATAATTTATAAACAGTAAAGTTACTCTTTCTAATGTACAGTTCTATCAGTGCTAAAAAAACAGATAACAGTCACGAATCAAGGTATAAAGTGTTTTCCTCAGGCCCCATTGCCGTCAATTCTGATGGCTCAGCCCTGGCTCCTTGGCAACCACTGATTGAGTTTCCCCATAGTTTTGCCTTTTCCAGAATGTTCTAGAGTTAGAACCTGACTTGTTTCACTTAGCATGGTTCACTACAGGTTTATAAACGCTGCTGCATGTGTCTGTAGCCTGCTCCTTTGGATTGCTGGAAACTATTCCAAGAATGCATGAACCAACAATTCATTTATCTGGTAGCCATTTGGTCTGACATTTAGATTATTTCCATTTTTTGTATGTGATTATTGATAAAGTTGCTATAAACATTCAAATGCAATTTTTTTGTGTGACCATGGAGTTTTCATTTTTCTCTGGTAAATACCTAAGAGTGAGATGGTTGGGTCATCTGGTAAGTGGATGTTTAACTTTATAAGAAACCACCAAACCATCTTTCCAAAATGTCTACACCATTTTATTCCCACCAACCATGTATGAGACTTCCAGTTGTTCCATATCCACAACAGTTCTCAATGTTGTCAGGTTTCATTTCATTTCATTTTAGCCATTCAAATAGATATATAGTTGTATCTCATTATGGTTTTAGTTTGCATTTCCATAATAATTAAAGATACTGAATATCTTCTCATGTGCTTACTGGCCATCGATGAAGCTTCTTCGGTGACATGACTGTTAAAATTTTTTGCCCACATTTTATGAGGTTATTTTCTTATAATTGAGCTGCAAGATTTCTATATGTGCTGCATATAAGCCATTTATCAGCTATGTGCCTTGCAAATATTTCCCCCCAATCTATGGTTCTTTTTCTAGTTTGCTGACTTTGTCTTCCAAAGGGTGAAAGTTCTTGATATTGATGCAGTCTAACTTATCAATTGGATTGTGTTTTTGGTTTTGGCATTAAGAACTCATTGCTTAACTCAAGATCTGAGATTTTTCTCTATGTTTTCTTTAAAGTGTCATAGACGTAGGGATGAATGTTATCACTGTTGCTCTAGTTATTGTTATTGTTATGTAAGCATCTAATTCTTCCAGTCCCCTTTATTGAAAGTCTGTACTTTCTCCATTGGATTGTCTTTGCATCTTTGTTGAAAATCCATTGGAAATACATAGTTCTATTTTTGGACAACTCAACTCTCTATCCAGTTCAGTTGATCTATGTGTTTATCCTTTCACCAACACAAGACTATCTTGATTATTATAGCTTTATAATGAGCCTTAAAGAAGGTAACGTTGGGTTCCCCAACTTAAAAAAAAAAATCAGTTTGACTATTCTGGTTTCCACTTACATTTTAGAATCAGCTTGCTGATTTTTATTAAAAAATCCTGCCAGATGTTTTCTTGAGGTTTTACTTGAGATTGCATTGAATCTATAGATCAGTTTGGGGAGAATTATAATCCTAATAATACTGAAACTTCCGGTTCATAAACATAGTATAGCTCTCCAGTTATTTAGGTCTTATTCAATTTTTTTCATGAAAGTTTTGTAGTTTTCAGAATACAGATCTCACATAAATTTTGTTAGATTTTAACCTGAGTAATGACACTTTATTTTCAATGGTGTTTATTTAATTTTAATTTACAAATTTGTATTGCGAGTGTAAAGAAATACAATTGCTTTTGTTATATTGATCTTCTATCCTTCATCCTTGCTAACCTCACTAATTCTAGTACCCTTTCTTCATAAATTCCTAGGATAGTCTATATAGACAATTTTGACATTTACAAATGGAGAGAGTTTTATTTCTTCCTTCCTAACCTATGTGTCTTTAATTTCTTTTTCTTGCCTTATTGCACTATCTAGGACTTCCAGAATAATTTTTAATACAAGTAATGAGAATGGACATTCTTATCTTGTTCCCAGTCCTAGGGGAAGATTATTTTTCATTACATATTTTACTGGAAAAGTCAAAAACATTTAGACTCATCATTAAGTATAATGTTACCCATAGGTTTTTTTTAGATGTCACTTATCAGATTGAGGATGTTCCCTTCTATTCCTCATTGTCTGAGATTTTTTTGAAATCATGAATAAGCTTCAAATTTCGTCAAGTGCCTTTCCTGTATGTATTAAGAAGATCCTATAGTTTTTCTTCTTTAATCTGTTTATAGTGAATTACACTGACCAGTTTTTAAAATGCTAAGTGAATCGCGCATTCCTGCAATAAACCCAACTTGACTGTGATGTATATATTGTTAGGTTCAATTTTCTAATATTCAATTGATGAATTTTGCATTTCTTTTCATGAGGGATATGTTTATAATTTTCTTTTCATGCAAGATCTTTGTTTTTGGTATCAGAGTAATGCTGGCAATGTAAGTTAGGAAATTATTGCTCCTTTTCTATTTTCTGGGGGAAAAAATTGTGTAATATTGGTCTTATTTTTTTCCAAAATCATCTGGTACAATTTTGCAGTAAAACATCTCAGGCTCAGGTTGGTTATTTCTTTTGTTTTTGTTTGTTTTGTTTTATTTTGTTTTTTTAGGAAGGCTTTTACTATAGATTAAATTTCCTTAATAAGATATAGGATGATTCAGGTTATCTGTGGGTTCTTGAATATATCTTTTAAGAAATTTGCTCTTTCATCCAAGTTGTTGAATTTATAGACATAAAATTGTTCATAATATTCATTATTAGCCTCTTAATGGCTGTCTAACTTGTAGTAACGTTTCCTTTTTCATTCTTTATATTGGCATTTGAGATTTTTTTTGGCCAATCTGAGTAGAGGCTTATCAACTTTATTGATCTTCACCCACTTTTTGTTCCATTGCTTTTCTGTTTTCAATGTTATTGTTTTCTGCTCCTACCTGTATTATTTCCTTTTTTTCCTGCCAATTTTAAGTTTGGTCTTCTTTTTAGAGTTTCTTAAGGTTTAGGTAAGGTAATAAATTCTCTCATCTTTGCTTTTCTAAATAATGATTTGTTTCATCTTCATTTTGAAAGATCGTCTTGCTAGATATAGAATTCTGAGTTGACTGAGTTTTCCTATAAATGTTTCATTCTATTAATGTAATTTTTAATTAAAATTTTTTAATTCTGTTATCTTCTAGAATTAATCAGTTGTAATTCTTATCTTTGGTTTTCAGGAGTTTGCATATGATGTGTCAGGTGTATTATTTCCTCCTCCTCCTTTCCTTCATACTCCTTTTCCTCCTCCCTCTCCTCCTTTTCTTCCTTCTGCTTAGGTCACTCTGAGCTGCTTAGACCTATCCATTGATGTTGGGGTTTTGTTGTTGTTTTGTTTTGTTTTGTTTTTGCAAACTCTGCCATTATCTCTTCAGGTTTGTTTTTTGTTTTTTTTTTTCCTGCCCTATTCTCTTTCTTACCCTTTGGAATTTCACTTACAGTTACATCACACCATTTAATATTGCCCCACAGTTCCATTCTCTTTCTCTCTTTTTTTTCTTTTTGGTGTTTCAGTTTGGGAAATTTCTATTGACCTGTTTTCAAGTTCACTGATCCTCAGCTGTGTCAATCCTATTTGTGAGCTCTCAAAGGAATTCTTTATCTCTGTTACCTTGTTTTTTTACTTTTGGCATTTCGTTTGACTTATATAGTTTCCAGCCCACTGCTCAGGTTCTCCATCTGTTCATGCATGTTTTCCATTAGCTCACCAGAACTTTTATTTTTATTTTATTTTATTTTATTATTTTTAGAGAGAAAGAATGAGAGCAAACAGAGTAGGAGGAGCAGAGAGAAAGGGAGAGAGAGAATCTTAAACAGCCTCCACACTTAGCACATTGGGCTTGATCTCATGACCTTGAGATCATGACTTCAGACATTTAAGTGACTGAGCCACCCAGGCGCCCCTCACCAGAGCTTTTAAATATTAATCATAGTTATTTTCTGCCTGATAGTAACAACACTCAGGTAATCCCTTTGTTTGATTCCGGTGATAATTTTCTCTCTTAAAAATGAAGTTATTTTTCTTGCTTTTTTGTCTATCTCACAATTTTTTGTTGAATGCTAGACATCAGGTGTAGAGTAGTAGAGATTGAAGTAAATGTTATTTATGTCTGGAAATGGGCATACCTTTTCTTCTACTAGGTCTATTTAGCATTGAGGTTGAGTCAGTCCAGTCAGAAGGTGAGGTGGATTTGCGTTTTATTCCTATGGTCACCTTTAGTGCACTACTAGCTNGGGTGGGGGGGTGGGGAGGGAGATCATACTGGAATGTAGTAGATAGAGGCCAGGGATGCTACTAGACATCCTGCAATGCACAGAACAACTTCCCACAGTGAAGAATTACATGGCCTAAAATGGCAATAGTAGCAAGGTTGAGAGCTTTGCCTTATGCTTAGGGAGTTGTGTACTCTACCCTCATTTTCAGCCTTCCTTATGTGCCTGGGCCTCAGAGAGAGTGTATTTCATTGTTCTTCCTGCTCATCCAACAGGAGACAGCTGTTGCTTGTTACTTGAGTTTTGCGACCCTGGTGATGGACGGTGGGAGGGGGTGGTGTCTTTGTTGTTCTGGTTCCCCCTCAGTCTTAGCCCAGCTCTATGTCCTGAGTCTCAGTTTGGGACTTTCTCAGTGATCCTTGCCCTCCTCCCTATGGCAGCCAAACTCTGCCTTTTCTCTTTGGTCGGTCTTGCATGGAACAGAGTTGCCTGCCCTCCCCCAGCAGTAGGAGACCTCGCATGGTACTGGTGTAAGATCCTAGGCCCAGGATGCCTCCTTCCCCTTCTCTAGAAATAGAGGTATTTTTTCCTTACCCTTCCCTCATGTCCTGTGTATGTCAGGGTTTGTTCACCACTTTCAGGAACTCAAGGCTGTTGCTCCATAGGAGAGAAGGCTTTGTACCTCTCCTGCAGTGGCTGTTGCTCCTTCCTCCAGGCCTGCTCTCTCAGGTGTCCCACCCTGCCCACAATCTTACTTGTGAGCACCCAGAAAAGTTTCAAGCAAAGAGGCTGGAAGTGGCTGCAATGTCTCATGTTTTTGGCTCCCTGGATTCTATCCTCTCACAGCAGTCCACCTCATTTTTGGCAATTCATAAAACTTTCAGCTACTCTTCTTACCAATGAGTACAGCATGTAACATCTCTTTCCCACGGTCTGCCATAGGTGACCCAGTGTGCATGCTCCTCTTTTTAGAGCCCATCTTTCTTTAGATTTTAGGCTTCTCGGCTGCTCTGCAACCTCAGTCGTCTATGGTCCAAGAAAAGCTTTAATTTTGTAGTGTATCCAGATTCTTCCTCTTGTTTCTCTTTCCAGCCATCTACAGTCTAGGTACCACATTTACTGGATCTGAAATTTTTTTTAAAAGATTTTATTTATTTATTTGACAGAGAGAGAGACCGCCAGTGAGACAGGGAGAACAAGCAGGGGGAGTGGGAGAGGAAGAAGCAGGCTCCCAGGGGAGGAGCCTGATGTGGGGCTCGATCCCAGAACGCCGGGATCACGCCCTGAGCTGAAGGCGGACACTTAATGACTGCACCACCCAGGCGCCCCTGGACCTGAAATTTTTGATACAGTCTGCTCTGTGACATATTTCTCTAATATTTATATTAGCTCACAAACAATTGGCAAGTAAAGGGTGAGGTCAGTATAATGCAAAAGTCATGTTGGTTCTTACATAATTTCCACCAGCATGCTAACACTTTGAAGCAATCTGAGATAAGCCTTTTCAAAATTAGAATTAAGGCTCACAGGGGTGCCCGGGTGGCTCAGTTGGTTAAGTGTCCAACTCTTGGTTTCAGCTCAGGTCATGATCTCAGGGTCTTGAGATTGAGGTCCGAGTTGGGCTCCACACTCAGCGTGGAGTCTGCTTGAGATTCTCTCTCTCCCTTTCCCTTCCCCTCTCCCTCTCTACTCCACCCTCTGCTCATGCTTTCTCTCTAAAATAAATAAATAAATAAATAAATAGCATGTAAAAACAAATTAAAGGCTTACAAGTGTTTGCCAAACTTAAGAAAAAACACCTAAAAATGTATAGTCTTGATTTTTCTGTAGTTCATGTATTGTGTGGTTTAGTGGCTTCCAGGACTCTACGTGTCCACCACCTTAAGTTATTCTGGGCAAACCGAGAGTGAAAACAATGAAGCTGCAAAGATATCATACTCCATGTTAAGACAAAGAATTAATGAAGAAGGCTATACCCCAAATCCGAGTTTTAATATTGGCAAAATGTTATCTATTGGAAATGAATGCCCTCCAAGACAGATATTTCAAAAGAGGAAGTATGAGCTCCAGGTTTCTGTATGTCTGTATATTTGCTTATGCCACTATTTGTATTAGAATTACTATTGATTTTTATTAATATTCTGGTTTCAGACTTCCATAGGTTTGAATGATCTATCCCAATGTTATTTTCCCCATAAGCTCTGCTATTTTTGGTACATGATTTTGCAGAAGGGAAAATTTTAAGAATTCAAGTATGGTAATATAGCAAAAAAAAAAAAATGCTTGTTATATGTTTTTTTTTTCCTGATCATGAAAGCAGTACATGCTCATTATTGAAAAGTTGGAAACTACAGAAAAGGAAAAGGAAAAAAATTCAATAATAACTATCTCATTCAGAGATAATTTTCAGTTCACATATACTTGTTTTAAGCATAATTGGAATCATGATACTACATTTTTCAAAACTGAACAATGCAAACCATTTTTCAAAAATAATTGCTGCACCAACAAGCGAGAGAATCCATGTAGAGAAACACACACCAAAAAAATAATCCTCCTACCCCAAGAAAATGACTCTGTATGGCAGAAAATGAGCACCATTGATACTTAAATCCAGCTGAAGTTAAAAGGGATGGAATCTAGTTCATGATGATTTTTAAGGACTTCTCCATTTTTCAAATCCAATGAGATTTTAGACCTTTAAACTTTTGAGGCATTTTTCTGAATCTGGGGCATAAAAATTTATGATTCATCCAGAATCAATTAAAACTTGTTTTGGCAGGTATACTGTGAGAAGTAATCCCTGTGTGTGTCCTAGAGCACAGCTCCAACGCTAATTGCATCATTGTGTGTTAACAATGACCATCTCCTTGAATCTGCTGGAAGAATGATCTTCTACAGCGCTTTCCACTTTGCAGTCTCATACTTGGGAATTCTGCAAACGACCAGGAAGAAAGGAACAGGGCACAACATCTGGGGTAATTCAATAAGAACATAATGGGAGGACCACATGTAATGGTCCAGGCACTGCAAATAAGCTTTTGAAAATCTTTTTTTGCCTATAGGAAAAGGTCTTTCCTTCTTTCCTCCCCCATCGAAGAGAGGAGTCTCACAAAACAGGAGCAAACTCTCTGGAAATACTCTGGCCTCCAGATAAAGGTTGATGATAGTTTCATTTCTTGATAGCGAAACCATCTTTAGTCAATATGCTGACATGGATGGACAGACACAGGCAAACACAGTTATTACTAGAAAAAGTAAAGCTGTCAGTGAGTGTAAAAGCAAATAAACAAACCACTAACCCATAGGTTTAAGGGAAATTCTGTGATAGTTAAGTGTACGCAACTGCTGGGCTTGGAGAGTCTATTTTTGATTTCCTTTCTAATTTACTTTGATTTACTAGAACTAATTTGCAATAGTGACTGGCAGTCAGCCCTTGGAAAGGGTGCCTCTAAATTTAAAATTCAATTTTAATTCATTTCAACAAAGGCTTATTGAGCCCTTTCCACATGCCAGGTAATATGCTAGGGTCTGGGAATATATATATGTGAACAAGACCCATGATGGCCCTGCCTACAGTCTAGCAAAATGTCAGAATGAAGATTACCCACTGATTTTCTTCCTAATGCATCAACTCCAAAACCCTTTCTGGGATTCCAACCCATGCCTTCCACTTGGCCAGTCATCTGGGGCTCCCTCACGGGCTCAGAGACCATGAGGCATGCCCCTCTGGTAGTGGCAGGGTTTGCAAAAAGGTGGAATTGCTGGGTTGGCAGTGCAGGTGCTGGTGGTGTGGGCAGGACCGGCCACAGTGTCTGGGGCTCAGCGCTGCAGCATGGCTGGGGACGTGGTTCTGAATGTGCATGCCCCACAAAGTTTCAGCAGCTCTGAGCAAAACGTTATGGCTTTAGTACCTTCCTTCTCCGCTTAAACTGTCCAGACCTGTTTCTGTTGCTTGCACCTCAGAATCCTGACCGATACACATCATTAGACTTCTGCCCACTGAGAGCACCCTGTCCCATTTCAAATTGCAGAAAAAGACCTGGAGCAAAATAGGATTGTGTTCTCTATGACTCTTACATATTTCATCAAATTAAGAAGGTCCTCTTAGCCAGGGGTTCTGAGCTGCAGTATTGGTTCGTTGAGTCTCAACAATAGGTCGTGCCTCTATGTGAACTGAAGTTTAGGGATTTTGTTTTTCTATCAAATTAGAACAAGTTTAATGGCACCACTGTCACTCACTTCAAACATGCTTTCTGGGGTGGAAGATAAAGGCTGGAACTCAGGGGCTGAAATTTCCTGTTTATAAACTACAGCTTCCCCTGTTTGGGCTGCAGCTGAAGAAGTGTCTCTGGCACAGGTGATGTCTGTGCTAAACCCCGTAGCATTTTCCCTGCATGTTGGGGGAGGGCCCACTTGCACGCACCAAGCGAGCACCATTTCAGAGAGCCTGTCTTCACAGAGCTGGGTCCACTCAAGAGCACACATGTTCCTCGCAGGTGCCTACTACCAGCTCTGGTGGCCACGCTATCAAGCCATCCATCAGCAGCCTTTCATATTGAGTTACAGAACATATATCATGGGGGCCCAATTTAACTCGAGGACAAGGAAATGTTTTAAATTCTAGAGCTGCTCCGAGCCATATGAGACCGGTCACATTGTGTAACCTTGCTTTACTATTTCTATGTGCGTTCTACACACAGCTGTTGCAAGGTATGGTATTAGACTCTGCCCAGACTCTGGCACCTGTTGTAGGCAATTTGAAATAAAAACAAGTTGGTAGGGAGCATGATAAGATATCTGAGAGCACATTTCATTCACTCGGAATACCCCGCAGACTATTCTATTTCAGTAAACTCCGCAACCATTCTTCTTTGTCATTATTTGCTGGGGGGTGGGGGGTGGAAAAAAAAAAAAAAAAATGGGGGTGGGGGTGGGGAATAACACATCTCTTTTTATAGAAAACAAATCAGCACTCTGCGGGTCCCAGGGCTCCAGACACAGACCTCTTTTGCTTACTCTCCCACAGCCTGTTCTCCCTTCTTTTGTTTGTGCTAGTGTTTTCTCCACTCCTTCAGTTTGTCAGTCACTTTTCCCCAAAGAGCTTCCATTTCCTCTTGTTTCTCTGTTCTGTACTCCCTTGGCCCTTGCTTTTTATGAGAGGACATGGAGCCCCTGGCAGACCAGGGAAGGGAAATAAACTAATGCCGCAAGTCCCTCAGGGCAGATATGTCCGGCCCCATGCTCCGTGAACAGAGGGGAGGCCTGGCATCAGCGTCCATCTGGGTAACCCTGAGGTGCCCCACTCAGGACCTCACTCAGGCCCCTCCCACCCCAAAAGTGTCTCCCTGACCTCGAGACTGCTTAGGATTGCTTTGAGAAAAAGCTCAGAGGTCAGCAGTATCTCCCAGGACCAGAAAAAGAGAGATAGAAAGTGCACAGACATGCAACTGTGCTCTGTATCGTCGACCCCGCTAGAGGCTTCCTGATGCGTTCACAGATGCCTACACTGCTTTCTGTCTCTTCACTTATGTTCTGAAAATGGGGTGCCAAAGCCAAACGGAACTCTTCACAACCTGTTCGGAGGCTAGACTGTACAAACCTACAAAACTCAGGGGAGGACATGGAAAGAAGAGGTGCGAGGAGAGCTGATTGTGTCCAACAGAATACGGTTTGGAGAATGGGTGGGTAGGAAAGAAAAGGATCCGGGTTTAGAACTAAGTTCACGTCCTAGCAGCTCTACTTGGCAAGTACGTGGTCTTGGGGAAGTCACTGTGGCTTTGAGCTTCCGTGTTCTCATCTATAAAAAAGTGGATCACAATAACTCCCTTGCAGGGTTAGTGAATGGATTTAAATAGATAATAGGTATAAGTGCTTGATGCAATGCCTGTTAATGGCCACTCCATGAATTATCACAAATATTTGCAATACACACCATGACACTGGAGTCATGGCCCCTGGGAGGAGTGATTCTGGCTGTAATTCTTCATCTTCTTGAGCACGAACATCAGCCTACTGTTCAGGTAACAATTGCTGAGCCTTAGCCCGTGCTCTGAGTACGTCAGTTCTGCAGTCCGCGTGGAGCAGGATTGTGTCTGGGGATCTGAGACATCATTGCTCCAAGTGCCACGGCGACGTCTGTTAATGGAAAAGGCAGACAGACGAAGATGTGGAGGAAAGAGGGCCTTTGGGACCTCACCTCCACAAGCCCGCCCTCCCTTTCAGGGACCCAAACCGGCTGCCGCAGCCCCTTCTCTCTGCAGGGCGCCCTCCGGTTCACCCCTCCCTGCGCAGCTTTCTCTTTCAAGCTTCTCTCCGCGAAGGCATTTGGTCTCCGTGTGCCGCTTCTCCCCAAAGGAGCCAGTCTCCTCCCCACCACCTGAACTCTTGCTCACCTTCTCCACACACACAGGTGCCACTCACTTCCATGGAGTTTCCAGCTCGAGAGCAAGGAGAGAGGGCAGCTAGGGAGGAGCCCCACACAGGGAGGGAGGGAGCGCCTGCCTGAGCTGCCTGGGAGCTGGGATCCTGGAAACAACTGAGAGCTGCGAGCTTCGAGAGGCACGGAGCAAAACAGAAAAGACGAATTTTGCATCTTCGCCAGCCCGTGCTTCTAGAAGCCTCATTATGCCCAAGTGTCTGGCAAATAGAAAGGACCTACTGACATGACTTGCGGGGTTAGTGTGGAAACATAAATCTGCAAAAATAACTGTAAAATTAGAAAGAAAAATTACCTTAGAGAAAGATGATCAGTATGCCCGTATTGAAAAATTTCAGTTGGGAAGGTTCAATCTTTTTTCTCCCTGGCTTTTTTTTTTAACACCCTTATTTACAGAGAATTGAGGCACAATGAATTGCACATACTTATAGTGTGTAGTTGATGAGATCTGACATATGCAGAGGCTTGTGAGACTTTCACCACCATCAAGATTATCAATGTATCTATCACGTCCAAAAGTTTCTTCGTATTCCTTTATACTTTGCCTTTCCCACTCATTGTCCCCAGACAACCACAATATGGTTTTTCTGTCATAACAGATTAGTTTGCATTTTATAAAATTTTATAAAAATGGCATCATATGCTCTATACTTCCATTTTGGTCTGGTTTTTTGTACCTAACAAAATTATTTTGAAATTTATCCGTATATTTGCATCCATCACGATAATAGTTTATTTTTGTTGGAGCTGAAGAAAATTCCACCAGACCGATATACCATTATATTTTTATTCACTATTCCAGACCTCTGTTTCTTTTAAACATTGCTCCCACCTGCTCTTCAGTGAGTGAATGGCAGATTTGCAATCATGATTGTTCTTCACCCTTTAATAGGGGAAATGACTCCCTTTAATGTGTTTTGTTTGAGTGGCAAAGAAGTGGGTGGTCCTGTGTTCATCCAAGATTTGTGAGCAACTGACAGGTTTTTGGGGAATGGAGCGATGAGTGGGGATTTTCACATGCAGACCCAAGGAACAGAACGTGTGTCAGCCTAGAGATCTTGGAGGAACAGAAGTGGTCAGATGAAAATAGTGCTCAACAAAAAAAGTGCCTAAAAAAGCCGAAAAGAAACCAAAAAAGTAAATTTGCCAGAGCTTTTCATGAGTGGCTTTTTAAAAATTCTTAAACTACTAGCATTCAGGAAATTCAAGGATTTTCATTTTTACCCTCCCACTGTTCTCTCACAATTTCCATCAGTGTTTCAGCAAAACATTAGAATTCACTTGCTTTAGAACACAGTACAGTAGAATGAATACAAGTATTCAAGAATACAATTCGAGATTTCAGTTATCATCGGGTCTAGCCCAGGCTCCTTAGTATACACTTTTCACTGTTTTCTTCATTTAAACATTAGCATTTTATTTAATTCAAGATTAGCCCCACACTGCCCCTCTCCCTGCTTAGGGTGTGTGTGGATATCTCCTTTCCAGCTTAGATGGATCTATTTATTTTTTTTTTTCCTGTGGACAAAATCCACCAAGTATCCGTGTGGTGGAAGACTGGTTGTTTATGACTGCTCTTCAGTGCGGAGAGATGAATGGTCAGGTTGGGCTGTGTGGGCGGATTCCAAAGCCCTGAGCACAGGCAGTGCTGGAAGGTCAGCTTTCGGAGGAACAAGGGGGGGGGGTGGAAGAAGAGGGAAGTGAAGGAAATTTTGACTGAGGTGAAAGCATTGAGGGTTTTTCAGTCCGCGTTGTCTTCCTCAGCCAGAAAACCAGTGACAGAGAAAAGCGACCTGCTGAGAGAGAGGATCCCGCAAGCTAGACACTTGGGAGCCACTTAGGGATTTCTTTCTCTCAATTTAATTAGACACTAAGTCCTGTTGACTGTGTTTCCTTAGCTTCTCGCATGGGCCCTTTCCTTTCTTCGGTCCCCCTTGCTTTGGCTTAATGTCCGTCACCCGTCAGCTGTGACCCACCTGATGGCGATGACAAGGTGCTCTTCTGATGGTGTCCCACAGGACAAAGTCCCAGGCCTGACTCAGAGCCCCAGCTTCACCTGAACCCTGCCCACCTCTGCGGGCTCTTGCCCAGCTCCACCAACTCGCCAGCCATGTCAAACCTCTCACAGTTTCCCACGCTGGCAGAAATACTCAGAGAACTTTGGGGAAAAAATACCTCATGTGGTTCTGACTCAGTGGGTCCAAGGTGAGACCCATGACTCTGCTTTATTCAAGATACTCCCAGATGTTACGGGTAGACAGAGGGCCAACTAGATTTTGGAGTCCCTAGCCAGCATCATAGCTTGAGGATGAATGAGGTCAATACGGGAAAGCACCTTATAAGCTGTCGATCTCCGTGCAGAGGTCAGCCAGGGTCTCTGAGGGAAGGAAGTCTGCTGAAGGGCAGGCTGAACCCTGCAGTGGTTAGCATACGTGTGGGCTCTCGCCTCCCTCCCAGCAAAACTGGCTGGCAGCAAAAAGGCCTGGCCCAGGAAGAATTCTCAATACACCCAGAAGTTTTTTCAACCATTTTTTTTTTTAGTGGCAAAATGGTTTTATTAAATGACTCCTAAAAGGAACCCAAATCCTGGCAGATACTGTTAATAGAGTCCCAAAAGTTCTCTCCTATGTTCATGCTGGCTCAGCCCAGGTTTCATTCAGGGTCCGCATCTCCCCTCCACTTTCGGGAAAGGCCAATTGTGGTGGGCCTTCTTGCCATGACTGGTGTAAACAATTCTGCACAATGAAATGCCAGGGGAGGGCTATTTAGTGGCTTCTGGAAAAAAATTATTTGCTCCTAAGAAGAGACACTTTGCCCTTTTCTCCCACTGGATATTTTCCATGTGTGCATGGATGCGTGGAACTACGGAAGCCATCTTGCTCTCTTGAGGGCAGTTAGTTCAAACATAACACCCTGAGGAAGGCAAAACGGAAAAGGAGAAGAACCTGGGTCCTCAATGATGTCGCTGAACCATTAACTTGACCAACCCTGGAATTTCTTTTTATGTAAGATGATAAATAATCTTAATGCTTAAACCACTAAGCATTAAACCCACATCAACATGGGTTTTCTGTAATTTGCAACAGCAAGCAGATACATTAATGTATAAAACAGATTAAAATTGACAAATTATTATGAAATATATATTTTATAGGCTTTAACTCATAACTCTTATGTATTAGAAGTCAATCAAGGATATTGTGGTGAAATGAATCTTTGCAGCACACAATTTAAAATGGCGAGTTAAGGATGTAAACTAATGTCATACCAGGCTAAGCATCCAATTTATTTTAGGATTTTGTTTTGATTGTATAATAGTGAGGAAAGTCTGATTCCCCCAAATGAGTAGCTACAAATGGTAACATTTTTTTTTTAATAAATCATTGGCTTTGCAAACTCAAGATGCTCCTTTGTTAATAGTGATAGCAGGAAAAGCTTTATTCCAATATCTGGGGTTTATATTTAAAACCCAGGTTTCCGATGTGGTAGACAAGATCCTTCCCTCCTGCTCTGACTCCAGTTTCCAAGAGCTCAAAGCCAGACCTTGCATAATATCATTCAAGTCTGGCAATGAGACAAACTCTCCGTTAGCATAATAGGAGATGTGCTCCCCTGGGAGATTATGATTCATGGAGGGAAAGTGCTGACTGTGGGACCAGACCACACAGAGGGCATCTCTTCCCTTGCCATCCCCTCCCTCCCAGTCCAAAACATTCTTTATCCACCATGTCCACCCCCAGCAGCAGAACCACACCGACGCCAGACAACAGAGAGCCAGAGCTGGAAAGGTAACTGTGGGTTTGCTGGAAAGAATGAGTCAAGTACCAGAATGAAAGAGAAAGAAGAAGGAAATTACAGAGTTGGCCCAGGGGACATTGGTCTATGCCAGCTGTGCATTTGGCTTCCTGATGCATCACTAAAATCCAGAACTAAGGCCTCAGCCTAGGAAAAAGATAAGTAAAATGAGAAAAGACACTAATTTCCAATACTCATTGGGATGGTTTTAAAATACATCCAAGAATTCTTTATCTCCCCCTTTAGCAGGTGGAATCTAGTTCCCCTCTCCTTACCTGTGGGCTGTATGTTGTGACTTCTAACACATAGAATGTGGTGGAAGTGAGGGTCTAAGACATTTGAGATTAGATAGCAAAGACATGATGGCCTCCTCCTTGTTCTCACTCTTGAATCATCACATGCCGTGTCATGAGGACACTCAAGCAGCCTTCTGGGAGGGCCAGCTGGAAAGAACTGAGGCCTCTTGCCAACAGTCATATGAGGGAGTCAGCTTGCAAGTGAACTCTCCAGCCTGAGTCAAGCCTTCAGGTGACTGCAGCCCCAGCCAACATCTTGGCTACAACCTCATGAGCAACTCTAAGCCAGAATCACCCAGCCAAGCTGCTTCTGCATTCTGACCCACAAACTCCCAGATAATAAATGTTGGTTGGTAGAAGTCGATAAGTATGGGAGAATTTGTTATGCAGGCATAGATAACTAACACATTGTGAATATCAGATGTCACTGGAACTGAAGTAAAGGGCTCAAGGAAACTTCTCTGAGAGTTAATGTGCGAGCCGGCTGGCAAGACCATTTTCCTATACAAGGCCACCCCCCCCATGTCCATAATAAGTGGGCTGGGGTTGCATAAGTCTTCTGCATAAATAATACAACACAGCCACCAGAAGCCTAAAATGGAATCAGATGGGAAACTTGAAAAGTTGTAGTGTCTGAGTCCCTCACCTGGAGATTCTGCTGTAATGGGCCTGAGAGTAGCCTGGGCTCTGGGAGCCTTAACATCTCTCAGGTGTGAGGCATGCTGCCAAGGGTTAAGAAGCTCACGCGTGTCGTGACCCTTACGCCCAGTGCTCTCCATCTCGTCTGCATCCCCCTCAGCTCCGGCATCTGGTCTCTCACGTGGTCACAGTCCAGCTGACAGGGCTTGGACAGTTTGATGCATTCTTCATTGGTCGGTGCCCAGGAGATTAAAAGAACTAACCATCAATAGTATTTTTTTAAATGGAATATTTTTTCCCCAATAAAGAATATAGGAGAGGAGAGAGCAGACTGAAAAAGCCCAGCATTCCTTTTAGCACTGGGCATTTTTTAGACTGTCAGACAAATCAATAATCAGCAGATGGTCAGTACGCAGAATGAGAAGTAGGCACCTGGGGGAGACCCCGGGGGGTAATAGACAAGGTGAGGAGGAGTCCACGCTTCTGAGTAACGGAAGCATCGCTCCTGCCGAGGGGCTTGCACACCTGATTTCCCACCACCAGTGCCGCCCCAGACGGGTTTAAAGGCTGAAGCCCCTTCTTCCTCCTCAGTAAGGAGGGAAACAGGTGCCCATACCTGAGGGCCAGTGAGGAGACCTCAGAATCCGGATGGACTCTCATCAAACAGGTATAGGTTGAGGTTGGGCGAAGGTGGCCAAAAGGTACAAACTGCCAGTTACCAGGGGAATAAGTCCTGGGAATGGAATGAACAGCCTGGGGACTATAGTGAATACTATTGAGTTGAAGAGCTGCTAAGAGAGGAGGTCTTAAAAGTTGTCATCACAAGAAAAAAGAAACTGAAACTATGTGAAATGATGGATGTTAACTAGACTTACCGTGGAGATCATTTTGCACTATATACGTATTTTGTACACCTAAAACTAATAGAATGTAACATGTCAATTACATCTCAATAAAAGTGGGGGGGGGACCAGGTTTACTTGAAAATGGTGAGGTGGGCTACTGCTCTCAATGAGATCTCAGGCTCTGAAGTCAGACTCCTGTCCCATTGCTCATGACCCATGCAGCCTTGATTCTGCGGCAGTGTCTTCATCAGTACAATGGGGGTAAAAATGGTATCTAGCCCAGAGGCTGGTTCTATTATAGGATTAAATGAGCTCATTCTTCCCACGGATAGCATCCAATGACAATTGTGGGGTGCAGGTGGCGGCAAGGCCCTGCCTGGCAGCATCCTTCTTGGAGAACTGCAGCTAGCACTTAGGGAGAGGAGCCTGTGAAGGAGACTCACGCTTGCCTAACGCACCAATCATTGTAAGGTGAGTCAGCCGTATCTGCTCACTAAATCTGTTTAGTATTTCCCTGGCTTTGCATTATTAAGGGCAGTAAGCACAGAGCAAACTGGGGGGTGTCTTTCCACCTGTCCTTACCTCTGAGCTCCTTTTCTCTTACTGAGCCCCCCTCACCAGCTCCTGCCATTGTCCATGTGTCCAGGCCCCACCCTCTGTCCAGATTCCTTCAGAAGGAGACTTTTTTTCCCATCTCTGCCTGGTGAGATGGACTTTCTTTTTTTTTTTGTTAAGATTTTATTTATTTATTTGAGAAAGAGAGAGAGAGAGAGTGAGAGAGCACAAGCTGGGGGGAAAGGGAGAAGCAGGCTCCCCACGGAGCAGGGAGCCTGATGTGGGGCTTGATCCTGGGACCCTGGGATCATGACCTGAGCTGAAGGTAGACACTTAACCGCCTGAACCACCCAAGTGCCCCTGAGATGGACTTTTTAATCCACCTACAGGAGTCCCCATGTTCAGCGGGGAAAGCTCTGGCTTTGGGCAGAGCCACCAAGAATGCAGCCTCCCCCTTGGAAGGAATTTGACCTCCCGGCGCCTGCTTCATTGTCAAAGGGCCTCTGGGTTCCAGGACAGCAGTCACACCCTGGGCATTGGATGCCCAGAGATGATCAGCAAGTGTCACACAGGAAGACCAGGGCTGGGCTGACCGTTCTCTCTCTGAGAACCTTCTCCAAAATGGGAGCTTTTCCAACAGACTCCGGTAAAGATAGTAAAAGGTCTTAAGGTGATGTGTTGCTCTGATTGTTGTCAATAGGATACACCAATCTCAGAGAAAGCAGGGTGAACTATGAGATAATTAGTGGCCAGACTGTGAGACAAGTAAAAAAAGGTTTTCAAAGGGCAGAGCCATTGTTCTGTTAGCTCCTTCACCATCTCCAAGCATGGCCTTCCCCTCTAAACTCAACCACCCACAACCTCAGGCTCCCTCCCTTTGTGGTTAAAACTTGGCTGTCTCTCTGGCTTTCCTGTGTACATTAACTTGTTTTCTACCCAAACACAGCTAATAGGGCAGGTCCTCTCTGAAATTTTTTCCACCTCCATCCCACTCCCACCTCCCTTCCCACTGGGCATATGATTTCCTATTTTCGAGTCTCTTCAAATGATCCCAGCAGGAAAGGATCAGGTCTCAATATGACTCTCAAATTAAAAGACACCAAAACACTCCTATTTATTTATTGGGGAAATGAAAGAGTAAGGTATCTATTGAGGGAAACTGAGACATTAGTCACAGATGGGAAGATTTGAGGGGAAATAGGGAAGTCTTCTGGTCTGGAAAACATGTTATACTTAAGAACTTAGATCAGTTTAAAGCCCTGTGGACCAGGTGAAAAGGGACAGAAAGGGCTCTAAGATGATCCATTTCCTAAGCTCTAAGTTCCCCATCTCTCCACCCAGCTGTCAGGGATCCAGAAACATGAGTCATGTACACAGATGTACAGTGCACAACCTATACGATCGTACAGAGTGATCCTGCCAGCACTCTTTCCATTGCGCCTTCTCAATGCTCTGTGCCAGCATCCTCACTCAGCAGACCCCTTTAAAATGTCTACCACTGTGCTAAGCATGAGAAAAATCAAGACAAATAAAATTCACCCTTCAGAGTGAATCAGCACAGGCTGATGGAGATGACGGACACCTGGAGATAAATATCCAGGGCTAATGGAGTTATATACAAAATACTGTAGAAGCAAAAAAAAAAAAAAAGATTTAATGTTGTCCAAAAAGATGAGAAAACTTCAAAGAGGAAGTTACATTTGGGACAGACTTTTGAAGGAAGAAAAGTAGAAATTTGTTTATAAAGAACATTCTAGATAGAAGGCACCATCCAGACCAACGTATGGAGACACAAGGCACGGTGACTTCTGCACAACAGTTTGGCTTGACTTCCACCCCAGATCCCCCCACCACACAGAGAGTCTGCTCATAACCTGTTTCCTCACAACCTCTCAGGCACCACTGCTTCCCTGGGTTTCCTTCATCTTAAGGTCTTTCCTCTCTGGGACTGGAAAGTCAAGGAAGCAGTTCCTCAAGTGTAGGCAAAGCTGGAGGACCCAAGAAGAGGAGGGCTGTTTGCTTGCCTGGACATACCCAGCTGTGTGGATGAGCAGAAAGCCCTTACCTTCCGTAATAGACTTCTTCTACCTGTATGGTATTCCCAATCACTCATTCGATTGACAAACACGGAGGGTCTTTGGGTCCCGGAGGCTGTGTGAGGAGACACCGGACACCCACGCAGTTACCCACAGGAAACTTATTGGCCTGTTCCCTGGCCCCACAACAGTGACTGGCTCTACTGACTCTGAAAAGTGGAAAAACCATTCCTTCCCAGCCCGAAAGCAAACTCCACCTTCTTTACCAGAGCTTTGAAACTCCAAGAGCAGCCCGCAGAACTCCTGAATGGGGTGAGAGACCTCTCTGTGTTTGGGGGAAGCCAGATGGGACACTGAGATAAAAGGAAGAAAAGAGAGAAGGAAGGAAAGGAAGTACCATTATTTTGCATCCATGAGGAAAATGGAACATGGCTGCCTTGGCAGCCCTAGGCCTCCATCCCCACCAATGCCAAGGGCAGAACTTGTTTATCGGTATTGACTTTTCCTCTTGTCTATTTCTTCATTTCTCTTCATTATGTTTTCCCCTTTGACTTTAAAAACAGTCTCTTAGGAGAGAAATATATGTGCTTAACTTTAGTTCTTACAAGTCATATTTGATGCACTGTTATCCAAAATGTGTATTTTACACAAATAACTGATGCGGGGAAGTTCTAGGACAATTTAAAAAAGGAAGGTGTAATTTATTAAAATCCAATGTTTTTAGAGGGTGCAAGGATGTCCCCTAGAAGGTAGCATGGCAAAATTTAAGGGTTCAAGCCAGTCTCAAGTGAAACGGTATTTAAAAGTGTTCATCATTATCAGAAGAAGGAGGAGGAAGAGGGTAAAAAAAAAAAATGGAGAAAAGCAGCAATTGCCAAGAGACAGTTGTTCAATCCAATAAAGTAATGATCTGTGCAAACTCTAATTATTGTGTTTGCAAAACAATATGTGTATAATTTGTGGACGTTCCCCCTCCCTTTCTAACACAATAAAAGATCCATTTCACGAAAACCTTTTGTGTTTTCCTTAGACGATTTGGACAAAAACAATGCATCTTTAATTCTGAAAACAGAATAATGGATCCTTGAAAGATTTATCTGAAATCAAACGCAGTTGTCATTCTATATCGGTAATCTTTACTATTCATTATCATATTTAGCCCGTCATTTATATGCAGATGACACTATCATTTATGGTAGTAGATTATGCTGGGAGAAAGCTTAATATTATCTTCAAGCTGATTTAAATGAGCTTTAAGATCATCTGGCACAATCTAAATTACTCTTAAATATTAATGAAACAAAGATCCTGTTATTTGGCACAAAACAAAAAGTTGGGAGCACTGAAAAACTGGCATGCAGCCTGACCTTGGGACGAGTAGACAAATGTCAAATATTTAAGATTTGGGATGCATCCTGCCTTCGCCTGTGACTGAGAATGTAACTCATCAGCAGTGAAGGGTAGAAAACCCCAGCTCCTTATTCACGTACATCTACTTCTTTAATAAAAAAAAAAAAAGAGGATTGTTTTTCATCTCTCCAATGTTGCAATTATGTGCCTTGGGTTTTGTCGGTTTTATTTATCTGAATGCAGCTCAACATTTGTTAGCCAAGTTAAAGATGCTTTATCCTCTCTATCTGGACAGATTTGCCTTGAATTATACATCTCATAAGCATTACCGTCTGTCAGCTTTTAAACAATTGGCTAAAAATTAGAAGACTCTCAATATTTTGTTGGCATAATAGCATCCCTCACACTCTGTCCCCAACATCAGACCACTTAACTCTTCTTTCTCAGTCATCCGCACTTTCTCAGCAAAATTTAGTGAATGGAGAGAAAAAGCAATAGTGCAGAGAAGCAATCTTTTGACAGCCCATAGTACTCAAGCCCTGTGTGTGCTAGCAGGCCTCAATGGGTGCACATGTCTTACATTATGGAGATGACCTTTCTAGACCTCTCTTCTCTCTCAGATGTCTCACTAAATGGACGGGAAATCCCTCAACTGCCAACTCAAGGTATGATGGGGCTCATGGGATGCCCCAGTGGAAGCAAGAACATGGCCATTTCCTTGGCTGGTTTCCCTGGAGAGGATGTCGATGAGCCCCAGTCCTGGCCAGCAGAGACAGCTCAGCCCCCGGCTAGTGAGGGAGCAGAACCATCTTCAAGGTAGTAACTGAAGGTGTTCAGGACAAAAATGATGACAGTGCTCTTGGGGCAGACAGCAGTCTTTGTTTTTGTTACTGCATTGTCATTGCTAATAGTTTACCTGGACTCCAACCTGCCTGACTTGAAAAATTCATCCAGCAATCAGTGTAATATAGAGATCCATCTAGATGGCCTTATCAAGGCCATTAGCAGCAACTGCTGCCTTTGGGGAGCAGGGATGTCCCTTACCAGGGACCTCCGGAAGACGTTGTCTCTGAAATGGCTTGTGTACATGGTTCTCACGTCTCACACTTATTCTGTACACTGCTTCTCACTTGCCCGCGTTCCTCTATCTCAGCTCTCCTCAGAGAAGGAAGCTGAATCAGAAGAGGGTTGAATATGTGGATTGGTGGCTGAACGGATGGGTAGATGGGAGGCTACACAGAGTAAGAAATGAAGGATGTTATTTTATTGCGGCATCCACAGACCTCCTCTCTAGATGTTTAGAGGAAAAAAAATGAGAGTGAGGAGAGGAAGAACGGCTTGGGAATGATAGTCCTCTCTCTAAGGCATGGTAACATGAAGAACTTCACTTGTACTAGAGAAGTGTGGAAAACCCCCTCACCTCCTGGCAGAGCTTAGCGAGACCATGCTCGTGTGAAGTGATTATTTTTAATCTTATTTTTCAAGGCTCAGTTGGCTCAGTTATTTCATCTTATTCTCCAGGCTCAGTGAAATTTAAATTTGAATGAATTAAAATTAAAGAAGATGTAAAATGCAAGGCCTCAGTTGCACTAGCCACATACCCAGCACTCAGTAGCCACGTGCCGATGGTGCGGAATTATCTCCAGCACCTCAGAAAGGTGCACTGAACAGTGCTGCTCTAACCCGCAAACCCCTTGAAGACAAACCAGATTGTATGTGTCTCTGTTCCTAGTTCTGAGCCAATCATCACACAAAAATAAGTGAATTAATGAAATTGCTGAATAAAGGAATGAAAGGTCTAAGAATCATCTATTCTGAAGGATCTGCTCCAATGGGGTTCTGACTCATTTTCACCTCAGCAATTCTTGGGTCTTTGAAGATGACCGTGTCTGTGATCACTGTCACCGTACTGCTTACTCCCCCCAACCATCCGCTCTCTGCAAGCTGCTCCCTTCACTCCTTTTGCTCTAGGAACCCACCTTTCCCCAGCTTCACTTAAAACCTCTCAAGCCCTCATGATTGCCTCTGAAAGACAGAGCTGCATGTAAAATCATACCTGGGTCAGAGTTTGCTCCATTCCTCAGGGTAGGGCAGACACAAGAATTGTGTCAGTGTAGATAGTGGGTGCCCACGCACTGGCCAGACATAACAACATTCCAGCTTGGCCTGTCGAGAGCGGAGGCCCCACAGGGGCAGTGCCCCCACACAAGCCAGGTATTCTCCTGTTGCCAGAAACTTTGTCACTGAAGCTGGAGGCATTGTCCTGCCTCTCAGGGTGAGAGTGCATCTGGAGAAAAGTCTGGGTTAAAGTAAAGGTCACATCCTGCTGCTTCTCTTGCAGTGCAAAGGTGGGCTTTCCTGAGGTGGCCTGGGTGAATGGCTGCCCTCTCCTTCAGACTCGTGTTTCTGGAAGGGACTCTTGTCTGTCTCCTCCAGAGAAATCCACCTCCTCTTGTTTGAATGGCCTGGTGAAGAGTCTCACCTGAGCCTGATACGGCTCAAATTAGCGTTTCTCCTGCCCTTCCCCCATTCCAACTACCTCCCACCCCAATGAGGTGCTGCAATTCTCTACTCAATTCCTGTGTGTGTGTGTGTGTGTGTGTGTGTGTGTGTGTGTGTGTGTGTGTGTGTGTGTGTAATACACCAAGCAATTCTCCGACACCAGCTGGATGTCTTGTGATTCAACTCAATCCTGACACTCTCTATCCATCAGTAGCATCAGATCTTACAGGTCAAGAGCTCAGTCCTACGAGACTGCTTCCCCATCACATCAGACACGATCGCACGTCCAGGTTGTCACCTGCACTTCTGACCAATCTGCTATAGATTGGAGGTTCCAACGACCCCCTCCTTGGGTTTAAGTAACTTGCTAGAGTGGCTTACAGAACCCAGAAAAAATATTTTACTTGCTAGATTACTGGTTTATTATAAAAGGAAATAACTCAGGAACAGCCAGATGAAGAGATACATAGGGGGCTGTATGGGGAAGGGGCGGATCTTCCATGCCCTCTCCAAGCACACCACTCTCCCCACATCTCCACGTGTGCATCAACCAGCAGCTCTCCAAATCTGTCCTTTGAGCATTTTTTATATTGTTATTATTGAAGTATAATTAAATGTCCTTCAGGGGTTTTGTGGAGGCTTCATTACATAGATATGATTGATGAACACATTGGCCATTGACAATTGATTAAACCTCCAGCCCCTCACCCCTCTCCAGAGATCAGAGGTAGGACTGAAAGCTCCAACCCTCTAATCAAGTGGTTGGTTCCCCTGGCAACCACCCCCTCCCCTTAGGTTACCTTAGGTTACCACGTCAGCTCATTCACATAACAAAAGACACCTATATCGTTGTTACCACTTAGGAAGTTCCAATGGTTTTAGGAGCTCTGTGCCAGGAACAGGGACAAAACCAAATATACATTTCTTATTTAAATCACAACATCACAGGGGCGAATGGACTTGAAATAGTAACTATGTTCTGGAGTTTTTGCTCTTGTAGCTGTTTAAAAGTCTTGGGTCATCGGGTACCTCCCCAAAGGAGGCTGAGAAATGAAACCCTCTGGGTTCTTGTCCCAGCTCTTTTAGACAGTTCCTCACCACACTTTCCGCAGCCAAACTGCCATTCCTTCTCAGGAACTCTTTACCCCTCACATAAACACCTCACAGGCACAACCAAACAGCTTATATGGGCCGGATGTTGCTCAGTAGACCGTGTTTTAGATTCTGACCAGTTTAAGCCACATGCACATGGACCCTAGGCTACTATTCAAATCTGAGGGTTACCCAGAGATTTATTGATCGGTTGTTGTCTCTGGGATGCCAAGGAAGGATCCCTATGAGCTGCTTGAGACCCTCATGCAGGTCAGACAGGAACAAGAATTGGGGAGGGGGTGTTATGTGTACCACGGGGGCCTAACATGGTTGACCCATAGGTATGAAGAGACAGCTTAAGCCACGTTCACATGCGTGGCCTCAGTTAGCACCTTCACAGTGAACCAGTTAGAGCTTTGAGTATGAGCTTTGAACTACAATGCATCAGGTGTGAAAAAGGACCTAAAAATTCAGTCAAGCAAAGTGGTGAGGGGGTGCGCGAAATGTCCATTATGCCAAGACAGTGTAAAGAACTGAGGTTAGGGCCCATTGCCACGTCAGGCCCTGGCTGTGCAGGCAAAAGCCTAATGGCTTAGGTTAGTGATGAGTCCCAAGGCACAAGGAAGTGGTTCAAGCTCTAGCTTCAGAATCAGAAAGACTAGAGTTCAACTCCAGCCGCCTTGATTTATTAGCTGATGCAGGACATGTTTCCTAGATCTCTGAGTCAGTTTCCCCACCTCCTAGAGTTTAGATTATAATAAGAGAATCTTCCCCTAAAAGCTGCTGCAAAGATTTGAAGATATAGTGCATGTATGGTGTTTAGCACAATCCTTAGCTCCATCCTAGGGGTTCAATGAATTACAAGGGTATTTCTTTCCGGGCACCTGGCTGGCTTGGTCGCTGGAGCCTGTGACTCTTGATCTTGGGGTTGTGAGTTCGAGCCCCACATTGGGTGTAGAGATTGCTTAAAAAAATAAAAATCTTTAAAAAAAGTGTATTTCTTTCAAAATATAAGTCAGATGATATCATTCTGTTCCAAACTTGACATTGGCTTNGGTCGCTGGAGCCTGTGACTCTTGATCTTGGGGTTGTGAGTTCGAGCCCCACATTGGGTGTAGAGATTGCTTAAAAAAATAAAAATCTTTAAAAAAAGTGTATTTCTTTCAAAATATAAGTCAGATGATATCATTCTGTTCCAAACTTGACATTGGCTTCCTCTCTCACGCAGGGTAAAAGCCAAAATTCTTACCATGGCTACCACACCCATGACCTAGGATCCCCCACCCTTCCCTTTCTGATTGCTCGCCCCTCCTGGCACTCTGCTGCAACCACACTGGATTCAATGAATTCATTTCAATTGCTTGAGTGCCTCAGGGCCTTTGCACTGGCTGCTCTAGAACTGTCTACCTAAAACACTTCCCCCAATATCTGCATCCTCACCCCCTTTAAGCATGTGTTCAGATGTCATCTTCTCAGTGAGGCCTTTACTGACCATCCTTTTTAGGATTCTAGCCTGCATGTCTCCCTTGGTGTCTTCCAGCTTCCCTGATTCTCATTAGCACTTACCACCTTCCAACATACTAATTAATCTGCCTCTTTATTATGTTTAGTGTCTGTCTCTCCCCTCCATTAGAAGATAAATCCCATGAGGACGGAGATTTCTGTCTGTTTTATCTACTGATACATGCCCAGTGCCTGGAACTCATGGTAACTGACACATTGTTGGTGTGCCATAAATATTTATTCAATAGAAGAAGTGAGCCTGTTGTTTGCATTTGCACCAGGCCTTCTACCCATTCTACCTTTTTAACTTATCTTTTTTTTTTTTTAATGGGAGTGATGGTGTTTGTTTACTATACAAGGGACTTAGCAAATAGATTCTAATAACATGGTTTCTGTACACCATCCCTTCTGAATAATCAGGAGTTCAGGGCTCCATTCGACAGTGTTCCAAAAGCCTAGACTGGAGTTTGGGGACAATTCTTTATGGCCAGGTCTTCTGGAGTGTCAAGGTCGCAGGCCAGAGTCAGACAAGCAAGAACTGGGTCATCATGGCCAAGGGAACAAGAAGAGGAGGCCCACGAACAGCAAAGCGAAATCACCAGGGGCCACAGTGAGCTGGTGGACGGGGAGGGGTGGATGCAGGAGGCGGATGGAGTTGGGTGGGGGCTGGTGTTCCCAGGACCGCAGAGAGGGGTGTGGCCTGAGAGCTAGTGCAGGGTGCAGACTGGATGGCATAGTCATATTCCAGAGAAATATTCAAGTGTAGCAATGGTTTGTCTTGGACCGTATCCAAAGAGGGAGAAGTTACTGCCAAATGGACCCCATAATGAGGCTGTTTTTTTAATCAATAATGTAACGGGGTAGGGAGGAGGGCTGGAGCACGGGGCACTTGTGGAAGGGGAGGCTCACTGTCCCCAAGAAACAGCTCATCTCACCACAGACTAAAAGGATCGGATTGGAACACACCCAGGGTGGCTGCAGCCCAGATCTTTGAAGCTGACCCTTCGTAGGTTTTCTCCTTTTTCTTCCCTTCATTTTATTTTATTTTGTTTTCTTTCTTGTTTTTTGTTCATGTGTATGTATGCCTTGGTGGGGTTTTTTTGTTTGGGTTTTTTTTTTTTTCTTGGTGTATTTTCCTTTTGATTTCCCTTATTTTTGAAGTTGATTTCTCTTTGAAAATCTGGCTTGTCTGGCTTGTGTGAAAGGGAACAAGGGAAAAGGAATTGTGGCTTTGTCAGTGTTGGACCCAAGAAAGAGAAATCCTTCGGGGCTGGGAGCGATGATGACAGGGCCTCCCTTGGGGAGTCAGTCTCCAAGGGTGGGAAACTGCAGGCTCTATCCACACAACTTTCTGCCACCAGAAGATCCTTCTTCAGGGTCTCCATCTGCCTGAACCCTGGAGAGCTTCTGAGTCCTTCCAAAAACACAGGCAGTTTCCTGGGACCAAGCCTTGTTTAAAAATACAGGTTTTATGATTATTCAGGTATGGTGCAGATCAGTAAACAACTCTCACTGAGAAGATAATTGTACTCACAGATCCCAGGAGGTGGGAGAATGCGATGCCATCCAGGGAGGGGGCATCACACAGGAAGTGCCAGGGTCCCTGGGGAAGAGGGTGGGAGAGGCTGACAAGAGCCTTTATTATGGTTTCCACGGCAAAGACTGGGCAAGGCAGGGTACACAGGTTTCAGATTGGCTAGTTTGGATCATCTCAGCAGGCTCTGAGTCACGGGGGCTGTCCCTAGTTGCCTGGTCCCTGGCCCTGGGGGACTAGGACAGGCAGATAGTGCCATGGAGTATGGGAACCTGACAAAGGAGGTCGCTGGGGGTGTGGGCTTGGGGTTGGTTGGTCTGCATGTGAAAGTCACAACTGTAGGCTGGGTGAGTTGTTGACCATCTCTAGGAATTAGGTAGCCCTGGGAGAGACAGTCTCTCTGGCTCAGCAAGTCCCCAAGATGCCAAAGCATCAAAAATATGGAATTAAAAGACATGATTAATACAGTCCTGGGAGCAGCTCAGTGCAGGGAGAAGGAGCACTGGCCTTGGAATCAGGAGCCACAAATGTGGCGTTTCATCTCTCCTTTCTGCTGAATAATGAAGCAGCTGCAGATCGGCACGAGCACCCCTGCATCACAAGTATTCCATTATCTTAATCTGAACCAGATCAATGACCATCCAAACTAAACTGACAAAGGAGAAGATGAAGAAAGGAAGACCAGGTGCAAAAGCAGAGAAAGTCATTTGCATCACCCTAGATGAGCTGGAGGACACAAGGAGAGGGACAAAAAGTCAGAATTTTGGTAATTAAGGAAATAAATAAGGAATAAAGAAGACGGTTGGCGAGGGGAGGTGTTTCAGGAACCACAGCCCCCACATCAGTCCCTCCCAACCTGCCTCTTTTACACAACCTGCCAGGTCAAACCCAGGCAGACATCTGGGAAGAGACAGTTGTGAAAGTGTTTGTGCAAGGAAAACCCAAAGTGCTTGGAAACTCATGGAACTAAGTCCCACTAAGATGACAGAGACTTGATACGTGTTTCCTTCCAGAAGTACTTTTATTTAGAAAGAAGACACCAAGAAGAAGAGAGAGATCATAAGAAAAGGTCAGTGTCTAACTGAACCATATTTTTCAATCCCAAGTGCTATTCCTTCAAAAAATGAGTTGATGATTACGTAATGTTGGGGAACCGCTTATACTTTTTTCTTGGAGATTCACCAACTAACATCAGTACCTTAGTAGCTCAGAGATGATGCGGGGTAAGAGAGCCTGTTTAACTGTTTCCCAAATGATTTTATCATGAAACCCTATCTTCAAGTAAAAACTATATTGGACTAAAGCAGTGAGTCTTTAATGCTGAGATGTTAGGTACCTTCAAATCAACAAAGAAGATCATCTACCACCATCTGGGTACCTCCCCCACCAACACACATCTTAATTGACCCTGGTAGAGCTACTGCACAGTTCCAGAATCCAGGACAGCCCAGGTCAGGGATAAGAGAGTCAAATTTGGTTCAAGGAAGCGTATAACATTAGGGAGGTACCAACTGTTCAGATCAAGGGTTCAACTGGAAGTCCAAGGACAGCAGCAGGATATACAGGACACCAAGATCTTGAGATACATTTTGACAGTTTGCTTGCAGTCTTAAGTGAGTTTTATTGTGCTGGTCCCATGGGCAGAATCCCTAGCCTTGCAGTGCCTTAAAAACACCACACAGCCTTGGGCACTGATGCCTTCCAACCATAAAGCCAGACCATAGATAATCATGTATTTGGTTAGATGTCCACAGTCACCAAGAATAGTAATAGGGAAGGGAATAATGGCTGTCCTAACGTTGTTTATAAATAAGGACTATTGCACTAATCCCAATCATCCATAAAATTCAGCTCCTCGATAACAGGGGAGCTGATTTGGTCCCATGTGCTATAGCCACATTGTTAATTAGCTTAAGAGACAAAAATCTTGCTGGATGAAATGACCCTGTGTGGACCCATTCTCCCTACCAGTTTTGCAAGGGCGGATATACTATCCGACTGGCCAGTAAAGATCATATTGGATCCAATGTGGAATTTGGGTAGCACAGACCTGTCAAGATGAGAAAATGGTTGTCAGGTGCATACACAGTAATCACCAATACAGAGAAAGTGGATGAAAGAGTTCCACAAATTTTCTGATAATAGGGACTAACACTTATTGAATGCTCACCCTGTGACAAGCGCTGGGCTAAGAACTTTACCGGGATTATCTCATTTAATCCTCACAGCAGCACCATGAAGCTCGGGAAGGTTAAGTAGCTTGCCCCAGGTCAGAGCAGCTGTAAGGGCCGGAACCTGCCTTTAGCTCTGGCAGTCAATCCCCAGAGCCCACGTTCGAACACTGGGCTCTTTTTGTCCTCTCCTCAGGCCCACTGACCTTCCCCTTATCTCAGACCATTCACCAGGCCCTCCCTCCGTCCCCACGCAGTATCCTCTCCCCACAACACTAGTGCATCTCTATTTGCTGATGTTTATGCCCCTAAAGAAGCACTTCCTGGTGGGTCTAACACCCAACACTGCAGGTAGGCTGAGATTTGGTTCCCCGTCCTGGGTGGGACAGTGGGGTCAGATGCCTTGGGCTGATAGTCCTGGCTGCTTACTATTAAGCTATTGCCTCCAGATTCCAAAGCCACTCTCTGTACTCGGCTCTGTGATGTTGGTGCTAGGGTGCGGTAAATTTGTTTCTCCTTTTCTAACTACAAGGAGCAGGAGAAGGAGACTGGAAGGCAAGAGGAAGAAGAGAACCTGTTCCTGCCCATTTGCTGGCTGTTTGGCCAGCGATGACCTAGCACTGTCCTCAACTCTGTAGCAGCAGTGGGTTCCAGTTTCTAGCTTCTGTCCACCATCCCAGCATATATCTTACTGCCCCCCTCAAAAGGACCAGCAGCACCCAGGTGCTGCCCCTCCTGGAAGCAAATTCCCAGCATGCTGGGTTCACTTCTCCAAGCTCGTCGACTACCAGCAGCCACAGACCAGCAACTGCTCCTCAGAGGACTGGTCCTTATCTGGGACCCTCCCAGATGAAGTTATCTAACATCTCACCATTAAAGTCCTCCCTATCTGGGACCCTCATCCAAGCTCCAGGTCTGATAGTCCCCAGGTTCTCTCTTCTGGTCCCCACCCTAGAGGGGTCAGCAACAATGCTTCATCTGGGTTATCTTCTCAGTTCTAGTGCCTGTTTAACCAATTCCCTGTGTTCAACTCTCTCTCTTACAATAACTAGAGCAGTTTCTGATTTTCCAAACTAGACTGTGATATAAATGTCTGGTTATCCCAGTGTGCCCTACAAACATCATTTTCTATGTGTATATTGAGAATGAAAAGGTTTTGAAAACACTGTCCCCCAGCCCCCAACCCCAGCTCAGAAAAAGTGGCCAATAGACAATATAGTCAGAGTTTACTCACTAACATACACACTTAACATTATTGGAAAATGATTCCAAAATCGAAGTAGAAAAGGGTGTTCGTAAGCATTTAAGCTGTTCCAGACATATGTCTGAGTTCTCCTAGGACTGAACACGTGGACACACCATGACTGTCATTAATTCTGAGTCCATAAGCATTCCTGAGTGGCAAGGGGTGTCTTCTCTTTCCTGCTCCAAAGTTAAGCTATTATGACACAGGAAGGTTTAAGCTCAGACTTCTTTAAATATTAAAAGCAAAAAGTCTCAGAATGCAGCCCTGTATTCAGCTAATCTTTCTCTATTAATCAATCACCAAGTATTTCTCAAGCCCCAGTAGATGCCCATCCCAAAAAGATATGCAGCAAATGAGAGCAAGAGATAGCCCCTAGATATGCATTTATGTTCCTTCCCAGCCCTACTGGGCTTTCAGTGACTGCTCAAGAGACACTTTTCATAATTTCCCATTGTTGTTGGGCTATTTTTATCCTTCCCATATGAATCGAAATGTGATGTACAGTCCCACCGTTAAAATCCTTATTCTGGCAAAGCCATTATTATTTATTTGATATCCTCAAAAGAATTTATGGCTGTTCTCCTACCTCAAAATAAAATTTAAATGATCTCATCACTAGATATCGTATGCTGAATACGGAAGTAAATGACATCAGTCACGTGGAGAATTTACAAAACCAGCAACTTGGAAATTCAGGTCTGCCATATTCCCATGGCCTGACTCCTGTTATAAGGGACATGGGGATGCACTCTTTATGCCAGGCTTGAGCCAGCACTGGCCAGTTCTGTGCAAGAAACCCGGAGACCAGCGCTCCAGATGGCCTGATTAGAAATTGATCATCTGGGGCAAAATGGGTCCTCAGTAGTAGTAACAAAATAATAAATAAAAACAACAACAATAATATTCATAATCCCTCAGTACAATTCAAAGTTCTCTACTCATACTAACCCACTGTTATAGACTAAATTGCGTGAATTATGGCCCCCTAAAATTCATATGTTGAAGCCCTAACACCCACACCTCAGAATGTAACTGTATTTGGGGACAAGGTCTTTAAAGAGTAATTAAATTAAAACAGGGTCATTAGAGTGGGCCCTAATCCAATCCAACTGATGTCTTTATAAGAAGAGGAGATTAGGATACAGAGAGAAAGAGACACCAGACCCATGTGCCCACAGAGAGATGACCATATGAACACACACAGCGACAGGACGACAGGACGGCCATTTGCAAGTCAAGGACAACCCAACCGTGTCCATGCCTTGATCTCTGTCCTCTTGTCTCGAGAACTGTGAGATAACAAATTTCTCCTCTGTAAGCCACTCAGTCTGTGGTACTTTCTTACGGCAACCCTCGCAGACTAACACAACCATGAACATTCATAAAACTCCCTAACATGAAGGAGGGTTCACTCAGCTACAAATCTTCCCCCCATTTTTCAGTTGGTACAAGTGGGGCAGGAAAAGATTGGTGGACTTGGCCTGGGTCCCTCAGCACCCCCCCTTCCCACGGACAGATGGGATTTAGCCCAACCCTCTCGCTTTTCTGCTGGCTGCAGCTCTGTTCTCCAGTCTGAGGGATTTGGTGAGAAAACCAGTATGAAGCAGATATTTGCAAAGAACAATCAATCCCAGATTGTCCATTATTAATATGGAATACAGCTTACACAGAAAATTAAAATACACATGTATTTCAAAACCTAATATTAGCCATTACTGTCAACCTGCTCAAACACTTCAGACTTCATCAACCCCTGCTGTTTTCTTTGAGGAAAACCTTAGCAGTGTTATGAATTCATCTATTATCTTTAACTATTCATAAAATATCTTGGGGTTGGAAAAGCCCAAACTTCTCTTTGATAGAAACATTCTAAAGTTTATATCTATTCTTGTGGGAGAAATAGAACTTCTATATCCTTGACTTATTTTTAAATTGCAAATGTTAAATTAACATTTTGTAAGATGGATCTGACATGCAAAGTGGTTGGTGTAGTCTTTCAGAATCCTCTGTTTTAAAGAGAAGAAGATGTATTTTCCTAGGTAAACCAACTAGAACCCACTAAAACATTATCTTAAAATCATAGTGCTCAAAGGGATCTTACACATCATCTAGTCGAATAGTTTGCTTTTACCTTTTTTTTTTTGAGCAGCAGATGTCTCTTTTCAAAAACAACCTTTTTTTGCAGAAATGTGTTGTATAAAAGAGATAAAAGCTGAGCTTCTGTGGTTGAAGTGTGCATGACAAATCTTGAACCTCATCCACTCAGCCTCCTTTCTGCCTCTTGATTTTCCTGGGACCTAGGGATCTGAGGAAAACAGTATGAAAAAGACAGATCTATTCTAATCCTTTCATTTTACAGATCTGGAAAAACTGAGGCCCAGATGGACAAAATTGCTGTGCCCAAGGTTGAGCATTTGATAATGACTTAGTCAGACCCAGAACCCAAGTCTTCTGATTGCTGGTCCATGGACTTTACTTGTATCACACTGTATTGGTCATCTTGACTTTGTTTTCCTGTTTGACACATTGGGTCCTGGGGCAGTTTCAATGCTCTAGCCAGTTGCAGGTTTCACCCCCAGGAACACATCTGTGTGGCCAGACATATGTCAGCTTCAGTTACATTAAGCAAATCTCTTAAGTGGCCAGAATTTGTAGGCAGATTTCCAGATGTCAGATCCCAAAACATGAGGTTAAGGTTATTTGCCTGAGAAATATTCTTGTCCTCTAATTCAGTGGTTCTTCAACTTTAGTGTAACTTTAGAATTACCTGGAGCAGGTAAAAATCTAGATGCCAGAAATTCTGATTCAGTGGGTTTGGGATATGACCCCAGAATCAGTATTTTAACGAGCTCTGATGAGAGAGTACCCAGACCGTGCTTGGAGTCCTCCGTTGTTCTTTGCAAACCTTCTCCTGGATGACTCAAGTTTGTTCATATTTCAGGAACCATACACTGTTAAACAAATTTCCAATCTGACAAGAGCATGATCCTCCTTCCCCAGATTCAGAGCGTCGAACCCCAGGAGGTGTCTTGCTCTCACAGTGCCATCCCGGCGAATTCCACAGCAACTAGACAAACAGTTCAGGTGGTCACACTGGGAGAAGTAATGGGAACAGATGTAAGGCACAAAACTGTGTTTTCATGCAAATGGTTTCCATAGAAAATTAAACAAGAAATAAAGACATACAAAAAGGTATTGTGTATAACAACAACACAGCAAAGTCTCTTAAGGGATAGCTCATCTAAATCTGAAAGTAACACTAGCTTTCAAAGGTCCTACACTCAAATCCTGTGGAGGTCAGTCTAAGGAGCCCGGAAGCCAGGCAAAGGTTCAGAATTGAGGGTAAAGATCAAATCTTGTCCTGAGAAGTCCCTGTGTTGAGCTGTGCCAAAAACCAGATGTTTTTACTTGTAATTATTATTATGATAATTCATTTAACAAGGAATAAAATAGGGCATGATTGTTTACTGCTGCCTGTTTCCCCAGACATGCAGAGAAATGAGAAGAAAAATCTCAGAGGTTTTACTCTTGGCTAAATGGAATAATTTTCTCAATTAACCAGGAATAAACATAGCAACAAAATAATTTGCCTTTACATTATACAATAGTTGTAAATAGACTTCTTACACCTCCTTGCATGGAAAAGTCAAGGTGGAGACAGGCTGCCAAGGAATTAAAAACATCTTGAGTTTTGGTTTCCATCTGAAAAGACACAGTCCTTAGAAACCTACTCACGTTGTCAGCCTTGGCATGAGACTTTCAAATGCTATTCTTGGTTTCTCTCCTCCGTACTGAACCCATTCCAAGGCCAAGAGATTGTGGGTTGAATTGTGGTAAGATGAAAGATGTTTCTGAACGCTTAGGGGGAAGCTTGCAGGGACACAGGGGGAGAACAGAGTGCATATCTGAGAGGAGGTAGACAGTACAGCTGAATTTTTAAGAGAATCCTTAATATAAACTAGTACTTGAGGGTGGTCAATGAACATTCTCATGATCATGGCAAAGAGCACTCTCAGTAAGGGAGTTACTTGACAATAGCTGTGTCAGGCTGACGCTTCAGGGAGGGGCAGCATGTGACACCCTCAGACACATCTCAGAGGAAAAACTATTTGTAACTGTCACATTTACATGAAATCAGCCAGATATTATACAACACAAACCACATTGTAAAGCATATGCTGCAGCCATGTTTCTTCAATAGCAGGGAGGAAACTGATTTTCCCCTGAAGATGATATTAAAAAGAAAAACCTGAACACGTTTGCCGAATAAAATCTCTTTTTATCATTATAAATGAAAACCCCTTTTCCCACCCTGATGTTGTATCTCTTTGACGCCTTCTCTCATTCTCTGCTACCACTGCCTCTTCCTTGACCTCACCCAGAATTTCTAGAAGAGGCTGAGCCGGAACTATTAACCATCTCCGGGTTGTGAAATAAACCATATCCCAGGATGCAATGACTTTTGTGTTCAGGACCAAGGACAGTGGTCCAAGGGCTCACACTGCCAGGGTCTTTGACCCAGTCCTCCCCACACCTCCAACATTTTAGTCACACCCACTCCTGAGCAGAGGAATGCAGGCCACATGGTTCAGATTAGAGATTCATTCAACAGAGTCGAGCCATATAGGAAAAGGTCCTTTCTCCACCCAAATCCTATTTTTATCAATCAACAAACACATCCAAGTTTACGGATCGGGCCTGTAGAATTCAAATTGTTTATTCCCTGTTAACTTGGTAAGTCTCCCCTGCTGACTTAGTTCTGAAGATGACAGTTGCAGATCTGGGGGAGGGGGTGGCTGAGAACCTTTGTTTGAGACCCATAATGACTGCAAAATGCTCCCCTTGGTCCTCGTCCCAGTGTTGGGCCAGCCCCACTCTGCCTCACTGTGTCTGTGAGATCACTGTGGCCTTTAGGAGAAGCTCAGGCTGAAGCATATGGACCAATAAACAACCCCCCATTGCCCAAATCTGGGCCCACCCGTGTCTTGGAGTTAGAGATTCAATTCTCAAGAAGCCATAAGTGGTAGGAAACTTGCTTCTTTTTGCACCTTCTGGAATAAGGTCAGAGCACATGCATCTCCTGGAATAATGTGCTTTTGCAAGATAGAACAGAAGGTACAGAGGATATAAATACCCTACAATTCTGTTAAATACCTTTATTTATAGAGATGAAAGTTAGGAAGCAGGATTAATTGCAGCAATATGAAGAAAGTAGAAACTAATTAAAAATGAACATTTTAGCATGCTATCAAAGGGCTAGGGCTCCCTTTGAAGGTGCCCTTCACAAACAGAAAGAGGTTACAGCATTTCTTTTTTTTTTTTTTTTTAAGATTTTATTTATTTATTTGACAGAGATAGAGACAGCCAGCGAGAGAGGGAACGCAAGCAGGGGGAGTGGGAGAGGAAGAAGCAGGCTCATAGCAGAGGAGCCTGATGTGGGGCTCGATCCCATAACGCCGGGATCACGCCCTGAGCCGAAGGCAGACGCTTAACCGCTGTGCCACCCAGGCGCCCCTACAGCATTTCTGTTTTAGTTACAGTCTCTCTCTCTCTCACAGACACATACACACACCACATACCTCAGTATATTTAGAATACTGAGGTCAGAGGAGAAAGATAAACAAATGGCAGATCCTAGCTAACCCAAGCTTACTATCACTATTTTCTCCATTTCAAGGGTGAAATGAATGATGAGGGAGTTCGAGTGAGTCTAGAACCTACATCAAACCTAACAAGGCATCCAGGTGTCAACAGTCATGTTCTGGGTCTTGACAGGGTCAGACAAAACCAACAGCAAATAGTCACTGCCCAGTAACATGTGGTGGAAAGTGGCCCATTAGGAGATGCTAAGGGAAGGGAGAGATAGTTATGGCAGCCCCGGGGAGCTACCCCAGCTGGCTGGGCACAGCCTTCCACCTGAATCTGTACAGGGTCAACTTTTGCTTCTTGGCAAGCCTCCCAGTGAAGAACAGAGCATTTATTGTGCACCTTGACACCCAGGTTATAGCAATAAACAAGAATGGAGAAAAATAAGAAAGGAGCCAGACAAGGACAATTGCATGCTAGGATCTTTTTATTTATTATTTTAACAAAGAAAACATTCATTTGAATAACAAAGCTAAAACATTTTTACGAATGTTTATATCATGACCATTTTAATCACTGACAATGAAAATTGACCCATTATTTTTGCCACTGTAAAATTCTCCTCGGTGACACCTAATTGCTCCTAAATGTACTTCTCTGTATTCCCAGGCAACTTTATTCACTACCCCCTGGAGTCTGCTCTATTGGATAAGTAATTTGGTCTCTTGAGTTGAGAAATACTGACTTTCATTTTCCTCCCAAACAGAAAATATCCCTCACATTTTTCTTATCCCCTTCCCCAAATCTTTCACAAATTCCAAATCTCTCTCTCCTACATCGGTTCTCCTCCCTGAAAAGATCACCCTCCAGCTAAACAAGACATTACACAGTCTGCTTGGGGGAAGCTGTCAGTTCTTGGCTTTTTCTGAGACTTATTAGCTTGGGCAGGACCTTAGGAAAAAGGAGAAGGGAGTGGGGCCAGGAATGAATACGCTCTGAGCTGTGGTGGGTCTAGAGAGGGAACCTGGCACTTGGTTTGTTTAAACCCTTGCTACTTTCACCCCTCAGAGTGTCTGTCTAAATAGAGTTGGATTTTTAGCAATACAATGCTTGCATCTAGAGTATCTTTCTGCTTGATAAGCAATCTTGCTATCGATTCCCCCAGGTACTTGGCATAATGTTAGTTGGATTTCAATATTGTCATGAAAAACTGTGGTCTTCTGGAAATGCTTATGTAGGTATCCCTGCCTAATGGATCTCAGTTATTCCCACAGAAGAGACTATTTTCCTCCCCGAGGATTTGCTCTGAGTAATTTCTCTCAAGCTCTTTCCTTAGGAGCCCATCTCTTAGGGATAGGTTGAATCAAAGCACAACCATACTTATTTTTCCCTTCCAAAGGAAGATGTCCCCCTTGGGTTGCCAAGGCACAACTACGAGGTTTATTAGACGGAGGGAAGCTCANTTTATTAGACAGAGGGAAGCTCAGTTTCAGATAGGCAGTCATTTTTCTCTCAGAAATACATAGCTTTTTTCAGCCACCCAAGAAGTGTTGTAAATACACACACACACACACACACACACACACACACACACACACACACACACGTGTATATGTGCAGTTTAAAAAGCAGGTCAGGACAGGGCCTCTAACACATCCTCACATAACCCAATGACACTGCTGCAGGGAGTGTCACAGAGGAGCAAAAGCGACCTTCTCCTCAAAGTCCAATTCTGACCACTTACAGAACCCATTTCCCTAAAGCCCTAGAATTCCTGCATGTGCCTTGAATTTGTTCTCCGTCCTTCAAGGCCCTCTCTCCACCAGAGGCAAGTTCCCTTCACATGGAGGCAGAGATAAACCGCCATCTTGGGAGAAATGATTGTCAGCTGTGCCAGCTAAGCCCCCAGAGACTGTTGGGTGGAAGCTCCTCCTAATCCCAGAGGGAATTAAATAAGGACCTGTGGAAAAATTAAAATCCTGGATGGCAGCTGTAGGGGCTGAAATGACCAGCCTATTACCCAGCGCCTCTCTGACGGTGAGGGTTAATTTATCACACGGAATCCAATCACATCTTATAAAACCAGTGCAGGTTTCATTTAGTTTGATGAAGCATATTGCAAGATTTCAGAAAATCAATTTTACTGAGAGCCATATTAAGCCCCAGGGAATATAACACTACATGTACCTCACATAAGTTTTTGTTATTACTCAGAGGATCACTAGGGAAATTATATACTTAGCCCGACAAAGGGTAATGGCTACCTTCATTGTCTTGGGTAGCTCCCACCCTGCTTACCTCTGTGAAATAACAAATAAAAATGGTAGGTCTCCAAATTGGCACTTACCTAAGTTCTGCAGAACTAGAGCCATGATCAGAGAGAGCAAAAGTGACTTGATTTTCCAAAGATGTTATCCCACTGACATTACTATTGGGATATTACTAGCCCCTGTTAAAAGCTAACAGGCATTATGGATACTGCCTATTTTGACCAAAGCTCTGCTTGGATGGGCCCTCCAAGTTAAGTTCTCAGAGTGGTATTTGCAAAGGAAGCCACAATGGGCTCAAAATTGCTTTCAACCCATCTGCCAACTTAATATTTCCAGAGAGGTATATTTCTTAGTAAAAACTTTTCCACAGTGGCTAAGGAACATTCCTATCTATACTCATCTGGTCTCTTAGAGATTTTTGTATGCTAAGCAATAAACCAAGCTAGCTTTTTATGAGGCCCCCAACTTGAAGCTAGTGGCAGGGAGTGAATACCGCAGCCAACTTTTGCAATAGCTTTTTCTTCAAAGTCCATTCAAATTGATGGCAGAGGGCATGGAGAGTGTGTGTGTTGAAGGGGGTGGTTTATGGTGTCCCATCTTACAGGATTTCACAAATACCAGAGCTGCTTTTATTTATCCTCAGTCTAGGACTGGGCTGTCCAACATGGCAGCAATTATCCCCATGTGGCTATTTAAATTTAGAATACTTAAAATTAGGTAGAATTAAAAATTCAGTTCTCAGTCACATTAGCCATGTTTCAAAAGCTTCATAGCCACATGTGATTAGTAGCGACTGTATTGGACAAAGAAGATAGAACATCCCCACCATCCCAGAAATTTCTATTGGACTTGCTGGGTTGCTCTTCAGCCATTCAGTTCTTGCGACCTGGGGGCCAGTACATGGGCCTGAGAGCTTACTCCAGGCTGCAGCCATTACTCTTCTACCACAACTGTCCTCATTTCCCAGATCCCCTTGCGCCAGCATAAATGGGGGCCATTTTGACTCCTTTATGGTCCTTCGATCACAGAAACTCTCTTCCATCAGACCAGAACCAGCCTCAGGAAAAACTCAGAACTGGTTTTGGAGATTAAGAAATGAGGATGAGGGGCTCCTGGGTGGCTCAGTGGGTTAAGTGTTTGCCTTCAGCTCAGGTCATGATCTCGGAGTCCCAGGATTGAGCCCCGCATTGGGCTTCCTGCTCAGCAGGGAGCCTGCTTCTCCGTCTGCCCCTCACCCCGCTCGTCTCTCTCTCTGTCTCTCAAATAAATAAGTAAAATCTTTAAAAAAAAGAAAAAGAAAAAGAAATGAGGATGAGAAATGGAAGCTTTTGGAAAAAGCTGCTACTTGGCAATCAGGGGGAAAAAAAAAAGGTTTTCATTAGCTGAATGGATGCCCTGAACCCAAAACAAATTTCCCCACTGTTACGAGAAGAATTGTGTCCCCATAAATTCACATGTTGAAGTCCTAATCCGTAGTAGCTCAAAATGTCACTGTTTTGGAGATAGGATCTTTACCGAGGTAAATTAAAATGAGGCCACTAGGGCAAACCCTAATCCAGTATGACTGGTATCCTAATAAGAAGAGGAAATTAGGACACAGGCACGCACAGAGGGAAGACCAGGTGAGGACACAGAGAGAAGACAGCTATCTGCAAGTCAGCAAGAGAGGCTTCAGAAGAAATCAACCTTGCCAACACTTTGATCTCAGACTTCTAGTCTCCGGAACTGTGGGAAAATAAATTTCTCCTGTCCGAACCACTCAGTCTGTGGTACTTTGCTGTGGCAGCCCTAGCAAACTATACCTACCATGCAGATTTTTCATCAAGCAAACCAGAGACCATCAAGATTTCTTCAAATCAAGCTGGAGACTTTTTGAGGCTACATTGCCCATCATTGCAATGTTTACCTCAAGCATAACGAAGCAGCTGTTTGCATAGAGGATTATTGTTCTGTGCCTTTGCCTGTAGGGAACTGCCGGCTCTGATGCCGCTCACAGAGCCAGTGGGACAACTGGAACATCAGGAAGTGACAGGCAAATTACCCATGAGAAAGGGCAGAATGTTTCAGAAGAGTGTTTAAAAAATCATTTTTCCTCCACTGATATGATGCCAGTGACATCCGTTACCAATTTTTGTACGTCAAATCTAAATTAGATCGTGTGTTTGTTTACACACACCGAGTAGAGTTATCCACAATATATGGATTTATATATATCCATATATTGTGTATATATATATACCCAATATATGGATTTAGCAGCTGTTCAGATAGTTGTGCCTCTTCAAGGTGTTTAACAAAAATTAATTAATGCTACATGCAACCTACCATATGTTCGATGTAACATGCAATAACCCACAGGGAATGTTATGCAAACTTTAAAGCAAAGTGAAGTTGTGATACTAATACTTTCTGTTTGATAGGATTCCTGGGGGAATTGCTCCATAGTCAACTACTGAATGGAGATTTGAATATCTAATTAAAAGAAGGGCTAAATATTACCCAATTAGTTATCTGTATATCCTAGCTTTTATCTATAATAGGAGTTTTAACCTTAATCTTTTTTTCTTTTTTTCCTGGCAGCATTGTAATACTGCATTATTAAATAACTTTCTGGCATGTTGAGCAAGAGTAGTATCAAAAAAGCAACAGTTTGAAACAAAACATTTGTGTGGCATTTTAGAATGGATCTATAAAGAACTTATGAAACTCAACACCCAAAAAACAAATAATCCAGTCAAGAAATGGGCAGAAGACATGAACAGACATTTCTTCAAAGAAGACATACAAATGGCCAACAGACACATGAAAAAAATGCTCCACATCACTAGGCATCAAGGAAATACAAATCAAAACCACAATGAGATACCACCACACACAGTCAGAATGGCTAAAATTAGCAAGACAGGAAACAAAAAATGTTGGCGAGGATGCAGAAAAAGGGGAACACTCTTACACTGTTGGTGGGAATGCAAGCTGGTACAGCCACTCTGGAAAACAGTATGGAGGTTCCTCAAGAAGTTAAAAATAGAGCTACCCTACAACCCAGCTATTGCACTGCTAAGTATTAACCCCAAAGATACAAATGTAGTGATTCAAAGGGGTACCTGCACCCCAATGTTCATAGCAGTGATGTCCACAAGAGCCAAACCATGAAAAGAGCCAAGATGTCCATCAACAGATGAATGGATAGAGAAGATGTGGTGTGTGTATATATATATAATGGAATTTTACTCAACCATCAGAAAGGATGAATACTTACCATTTACATCAAGGTGGATGGAACTGGAGGGTATTATGCTGATCGAAATAAGTTAATCAGAGAAAAACAATGGTTTCACTCATGTGTGGAACATAAGAAACAGGGCAAAGGTTTGTAAGGGGAGGGAGGGAAAAGAGAATGGGAAGTCATCAGAGAGGGAAAAAAACCATGAGAGACTCTTAACTACAGGAAACAAACTGAGGGTTGCTGGAGGGGGGGGGGGGGGGGGGGATGGGGTAATTGGGTGATGGGCATTAAGGAGGGGATGTGATGTGATGAGCACTGGGTGTTATACAAAACTGGTAAGTTACTGAATACTCCATCTGAAACTAATGATATACTCTAAGTTGGCTAATTGAATTTAAGCAAAGAAAGAAAGAGAAAACCCCAAAATGCTTTTATAGCCAAATTTCTCATTTGATGCCCACAATACTTTTTAAGGTTAGGTTAGTAACCCCATTTTACAAATAGGGAAACTAAATATCAAAAAGCTTAACTAGACTTCCAAAACTTTCACAGCTCATTCAATAGAGATCCAAGCCAAAAATTAAACTTAAAATCAAGTGGTATTCTGGAACTGGGTTTATGATGTAGTAAGGGCCTGCCATGTCCTCAGCCCCCTTCTGAAGAATGCTTGTGTCCCCAGCTTTGTACTTTTTTTTTTAGTGGACTAGTTCATACTACATGTCCCACAACTGATTATACCCAGCATTGGTACCAACCAATGCATGCTAGTCATGAGGGTGGCCAAACAGCTCTGAGGTTGCTTTGCACAGACTTAGTCTAATAGAGATGTTCTGTATTGGATGGTGACAAGGGGACCCAATAAAACATCTCTCTTGCCAAATATGAATGCTGGGTGTGTGGGTTCAAGCTACATCTCAAGGAACTCATGTTATTTACTTTCTAGTCCTAACTGAGCTGAGACCCAAATGTCTGTGGCTAAAAAGGAAAAGATGTCTTACTCTACCCCTTTCATTTGTGTCTTGGAACTAAGTCTCATTCACCCAAGGAGGGCCAGGTAAGTGTCTTCTTGCCAATCTTAAATAACCCACGTGATAGAGAAAGATTGCGGTCTCTTAGAGGTAGGTCCCAGGGGCTGATAGAAATGTGAGACACACAAAGATAACATCATCAGCTCGCCAGAAGGACACTGGCCCAAGACAATAATTATTACGTTACACTTTCCCATGTTTTAGTTTCTGCTTCCTGCGTCATTGGGCTAGGAAAAGAAGGTACTGAATATTCTCCCCAAAAGACTCCCATAGAAAGTAGCTGAAAACTGTCAGAATAGATAAAGCAGAGATTATTGTTTTTCTTGAAGGTCTGTGGCCTGATTTCCCTCAGGGTCCCTGCTGTGGACAGTAGGGATCTGCTTGGAAGTCAGGTGTGTGTTAATTTGCATGATTGTGTTAACTAACCATCAGCAACTCCATCCTGGCCCCAGTATAGCCTAAATTAATTCAACAGGAGCAGGTGGTTTAATTTGTACATTATTCATATTTGCTAATAAACAAGCAATTTGGGTTTTAGCTAGAATTTTCTCTTGGGGACAAGAGCCAAGGATCTCTGCTGAGGGTCTGGCCAGGGGAAATTCATCTTGTGTGTTCCTCTTATCCCAGACACCAACTCTGACCCACCCTTCAAGTTTTTCATATTGAGAAAACCTGGTTGGAATTCATCTCCACCTGTCTACATCTCTATTCCTCAGATAAATCCTTATTGTCGAGGTAAACAGCCCTGTCTAATCCTGTTACAGTTCAGGTTCACCTTTGTTACCAATGGGCCTGGTTGTGCTGTGCCTTCCCTATAAGCACTGGGTTTCCACTGTGCCGAGACCCAGAACCCTGGGATCCCAGTTCTCAGGTAGGGTTTCTGCGTTTAATTCTTCTTGGATTCTCTCTGACTACCTTCCCAGTTTGTCATTATTCTTCCCCAAATATAGCCTTTCTGGTTTGGCGCTGCAACCCCCTTTTTTTCCCAGATTAACAACCCATCAAGAAGTTAGTCCAGGAGGGGCGCCTGGGTGGCACAGCGGTTAAGCGTCTGCCTTCGGCTCAGGGCGTGATCCCGGCGTTATGGGATCGAGTCCCACATCAGGCTCCTCCGCTATGAGCCTGCTTCTTCCTTGCTTGTGTTTCCTCTCTCGCTGGCTATCTCTATCTCTGTCAAATAAATAAATAAAATCTTTAAAAAAAAAAAAAGAACTTAGTCCAGGAGCTATTAGGATAACCAATATCCCTAAAAAAGGATGCATGGAGTCCCCACCACTGGACTTTGCTTACCTATTGATTATGACAATGATAATAACCCTGGTAATACTATCTAGCATTTAATGAGGTATTTTTATGTGTCAGGAGTTTTGTAGAATTTAATGTTCACACAATTGAATAGTTGAAGAAACAGGCTCAGAGAAGTTAAGCATCTTGACCAAAGTCACACACCAAATAGCAAAGGGCTGGAAATTCAGCCCAGATCTAACTGGATTCAAGGTCCACATTAATAGCCATGTTCCTGTTACTCCACTTCCCATACCCATTTAGTATTTGTCCAGTGCTCCCTCTTGACCTCACTTCAGGGCAGGGAGAACTGGCACAGTTGGCTGGTTAGTTTGGGAGTTAGGGAATAGTGTTGGGTGGCAGGAAACTCCCAAATGTAGCTACAACTGTGGGGGACCCAAGGGCGGATATTAAATCCAGTCAGAGAGAGAGCTTGAGTGCCAAAGCCAGAGAAGCCCATTGACTGACCAAAATATTTTGGAGATATTCCTCACCCTTAAGTGAAAAGAGTATAAAAATCCAGTGAAGGGGTGCCTGGGTGGCTCGGCAGTTAAGCGTCTGCCTTCGGCTCAGGGCGTGATCCCGGCGTTATGGGATTGAGCCCCACGTCAGGCTCCTCCGCTATGAGCCTACTTCTTCCTCTCCCACTCCCCCTGCTCGTGTTCCCTCTCTCACTGGCTGCCTCTATCTCTGTCAAATAAATAAATAAAATCTATTAAAAAAAATCCAGTGAAATCTGCAGTGATATTCTTAGGGACGGAATCCAAGGCATGTTCTCTAAATGGCATGAGACTTGTCCATTGAGTTGGAGGATCTGGTTATCTGATGCCAACTAGAAAGACAATAGCATCCTACTTCCAAAGTCGTTGTCGCATCTGCCTCAAATGAACTATCATCCACGGTGACAGTTGAAGCACTTAAGGGGATAATTTCTAAGACATCATTTAGCTTTCAAGAGAGGCTGTATGATCTGTCTTGTGCTGGTGGCTAATAAATGTATGAGGTTGTGGGATGTTAAGAACCTCACCCACATCAAACCACCTGTTATCTACCCAAAGGAGCCCAGGAGTTGTGCAGGAAAAAATTGGTCTGGGTCACCTCTCAGCACATCTTCTTTGCACCACCTTAGTTTTGGTCCCTGACCTTTAACACCTTATGTAGGCATATTCATAAGGGAGCAGCTCCATCCAGGGAAGCTCCATGAACTGCCCTTCTTTCTAGGCACCTCTTCTCTGAAAAGACGTAGAGCCTCCATTTTGCAATTCCTCCAGCACTGCTCTTCCCTGCAGGTTCTGGGGGCCAGCAATGGACTCTTGACCCTGAGGAAAAGTCAACAATAAGGACAAGAAGGAAAAGAACTATTATGAACTGAATGACTCCCCCACCCCAAAATTCGTATGTGAAAACCTTATCCACCAGTGTGACGGTATTCAAAGATGGGTCTTTGGGAGAGAACTAGGTCATGCGGGTGGGGCCCTGGTTTGATGGGATTACTGCCCTTATAAGAAGAGACACAGAGTGCCTTCTCCCTTTCTGCCCTTAGAGGACACAGACAGAAGGCAGCCATTTGCAAGGCAGGAAGAGAGAATCCTTACTAGAAACTGAATTGGCCAGCACCTTGATCTTGGACATCCCAGCTTCAGAACCATGAGAAAATAGATTTCTGCTGCTTAAGCCATCCAGTCTATGCTCTTTTGTTATGGCAGCCTGAGCAGACTGAGATCTGCAGATAGGAGCAATAGAAGAAGAGAAAACCCAGCAGTCAGCCTTAATCAAGCTGTCCAGCCTATTCATGAGAAGCCAGAGTTCTGCTTGTCCCACCATTCCATGACAGACTTCTGCAGGAAATTCCTGCCATGCTTACAGGCAGAAGTAGTAGCCACCTTTAAGGGGCGACTTGAAGGAATCTGAGGGTTCTACCCATCACATGTCTCAATGCCAGGGCTACCTGGCCCTTCCTGGCTGGGGATTCTCCCTGCCACACTTGCTAATTGAGGTTTGGAGAAAAGAAGGCCCCTAACTACTGACCCTCTTAGCTGTCGCAGGGATTCTCACTGTGCTTCTCTTTGGTTATAAGGACTTTTCTTTGGCGTCATTCAAGCAAGGTAGGAGCTCATTGGTTGGCACCTGGACAAGATCACCAGGGTCTTCAGATCTTAGGGTTCAGGAGCTCAATTTTGTGAGTTCATTGAAGTTCTGGATGATTGGTTCAGGCTAATCAAACTCATGAGACTGGCTGACAGCTGCTGAGTAGATTTTTTTTCTAAAGTGGAAAGTATTTTTGAAAAATGAAATTACTAACTGAAGGCAAGGTCACAGAGCAGAGCGTGGGAAGATTTTTAATGGCTGGCATCATCAAGCTCTTGGAGCATCTGCCCTAATGAGGGGCACCCACCAAATGGGCCAGGAAAACCCTGGAGCCAGTCAAGGTGCCCTGGACAGAGCCAGAGACAAATGGTAACTTCAACTCATTCCTTATCTTTATTTTTTTTAATATTGCAAGCAGAGCAACTGCTCGTTTCTACCATTACTGTGGTACCATTTCCATGCTCACTATTTACCTAAGATCAGTGGCATTCAGAGCATGTCTCTGCGACGCATCTGGAGAGACTCTAAGCTTACCCACAGCACACTTCAAGTCCTCTCTTCAGCAGATGGCTAATCTCAACCATGCGATGGCAGGCCTCTGGGGCTTCCATTTCACATGGTGGCATGTCCCAACCCTGTCCCCATTCCACCCACTTTGGGTCACTGTATAGAAACAGTGCAAGGTTTAATGAGTCAGAGATTGGCAGGAAAGAAAATATCTATGGGAGAGATTCCCATTGGGCTTAAGGTGGATTCGATCCAGCTTCCTCTCACTCCAGTTTGGAACTGGGACTCAGACTCCCTCATCAGTCGGTGTTGGGTCTTAACTGCTGATGAGTCCCGCTGACCTTCCACTGAGGTGGCCATTCTCCCCCTTGGCAGAGAGAAGAGAATGAAGCCAACGTGCAGAGATGAAGCGAGAAACCTGGAGCATTTCTCACAGACCCATGGCCACTTCTGCAGGTGCAGCTCCGCCAGCAGCCCCTGGGTGAGGGGGGAACAGTGTTAACTGCTTTTGCAGACATCCCAGCCCTGGTTTCAGGGCCACATGAGGCCCAGTGGTGCTACTTGCTCTTGGAGACTATGAAATTCCCTCTCTCTCTCTCCACTGAGTGTCCCTCTTGTCTTCAACTAGTTTCGCTGGTTTTCTTTTTCCTGGACTCAAAGGGCCTTGATCGGGACCATTCTTCTAGCTCTCAACTGTGAGTAGATCAAGAAGGCATCAAATTGGTCAACTGACACATTAAATAAGCATTAGATCCAGGTGGATTAATTCACAAGACAGTAAAGTCCTCTAAGGACCAGGTAGGAATTGGGAGTCAGCGAGAACAGACCTGGAGTGAGAGTGAAGGAGTTTATGGGGAGAGAACATGTGAGCCTCAGAAACAGCACCCGAGTTAAGCTTTACATAATTCATAACACACCTGGATACTGGTTAGTTCTCCAGGAAATGACCGTCATTAAAGGCATCTGAAAACACTGACTATTTTCTCCCAAAGCCTGGCAATTCCAGAAAAGGTAGGCATTTCGGAGCCTGGCTTATCCAGAAGGCCCCCCGCACTGATCACATTCTCTATATAAGTGCTCATTCCCCCCGCTTCAGTACCTGTGCAGATTACTTAAAGAGATGTTTAAACTTTTATAATTGTGCCACTCCCGTATTGAATGAAAGCCAAAGTGATTTCTGTTTCACTCCAGCCATCCTTCCCTGTAAGTGCTAGTCTGTTCTCTGAAAGTATAAATGGATTGAGGGATTTTTGCCCCATCATAACCCTGAGAAAAACTCAATATTTGTTATTCTCTGTCTTAATGCCTGCTCATGGTGATTTTAATGCCGCTTTTTAAAACTGCCGGGGTAATTTAATAATACAACATTCTTTTTGGTATTGTTGAAACATTACATTATTCAATGTATCCAATTGCAATATATTTTTCTTTGCCCTTGTGTGCATTATTACTGTGTACTCTTCACAGAAGTATAATTTGGGGAGCAATTTTCTAGCAAACCATGGAAGGTGTTGCATTACAAATGTTACGTGATGCGCTGCTCTGCTCGTGGAACTGCATTACAAGGCCCAAAGTCTTTTTTCAGGGTAAACACTGTTTTAGCGCAGAGATCCCAGTGGGGCCGACGCCTCTCTCCTTGCTCACCTCTGTCATCCCCGCTCCACCTTAGGGCTCAGACGTCCAAACTCAGCTTCTGGTGCCCAAGATGCATTGCCACGTACGGGGCCCTGGCTGACTGCCACGATCACATTCATCCTAAAACTATTCTGTCCTTAAAGTTGCATTTCTCCTTGGCTAGGTCAAGTCGTCATTCCCTTCAACTAGATTTGGCTTTCTCAAACACAGAGCTCACATGCTGGTGGACAACAGATCACCTCTGACTCACGTTGTGGGTTTAAAATTTTTCTTTTCATCTTGAAATTGTAAAACCATTTTTTTTAATGGTTGTCCAAATTTAGAACTCAGGAGTTTTCCCATGAATCCGGGAAGTCAGGACTTCCGGATCATCTCGGCGATCAGCGTGGTCCTAGCCCAGGTGGTTCTCTTTAGGGAAGGCATGTCTTCCCCAGTTCACTATAGACCCCACTACTCTCTACTTACTGACTCTGGCAGTGTCCCTGGGTTACCGCCCCTATCTTTGTAGGCATTTGAGATTGCAACCAGCCTTCAGAGCTGTGACGAGCAGAATTCTAAGATACTCCCCACCAAAAAATTCCCGCTACCTTGGGTATACAGCATACACATATATGATCCTCTCCTGCATGGGACATCCCCCTCTCTGATTTATGGCAAAGGAATTTGGCAGATGTTATCAGGGTCCCTAATCAGTTGACTTTGAGGTAGTCCAAAGGTGAGCTCTAGGTGAGCCTGACCTAATCAGGTGAGACTTTAAAATAGACAAGAAGCATCAGCAGCTGCCCGCCTTCCTGCCTTGAAGAATCAAGCTGCTCTGCTAATGTGAAAGGACCCCATTGCTAGTACCTAAGGGCAGCCTACAGGGGAGCGACCCCCAGCCTAGAACCAGCAAGAAAACAGGGATCACAGTCCTACAACCACGTAGGTCTAAATCCTGCTCATGCCCAAATGAGTTTAGAAGAGCGTGCCAAGCCTCAGATGAGATTGCCAGCCTGGCCAAACCTTGACTTCAGCCGATAAGACTGAGCAAAGAGTCCAGCTAACTTGTCCTGGATGCCAGGCCTACAAAAAAAAAAAACTTTAAGATAATAAATTTGTATTGCTATAAACCACTAAGTTTGTGGCAATTCATTAGGCAGCAGTAGAAAACTAATACAATTGCATATTTGTCAGATCATTTGCTTTCATATCTGTGCTCATGTTCCTAACCAAACCAGAATCGGGGGAACCGCTTTCACCTAAGGGCAGAAAGCACGCTACAGGGAATGCTCTGTTACCTCAAAAAGAAGGTGGAGGAGTTGCAAACTCAAATGTCTGGAAAAATGCCTGGAGTATAAGCAGCTTGATCTAAGAGAGAATCATGGAATATTCACGCTATAAAGTGTTCTTAGCTAACACCTAATTTAGCTCCCATTTCTATTCTCAGATGGGGAAACTGAGGCCCAGAGAAGCAAAAAGGCTTATCCAAGTTCCCACACCTTGATGAATGCTACTCACCTTTCCTCTAGTTGCCATAAACCTTATGAACTCTTGACTTACCAGAAGAACCCGTGCATCTGGTGGGGCGTAAATACAGGTTTGAGGAGGTTGGTTAAGGAAGGTCACCCTTTGCTTGAAGAGTCAACATGGGAGCCGTTGACACTGAATGAAGTCAATGGTTATTAATTCCATGAAGTGCCATCTCCCAAGCATTGTCCGGAGTAGCAAAGAAAGCAAAGAAGTAGGCTGCTCTGGCACTGCTTTGAAGGCTTTTCTAATCTTCTCCATGAGGAAGCTTCCCCCTCTCGATTAAGCAGCACAGCGCTGAACAGCAACACAAGACAAGCAACACACATTTGACGCATTTTCTTCTGGTCACTTTGAGCAACACCAGGGCCCCTCAGCTATGCCCCACTGTCAAACTCCCTTGGTCCCTGCGGTGCGTAAGAATCAGACACTCATTCCTGATGTACCATGCTTTAAAATGAAGCATACAACCCGGTAATAGTCATGAAGTGGGCTGTGGCCAGAGGTTTGAGTAGCATAGATCCAGAAAAGGGTGTGCTGTGCATCGTGCTAAAGAGAAGGAAATGATGCTGCCATAGTGGGTGTTCTGCAGATGTCCATGTCTGGTGGCGAGAACTGTGATGGGGACCACCAATGGCTAGACAGATTCCCACCACTCACAGGCACCAGCCCCTGCTTTGTTTTACCTTCAGAATGCTCAACCTTCTGTTCAAGAAAAACAATTTCATTTAGCTCCCTGGTTTCAGGCCGAGCCATGCTCTACAGTGCAGTGAGAGCTGCCTCTTCTACGATTAAACATCTGTAAGGATAGAGACTCTGTCTCCCTTGGCCATCTCCTCTGTCTGTCCCACCCCTTGGCCATCTCCTCCGTCTGCCCCACCCCAGCACATCAGCTGGTCTCCTGGTTTCCCCATTTCCGTCATGGCTCCACTGTTTCCTGACCTACGAATCCAACCGATTATAACCAATAACCAATTGGAATCACCTTTAACTCTGTCCCTACATCCAAACAGTGACACAATTGGGTCAGCTCTGTCCCTGAATGACATTGGTGTCTGCCCTTCTGCTCCATGGCTATCACGGAGTTAGCCCAAGTTGTGGAGGCTTCCACCTCTTTCCAGCATCATTCTCCCATTGTTCCTTTCTGTATGAGGATAGAGTCCCACCCTCTGGAGTTTCAGCAGGTCACATGGCTTTTCAGCTTGGGAGTGTCCTTCTCTTAGGTAACTTTGTGACTCAGTCTGCAGCTGTGGCATACGAGCAGAAATGGAGTGTCCAACTCCAAGTTCACTTCCACCTGAAGACGCACTTGCCCTGGGTTTCCTCCTCCCTGTCCCCCTTATCAGGCAGCAGAGATGGAGTTATGTGTTTAGAACAGCCAAGCCCACTGGTCACAAAACAGAACAGCAACTGACCCACCCACATTTGAACTATTAGGTGAAAAAGAAATGAATGTCTATTTGTTTTTAACTGGGGCATAAATAACACCCTCAAATTGCACAGATCTTAGGGATCCCCTTCACCGAGTTTGGATGGTTGTATGTCCCCATGTCATCATTACACCAAACGACATGTAGAATACTGCCTCCACATTATTTAAGCCTATAGGTTGGGGTCTCTTTGTCACAACAGCTAACCTGTGGCCTAACTAACACACCTCATGAATGGTCTCTCTGCCTCCAGTCCTCCACTGTTTCTTCAGAAGGTCTTCCTTCCTGCTCAAAAGCTCAGAGACTGCCTCCTTGTCATTAAAATCCACCCACCTGGTTTTTAACAGGATTGTCCCTTTCTTCTCTTAGCTGGGAATTGTGGTGTCTCCTGTTGGATGGGGGTGGTTTCTAACTTGATCTGATCCACAGTCTGATTTTGATGGAATTCCAGGAGGTCTTTGGTCAATTATTCTCTGTGGCCTGGAAACTCTCTTGATAACACATGTCGTAATTCTCTCTTGGGGAAAGAAGGAAGGTGATGGAAATAACCAATTGAAAATGTTCACTACTGTTCTGAAGTCACACCAAAATGCGTATGCACCAATCTCCGAAGCTAAATTTTATTTTGCTGCAGTAAATGATATATATAGTGTGCCTAAGTGGGATGTGAAAAAGTTGGAAAATTGCTTACTGTTTAATGTTGCTACAAAAGAGCAGAGTGACCTGCCCAGGAAACCCTTAATTGAAATAATGGGTTGTGATTGAGTGCCACACCCACTGATTATTTCTGCCCTAAAGGTGATAAAAAGGGTCTGATACCTTGAACCCAGTGTCCCATTGTGACCAGAACCTGTGTGTCTCCCTCCCAAAAAAGAGGAAAAGGGTTATAATTTGCTGAGACTAGGAAAAAAAAATTTAACTCATAAGTAGAGGGCTGAAACAAAGTAATATTGAAATAATTTTATCATTTTGTTTTGCATAGAGAATAATGGGGCAGAAAGTCTGTTCTATATAGGTCTCTTGCCATCCTGAAATTTCTTAATTGTGGTTTATTACAAAAAGAACCAAATTTTAGGCCTGTTACAGAGAAGGGAGTCACCCTGATTTTTGCAAGTGCCTAATCCAGTAGGACTATGGACCCGAGGGGTGAATGTAATCTGTCTTTCTGGTCCTGCCTTGTTCCTGGCTCAGGGCTTTATCCCACACCTGCCTCTGTTGCCATAGAACAAACCCCAAGACTCCCCTGTGACCAGAATAGGTAATAGCGACATGGTCCCCGGGTCAGGTCTATCCCAGCCTCACTTCTCTGCCAGGCTGGCACATAGGGGTAGGCAGAAAGCTCGCTCCTGGCCGAGAAGGAGAAAAGGAGTGCCTAGGTGCGGCTTCTCAGTAGGGAGGGTCAAGCCTGGATCCGCTGTGGGCTCTTTTCAGGGCAGAACTAGGGCCTTTGGAGGGATGGTCCCAAGAAGCACAGCTCAGCTTAACGTGGAAGAATTTCCTATCATCGTTCTGAGAGCCTGAATGATTAATGGATGACTGAGTCCCTTGTCACTGGACATGCCCAAGTAGGAGCTACCTGATCTTTTGCCAGGAGATGTACAGAAGGGATTCTCACACTGTGAGGGAAAATGGATTATAACATCTAAAACCTCTTTTTGCTGAGAACGAACTGCCTCTCTGACCCAGAACCCCTCCTCTCCTCAGTCCTGCAATCCCTTGACTCTCACCGAGGAGCCCACCCTGGGTTCAGTCCTAGCCTGGGCTCCAGGACAAACTTTGACCTCAGCCCAGTGGGATTTCAGGAGCTTGACCCCAGCACTCTGGGACCTGGAATGAAGAAGCCACACCACTAGGCCGGTCTTGACACTATAGCCTACTTGTGACATCTGGGATGCTCCTTTGTTTCTGAAATCAAGTCATTCTTGTGAACCCTGGTCCTGGACATGGAATCCTGGTCTCACTTCTCTCAGATCTCCAGGGAGGCCAGGCGGGGAGCCTGTGCAAGGACAGGGGAGACCAGAAAACTTCAGCCTACCCCTACACTATACGCCAGGGGCAGTCAAGAACCAAAACTGTGTCCACATCCCCACACACATCCACACACACACACACACACACACACACACACACACACTCACACACACAGAATCCATCGGCCAAGTCCAGGCCCTGGGTCACCACAATATACAGGAGTTTCCATGAACCCACCAAGCCCACACTAGTACACAATTGGAAAGTCAGGCAGTTGAGCCCAGCAGCCAGAAGGCCAGGGCTGGGAGAGACAGCCAAAGTAAGCTGAGTCCCAACAGGGCCAGGCTGTCGAAGTGGTGTCATCTCAGGATCAACAACAGGAATGCAGCCAGGGGACGCCTAGAAATAGTTCTGAGGCTGACGGTGACCAGTGGCCTCTGGCTTGCAGTCAACCCACATACAGTCCCAGCAGGGACCCGCACGTCCCCAGCCAATGAAGGCCCAGCAGAGAGTAGACTTTGCTTCTAACCTTCTCGGAACCCTGTTGTACTAGTCTGGAATCCCAGGCAACAGAGCTAAAGAGAGGATGAAGGGTTTGGGCCAGGATATTCCTGATAATGGAGGGATAAAGATGCAACACTTTATATTCAGTTATGTACATGTGCATGGGCAAAAAAATCTCCAGAGGCGGAACTACGACATCAATGTGGTTATTTTTGACAGCGGGATTATGGGTGATTTTTATTTTTTGTCTGCTTTTCTGCGTATCTCACATTCTCCTCAATGAATATGTATTACTGTTACAATCTGTAAAAGGTTAGTTTTAAAATTCATATGAAATTACAATCTTATGGTAGTCATTTTGCAATCAAATCTATTTTGCTTACATGTAGAATTCTTGTTTTCACTGTTCTTCCTTTATGCTTTTCCCCATCTCCGTTTCTACTGTTCTGTTTTCAATGCGCTAATAGGCCAGCCATCCCCTCCAGTCAGGCCCTCCGCGCATGGGCGTTGAAGTGATATGTGTGTCACAGGAAACAATCTCAACAGCGCGGAAGGCGCAGGTGCTCTTTCCTGACCTCGCGTGCACCCTGCTCCTTGGCCTTATCACGCTGTTCCCTCAGGCAGGACCAGCTTCCCCACTTACCGGACAAACCCAACCCTGCATTTTCTCCCGTTCTCTGCCAGAAATCTTGTTCCGGTAAGAAATCTTCCACAACTCAGTTCATTCATTCATTCCCCAAATAATTATTGAACATCATCTCCACCCCAGGTGCTGTGCTCAGGAGTAGGGAGAGACACGGCCACGAAAACACCAGGCCCTGGCCCTTCTCATTTAGAATGGTGTCCTAAACAGCATGCCATGGGGGGCGACAGGTGAGCCTGGGTCTTGATCCATCAGCCCTTGGGATTGGCTGCAGGGGCTTGCTCTGTAGGGGAGCAGGGTTGCAGTGTTGAGGGGGATATTAACCCGTAATTATCATAGCAATAGACAAGACATACCAGGCCCTAGTCTAAGTCCTTTCATGTATATAATCTCATTTATCCCTACAACAGCCCTATGTTGTAGGTACCATCATTATCCCCACTTTACATAAAAAACAGTGTCACAGGGGCGCCTGGGTGGCACAGCGGTTAAGCGTCTGCCTTCGGCTCAGGGCGTGATCCGGGCGTTCTGGGATCGAGCCCCACATCAGGCTCCTCTGCTGAGAGCCTGCTTCTTCCTCTCCCACTCCCCCTGCTTGTGTTCCCTCTCTCACTGGCTGTCTCTATCTCTGTTGAATAAATAAATAAAATCTTTAAAACAAACAAACAAACAAACAAACAAAAAAACCAGTGTCACAGGGAGGGTAAGAAATTTACCTTAAGATGACAAAACTAGTAGGGGCGCCTGAGTGGTGCCGTTGGTTCAGTGGCCAACTCTTGGTTTCGGCTCAGGTCCTGATCTCAGGGTCATGAGACTGAGTCCTGCCTCAGGCTCTGCGCTCAGCACAGAGCCTGTTTAAGACTCTCCCTTTCCTTCCGCCCCTCTCCCCGTCGTGAGCTCTCTCTCTGTCTCTCTGTCTCTCTAAAATAAATAACTCTATGAGGTGCGCGGGTGGCTCAGTTGTTTGGGTGTCTGCCTTTGGTTCAGGTCATGATCGCTGAGTCTGCCTCTCCTTCTCCCTCTGCCCCTCCCCCCTGCTCGTGGTTTCTCTCCCGCTCTCTCTCTCTCAAATAAATAAATACAATATTAAAGAAATAAAATAAGATAAATCTTTTTTTAAAAAAGATTACAAAACTAGTAAATGATGGGTCTTGGTTTCAGACCCAGAAGCTCTGACTTCAGAGCTCTACTAACTTCATTGGTTTCCCGTTACTGACACTGAGAATGCTCTGTGTGGGCCAGGGAAAGTTCCTGATCAATGAGGGACACACAGGGAGTTAAGAGGCGGCTTCTTGGAAGGGAAGAAGCCTGAGCTGAAACTGAAGAAGGGTGGAGTAAACGGGGGAGAATGGGTTGGAAGGGGCAAGACTGCTGATGCAGAGACAATGAGGCTGGGGGGCCAGGAGCACAGCCTGCGCAGGGGCAAGGAGGGCAGAGAGGATGCTCACCTTCCCGTACTTGCATGTCCTCTGCCCTGCGAGCTTGCACTTGTTTAAATAATGCCTGAGAGCTAGTTGTTCTCGAGTTGCTCCTTCTTGTCTCATCCAGACTGTAACCTTCCCCCAGGGATAGGGCCATCTTCTGACAAATACACCCTCGGTGCTCAGTGCAGCACTGATAGGGAGGTCAGCTCTTTATGCTTTGAATAAATAAATTATCATGTTTATTATCGAACTTACAATCAAGGAATTTTATCATCTCAATGCATCTTGCTGAAATCGAAAATGCTCCATAGCTCCTTCCTAGGCGATCACAGGCAGAGCGAAACTAGGTGAGTAATAAATGCGAAATGCCCAGTGCAACAGTGCTGAGGATCACTAGGAAGAATCAATTATACACAGAGGGGGGTGTGCGTGTGCGCACACACACGTGTGTGTGCACATGTGTTTATTTGTAGTGACTACACAGGGCACAACAGCGTAGGCTTATCTTATCTGTATTTGTATCACAGCTGGATTTAGCTTCTTAAAGTCCGTTTTTCTCTTCTTTAAGCCTTCGGAAGGATTCATGCACCAAATAACTAAATTATGTCTTGGTAGCTAAACAAATTATGCAAAATTATACGCCATGAATATTTTATCATTCTAAACCCTGAAGCCAGACTCCAGACAGTTTTATGTCTGCAGCAACCCGGATCATACCCAGATGAATTCGGCTAAAGACAAATGACTTCTTCCAAAAACTTAACTTTTTTTTTCTTGTTGCATTTCTCTTTAAGGATGCTTCGAAGGTTTTATTGTACATAGGTAATGATAGTAAATGTGATCCAGCTTCCTCTTAGAGGGCGAAAGTGAGAGATTGTGCCTCGCATATCTTAACTGTCTAAATACACACAAAATTGATTAAGGTTAGCAGTGCCTACCTCCAGCACGCATTGCACAGATATAATATGAATGAACTGCTGACCATCATCCAAGGTTCAACGGGTTCCACATACTTCCTTTTGTCTTCGAATGTTGAAATTGCCTACAAAATACATTTTTCTAAATAATGAGGCTTTCATCACCCAGAAAGGAGAGAGGGTTGCAGCTGTGTATGATGTCAGTATTAAGGAAGATCAGAAGTACTTAGACGTTACAGTTGGTTTCTTTCTCCTTCTTTCTCAATTACCTTGGCTAGTTTTGATCTTCACTTCTGGTTCTAAAAGAAAGAGCTGCCCTACGAAGGTTCACGGCTGTGTTCTCAAAGAGGCCGGCAGAAGGAAATGAGGAAGCTGTAAGTTAACAAGGTTCTGCTGGCCCCTCTCCCTGGCTCCCTGGATGCGGAGTCTTGCAGGTTAATGCTTCCCATTGAACCATTTAAAATGGCCATGATTCGGAGGAGGGCAGAGGGAGATCTGTCTCTTCCTCCCTTCCTCTGCCTGTTTTGTAGGCTCAGAGAGGAATGAGTAGAACTGGAAAAATTGCACATGCGTCTAGCCAGAGGCTGACAAGGAACACGAGGCCATGGAAACAGTTGATTTTGTTGGGGTGGTGTGATTCTGGGAGACTGCCTCTTTTTTTTTTTTTTTAATCATTATTTCTGTTACTCTTAAAATTTCATTTGTACAATAAACAAATAAAATTTGTTTCAAAGTATTGCTGACTCATGGTGTCCCCACAGAAGTCCTAAGCATCGTTCCTGTCTAATCAGCAGGCTGGGTTTCCAAAGATAGTGTTTCCATCTTTTTTTCCCAGAAAAGGGCAAAAAAAAAAAGGGAAACAAAACAGATTTGTTAACTCAGAGGCCACTGGGAAGATCCCTGACTGCCCTCTGTGATGGCCGATTCTGGGCACGATCCCCAGAATGTGTCCAGGAACAGGCTACACCGGAGGTTGGAAGGCACCCATATGGGGGGATCATCTCTCACCTCTCCTGTCAAGCGAGCCCAAAGCTGGAAGTAACAGGGTAGGGGGTTGGCAGTGGCAGCTGTGGGTTGGTGGAAAGAGCACAGGGGCCAGGAATGCGGGGAGGAATCCTTAGTCCACATCCTTAATCTTCCTGTGCCATTTGTTAGCCACAAGATCTTTAACAAGTTGCTTAGCCTGGCTGAGCCTCAGTGTTTCTAGCTTTAAAATGGGTATAAGTTCTCCTCATTTCCCTGGTGGTTAGAAGATTGAAACTAGGGGCGCCTGGGTGGCACAGCGGTTAAGCGTCCGCCTTCGGCTCAGGGCGTGATCCTGGAGTTATGGGATCGAGCCCCACATCAGGCTCCTCTGCTATGAGCCTGCTTCTTCCTCTCCCACTCCCCTTGCTTGTGTTCCCTTTCTCGCTGGCTGTCTATCTTTGTCAAATAAATAAATAAAATCTTTAAAAAAAAAAAAAAGAAGATTGAAACTACATAGTTGCTTGCAAGTGCTGAATACCGTGTCCATAGTGCAGCAAATGCTCAACAGCTGAGGGGGCTTTGAAGATGAGTCCCATCTTAACTGATCCCGTCCCTCCCGTAGTGACCCCACTGTCCCCTGGCTGTGAAACACACATGCACTGCCCGTGTGCTCTTCTCAGGGACTTTCCACTCTCCTTCCCTCACTTTCGGAAACTGACTTGGAAAAGGATTTCGTAAAACCATTCATACCCAAGAGTGAATGTCAAATAAGTTTCCCCTTTTCTAGGAGTATCACATTTTTAAAGATTTTCTTTTTTATTCATTTGAGAGATAGAGAAAGCAAAGCACGGGGGAGAGGCAGAGGGAGAAGCAGACTCCCTACTGAGCAGGGAGTCCAACACGGGACTTGATCCCAAGACCCCAAGATCATGACCTGAGCCGAAGGCAGACGCTTAACTGTCTGAGCCACCCGGGTGCCCCAGGGGCATTACATTTTAATCAGAAATAAAACAAAATTATTTTTAGCAGTGCGATTTTAGACTCAGCAAGCTAATAGGGAAGGTAAGTTGCTTTGGTCTGTTTGTTTGCAGAACAGGTAACAAGGAATTCTTCAGGGAGCCCTTAAAATTATGTAAAGAGGTGTCTCTTTAGGGGCTCCTGGGTGGCTCAGTGGGGCTCCCCGATGGCTCAGTCATTAAACGTCTGCCTTCGACCCAGGGTGTGATTCCAGCGTTACGGGATCGAGCCCCACATCAGGCTCCTCCACCGGGAGCCTGCTTCTTCCTCTCCCACTCGCCCTGCTTGTGTTCCCTCTCTCTCTGGCTCTCTCTCTCTGTCAAATAAATAAATAAAATCTTTAAAAAAAAAAGAGGTGTCTCTTTAAATGGCTGGTTGAGCCTCTAAATTTAACTACCAGTTTACAGAAACACAGAGGATAGAAGAACGTGATGAATGTCACTAAGAGAATGCAACCAGCAAAATCTAGACTGAGAGCTTCTATTTTCTAAAATACAAATAATATTTTTTAGAAATTAATTGCAAGGAAGAGAAAGAGAAAAATATTGGGGGAACCTGTAAATTAAGAGATATAAAACACATATTTAACCCATCACAAGTTGTGGACCTTGGTTGGAGCCTACTAAAATCAACAAGTTATAAAGATGATAATTATGACGTTTATGAGATAATTGGAAAGTTAAAGTTTAATTTAATTGGATGTCTGAGAATTTTAAGATAATTGTTAATTTAATTTAGTGTGACAATATTGTGGTTGTTTAAAAAAAGAGTCCTTATTTTTTAAAAAGATTTATTTGTTTTAGAGAAAGCGGGAGGGGGAGGGGCAGAGAGCGAGGGAGAGAGAGAATCTCAAGCAGACTCCAAAGAGCATGACGCAGGGCTTGATCCCACCATCCCAAGATCACGACCCAAGCTGAAATCAAGAGTCAGACACTTAACTGGCTGAGCCACCCACGTGCCCCAAGGAGTCCTTATTTTTTATATACATACTGAAACAGCTACTAATAAAATGATCTGTGATGGTTAATTTTATGTCAGCTCGTCTAGGCTGTGGTGCCCAGCAGTTTGGTCAAACACCAGTGTAGACGCTGCTGTGCAGATTCTTTAGATGCAATTAACACTTAAATCAGTAGATTTTTAGTAAAGCTCATTACCCTCCTTCATGTGGGTGGGCCTCGCCTAATCAGTTGAAGGCCTAAAAGCCGAAGACTGAGTTTATAGACTAAGAAGCAATTCTGCCTCAGGACGCCAATATAGAAGAAACCCTGCCTGAGTTTCCAGCCTGCAGAATTGAGACTGAAGTCTGCAATGTCAACTCTCAACTGAATTTCCAGCCCCCACAACTGAATGAGCCAATTCTTTAAAATAAATCTTGGTAGAGAGAAAAATCCTATGGTTTTGTTTTTTTTTGGAGAACCCTAAGTAATATGTGATCTTTTGTCAGAGATCTGCTTCAAAATGGTATGAGAAATGATGGAGAGTGAATTAGTGGGCAGACAGGGAAAGACTGACCATAAGTTAATAATCTGGGGGGCTAGGTGATGGGTACTTTTTAAAATGGGAGTAATAGTATCTAATTTTATGTAACTTCAAAATTCTTCATAATTAAACAACAACAACAAAATACTCTTCTTCCGTGTAATCATTGCCAAGGGTCATTTGCAAAGTGTCAAGACTATGTAAGGCAGATTTTTAACCCAGCTCTGTCCAGTATTTATAAGCCCACTCCCTCCTGCCCCCACACTGCAAGGCCGCCCTACAGGGCTTTCAGGGATGACTTCCGCAACCAAAGGCAGCTAGACTTTGGGAAGATGGGGAAGAACCTCAACTCAGAGAAGGGACCTGGGAGAGATAGGGCTCACTGCAGGTCACTCACTCAGATCCTGAGAGAGGCCAAATTATTTCTAGAATCTTGTTCTCTGCACTCCCATCTGGCGCTGTCCCACAAACACTCTCATTTCCCTGAAAGGTATTTGATCACACAGTTGAAGGAGGAGAGAAGCCATGGGCTCTCCTCTTCTGGGACATTTCCCGTCACCCCCACCCCCCATCCCCAGCAAACAGTAGCCCTGGCTCTCCTTCTGGCCCCACTTCATTTGTAATGAATGATTTCAGGCATGCTGAAGAGTAGAATAATAAAATCATGGGTAGTTTCCCACCCAGCAGAAGAAAGTAAACATGACAGACTCCGCTGAAGACTTGGAGCCCTGCGCAGACTCACTTTCTCCTCCCTCCCTCCCCAGAGAGAACCGCTCTCTTGAACATCAGTCATTTTCTCTTTTCTTTAAGGAGGAAAAAAAAGAGGATCAGTTTGGTTTTTTTGTGCATTTCTTTTTAAATTATCATGGATTTTTCAAGTGCTCCCACTGCATATATGCTATCCAGAAACAATATACAGTGTAACGATTATCAATGTTTTACATTTTTACAAATGTTTTCATATAGTAGGTAGCCACGTGCGCCCTGCCTCCTGCCCCCAGCACTATGTCTGTGAGAGGTATCCACGGCGACCTGCGCACGTCCAGTCCATCCATTTGCACACCACTGAATTGCATTTCATCTTAGGCACGTACCAAAATGTATTGATCCATCTCTCGGGTGATAGACATTTAGGGTACTTTCAATTTTCCTTTTTTACGAACAGGTAGGATGAACATTCTTGTACTTTCCTCATGCAGAGCTGAGAGCCTCTCTCTAGGACTTCTTCTCACTCCCATCCATTCTCTACCCCGCCAAGTTCAGGGGTACAACCCTGACCACTCGCCCACATCCTTCCCTGGGTTAAGTATTTGCTCTCTGCCTCCCCGACAAAGTGAGGTAACCCCCGGCTGTTACCTAATGAATTCAGGGCAGGCCTCACTTGGTAACTGAGCATTTCCTCATAGTGTCTTGCTAAAGGACAGGTTTAGGGAGCTTAGTTATCTGAATAATTGCCCTGTCTAGACTCAACTGCCACTTCCCTGAAGTTCTTGGCAGTATCCAAAAGGGGTCAGCGCTAACAGAGCGCAGTTAAATATAGACATCTAGGAATAAAAGGCCTAATTAAGAACCAGGAAGTTGCTCTTGGGAAATTAAAAAAGTTTGCCAAGGCATCCTTAGCTGTGCCAAAGCTTAATTTGGCAAGGAAATGCTGATGAGAGCCCCAAGTTGGGGGGGAGGGGAAGGAGAACATTTACCCCCCCTAAATCACCAGGGCTTGCTGGCTGGCTGCTTCTCGGGTTTGCCTCCAGGTCATACTCCCTCAGACAGAGAGGAAGGAAAACCACCACAAGGCAATTGGATTTGATTTCCTCCCATGTCAGAGCCCTTCCAATTTCTCGAAACTACTGGTTTACCAGATGGAAGGATTTCGGACCCTGAGATACCTTTTCAATTTTAAGGGCGTTTCTCCTTAACTTTATGCCATCTATGAGGGAAAAAATTGCCTTTCTATTGGAGATAACACAGTGGAAACCCCTTTTCCATCCTGATGTGAGTAAACAGGGTAAAGTCCTGTATTCTTGCTTGTCAGCTTTTAATGAACTTTTGCTGTATTTTACTAATATAGTTTGACAAACTCTGCATGCTAATCCGGGTATGCGGCCATGCTTCTAGTACATACTCAAGAGTTAAAAATTAGCTTGAATTGGGGCATCTGGCAGGCTCAGTCGGCGGAGGATGTGACTCTTGATCCCGGGGTGGTGAGTTCGAGCCCCATGTTGGGTGTAGGATTACTTAAAGAAAAAAAATCTTTTTTTTAAATTAGCTTGAGTTAGAGATGCACAATCTTCAGATAAATATAAATGATACTCCATATTGAAACTGCAGAATACAGCCTTGATAGAAAATATAAAGTTGTCCTTTTTGTCTGCTCAACAGCCAGCCTAGGGAGGCTGCTTCGGGCAGGACGGACCTGGTTCTGAACCCCCTCAGCTGGTGTGACCTCACCTGTAAAATGGGGTTGTCCGTCTCCTAGGGTTCCTGCTCGGATCAATGAAGATAATGTACTGGAAAGCACTTTGAAAAACACAAAGTGCAATTCAAATGGATTATTGACAGCCCTTTGTTAAGTGTTCGGTTGATTGCTGAATGTCCTTGAACACATGAAGCATAATTTCTTATAAACCGTTTTATAACTCAGACCTTTCCACTAATTCAGAATGACCTTCTTCTCTCCAATCAGTTCGGCTCCTGTGGTTTTATTCCACAGCCCAGGAAGCTGCAGCGGAGAATCTTGTAAAGGAAAGGGCTTTAGAGGTCCCTTCGTGTCCCACCTTGGCCCCACCTCAGTGGGGCTCTCCTCTCCATCTCCCCCACCCCACCCCTGGTAATCCGCAGACCCTCAGATGGGACATCTCTGGTGAGGACAGCTCCCCGGGGCACGCAGCAGCCCCTCCTAGGGAAGGTAGGGTACCAAAGCGAACTCCAGGGGGTCCAAGTCACTTCCGCCTACCAGCCCCAGGCCAGGGGTTGGCAAACTATGGCTTATGGACCAAATCCACCCAAGGCCTGGCTTTCACTGTCTGTGAGCCAAGAATGGTTTTTACATTTTTAAACCGTAGAAAAAAATTTTAATAGTATTTTATGACACATGAAAATTAGGCAAAATTCAAACTTCAGTATCCATACATCAAGTTTTATTGAAACACAGTACATTTGTTTTCAGATTGTCTGTGGCTGCTTTCGCGCCACAACAGCAGAGCAGAGCCACCAAGAATTTATGGCCCTCAAACCCTAAGGTATTTGCTATCTGTTTCTTTACAGAAAAATGTTGCCAACCCCAACTTTACATTGGCTATCCTAACCCCTCTTTAAGTGTGTGAATGCTTTCCTGCCATTGACTCATTCTACCAATCCTTTTTAAGGCCCTACTGTGGTCCAGGTGCTGTGCTGGGCACTGGGGATGTTTTAAAAACTAAGAGACAAGACCTTAAGTGTTCTCACCACACACAAGCGTGCGCACACACACACAAGCACGCACACACACTGCACAGAGATACCATAGAGATTCAGAGGGAGCATTTCAGAAAGATTTCACAGAAGGAAATTTGAGCTTGAACGGGTTAGGTTTTAGAACGTTGGAGAGAATTAAGAGTTTTTTAGCAAGAAAATATCCCTTTAAAGCCAGGGAGTCAGGAAAGTTTGTGATGTGTTCGAGAACCCAGTAGCTCATCCAATACGTGTAAAGGGCTGGCGGTGTGGCAGGCATGAGCCTAGGTCCCAAGATACATCAGTGGGCAAAATAAGGATCTCTACTCTGGTGTAGATTACATTCAGGTGACCATGAGCTTGGAGTGAAAGGCTCATAGGGGACAAGAAGGGACCCAGGGTTGAAAGCAGGTAACAGATAGAGTGGAACACCCACCTGACGAAGCTCCCCAGTCCGCTGGCTCCCCAGGATTACAAGCAGAAGTATCTGGTCCTGCCCTTCGTCATGGCCTCAGACTCTGGCCTTGGACATTCAACCTGCCAGAGCCTCAGTCTCTCATCTTTAAAATCAGGGGGTAGGACCAGCTCTAACTCAAGAATTCAATGATGGAGGTTACACCTTGGTTTTCTGCCATATATATATATACACATATATATATGTGTGTGTGTGTATATATATATATGATTTTATTTGTTTATTTGAAAGAGAAAGCACAAGCAGGGGGGAGGAGCAGAGGGAGAGGGAGAAGCAGGCTCCCCACTGAGAAAGGAGCCTGATGCGGGACTCAATCCCAGAACCTTGAGATCATCACGTGAGCTGAAGGCAGACGCTTAACCACCTGTGCTACCCAGGAACCCCCATCTTGGTTTTCAAATAACAAAATTTCTGGGATTCTCAGGGGGAAAAAATCTAGATAGCTGTTCATTTTGGTTTTGTTTACAAGTTGCAACTGTGTTTATTTTTCTTATTTTGGCAATTAAAGCTCTCCAAGAGTGTATTTCTTTAAAAAAAAAAAAAAAGATCCGATTACATGGTCCCTAACTGCAAGGATCTACAATCCAGTGGAAAACAGACACACACAGTGATTAAGAGCATGGACCCTGGAGCCAGACTGCCTGGGCTTGGATCCCCCAGCTCCACACTGACCAGCAGTGCTGTGTGAGTCAGGGGGTTACCTGCCCACCTGAGCCTACGTTTCCTCGTGAAACAGGGACAGTAATGGTACTGACATAAAGGGCTGTTGTGAAGATTAAGTGAGGCAATATGTATAAAGGACCTACAACAGTGCTGGGCTGGCAGTCAGTGCTCATGGGTGTTTATTATTACAGGTGAACAAATAAATAGGACAGAGCATGGTGGAGGCAGCGATCAAAGTTTGTAAGGGAAGAACAGCGATACAAAGTGGGGAGGATTGCTTCTGTCTGACAAAGAGGAGGGTTAAGTAAGGCTTCGTGGGGGCTGGAGTGTTGGAGGACGAACAGGTGCTTTCCCAGCAGACGAGTGGGATGACGGTATTTTAAGGAAAGAAAACTGCATGAGGAAAGATGTCCCAAACCAACCTCACCTTCTTCACTCCCGTCCTCTCTGCTGCTCATCTCCATGAGCAGGACTCCTTCCGTCCCTCACCCCGCCATTGCCGCTAGCTGCTCAAGACAGAGACACAGGGGTCTTCCCTGTCCCCTCCCTCCAGCTCATGCCCACGCATCTTCCAAATCCATCTTCTCTCCCTGTCTCTATACTCCGGCACCTCCGTGTATCTCTATATCCCCAGATCTCTCTATAGCCTACCTCCCTCTAAGAAATTCTGCCCTTGCTCCTGGCGTCAAATCCCACTTCCTGACCCTATGGGGTCAGTCCTCTCCCGCCCCCACATTCCAGACAGCCCAGCTTGCTTTCATATCCCCAGATGCTTGCTGTTTCCTCTGTCTGGAATGTTCCCTCCTGCTCTGTCTCCCACTCTCCCTGAGACTAGCAGTATTCATCTTTCATGTGGCAGTTTTGATGCCACCTCGTCGAGGACATGTCCCTGACCCTTGCACTTGGCCACTACCCTCTCTGGGTACTCCGGCCTTACCACAGTCAAAATCGATCAATTACTTTTGCATATGTTGTGCGTAATCTATAAACTCCATGAAGGCAGGGATTTTTTTAATCTGTTTTTTGAATTGATATATGACCAGTGCCCAAAGCAGTGACCGATGGATAGCTAGGCACTCAGAAAATATGTGTTCAGTGATTATCTTCTCCTAAGTAGGCAGCGAGTGCCACACAGCCCGGGCTATGTCAGTCTGACATGCCCAGAGCCTACTAGCTCGTGCTTGGCTTGTACTAGACGCACCCCAAATAATTGTCGGACAAATGAAGAAATAAGTCAATAGCTTCAAAAATATAGCTCCAAATATGCATTTGGATTGGTTCTGATACTCTGGTTTGTGGTCTGAATAGCAAGGAGCAAAGCCTCCCTCACCTCCAGAGATACGTACGCCATGCTTCGGTTAGCATAGCCGAAAAGGGCAGGAACTAATCCAATGGTGGCATCTCAGAAATGGAGAGGGTCTTGTGGTTGATTTCATTCAGTCTCCTTTGATGTTTGAATCCTTTCCGCACCATGCCTTCATTCAGCCTGAGCTTTAATACTGCAAGAAGCAAGAGCTCATGCTTCCTGAGGACACCAATCCCATCTTCTGTCACTCCCGCCTGATGGAAGTCCTTTGTGATCCTGAAGCAAGAACTGGCACCTTGTAGTTTCCATCGGTGGACCCTCACTCTAGTCTCTACGACAGGGATTCTTAAAATATGAATTTCAACCCATTAATAAGTCAGGATATCAATTTAATGGGCTCAACAAACTTTTTTAATGAAAAAAATGGAATAAAATGGAATACAATAGAAAATATCAAAGTAAATTGAACATAGGAAGGGTGATAATACTTTCTGGAATGCTTATTTCAGATCTATGTGTGTATTTCTGTGGCTTCCGGGTGGAGATATAAAATGTAGTTCTTCCTATAGGTAACAGCCAAGAGAGTCTGCAAGCCACTGTCCTGGAGAATTAAGACATGTGCTCTCACGTGATGGCCCTTGCAGCATGTCAAGGCCAGTCAAGACGGCCTCTAAGTTGTCTCTCCCCAGCCAAACATCTCTAGCTTCTTGCCTCCCTTGTCTCCCATGGGATGCTGTTGTCAGCTACTTTCCCTTTGAACTCCGCCTGCATCCCACTTCAAGAGTGGCCCCGGGAGATGACGGTTAGCAACATACTTTGCTGCTACAGGTCTCTCCCTCGCCAGCATTGGGACACGTTTTGTAGTCCCAGTGTTTTCCTGAAAGGGAAGACCACCAAAAAGCAGCCAAGCAGAATTCTGTCTTCTCCCTTTACTCCATCAGCATTACGTGAGTGGCTCCAAGCAGCAGACAGAACCCTTCTTGGGTTTTCTTGTTTCAAATCTCATTTGAGCTGTGATGTTCCCTCAAGATGGACCAAAATCTAATCAGTGGGGTTGTTTTATTTGGTTTTTGGGGCTGCCGTATCACACTAATGTCTCAGATCGCCCAAACTCCTCCAAAGCCATGTCTATTCCATCTTGTACTTATGTAGGGCTCTTGGGGGAAGGAGGGGAGACTACTCCAATCTTCAATTTACCCAGTTAAATTGCTTCTTGTTGGATTCACTCTGTACCTCTGACAGTGTCATTTTGTATCCCGATGATTCCATCCCATGTGTTCACCATGTCTCCCTCCCACTTTGGCTATTTGAGCTGGTTAGTATAACTGACAGAGCAATGGCTCTGAATCAGACGGCCTGAAGTTCAAATCCCCAGTCTCTGGCTGACTGTCAGTGTGCTCTTGGGAAAGTTACTTAATCTCTCTGTAAAATAATACCTCACAGAGTTTTATAACAATCAAATGATATTTTATATATATTACAGGACACATAGTGGGCATGTCATAAATGGAAGTCATGAGCAAAAATAATATTTGCCCCAGACAAAGGGGAACAGAGCTTTCGCCCACATCACTAGGAACTCCCCGGCTGAGGTTTCCTCTTATCACTGCCCTTTATAGACCTTTTGGCAGTTTCTAAGTATCTTAACTATTTGTGAATCCAGACCCCCTTTTTTTCTTATCTTCAACAATATCATGAGAGGTTTATCATTTATCATGTGCTTTGCTGAAATCCAAACACAGAGTTCAGTGGACTTCTCAGGACTCTCGGCCCAAGAATACCAAAGAACAAAGAAGGAGGAAGGGGGAGAAATGGGATTAGCCTGATGGGGCTCGATCCTTGTCACCCAGTGCTGTGTCCTAGTAATCACCACATTCTCTTCAAGGTGCTCACAAAGTAACCCTTCTAGAACCAATTTTTGTCCAAGATGGACCACATGCTTACCCGTCTGTAGCCTATAAAATCAACTTCCTTTCCCTTTCTGAAAATGAGCAAATGCGCTTGCCAGCATTTTTTCCCAACATGCATTCTTTTCCCTAAGATTCTTCTCATTTCGATTCAAATCATCTGCAAGCGGCCCCAGGACCATGCTACGTGTCATTTATTCCAGAGATCCGATTGCATTTACAGCGGCTACACGCTTCTTAAAAGCTTGTTGGCTTCCACTGTCACGTACTAGAGTCCATACTCTCCTGGCCAGAGAAAATGGGCAAAAGCACATCTCCCAGAACCCTGCCTTCTCGGGCCAGCTACAGTTTGGCCATCAAGTACAGAGGCTGGGTCTGTTCCCCCAACTCCCCACCCCGATTGTCTTGCCTAAATCCTCTCTTTTTGTGATCTCGAGGGTTTTGGGCACGCCTCAACTGGTTTAGACTTCCACTTTCCCGATGATCTTCTTGGGATAGCTCTTGGGTGTGTGCCTGCCTTGTGGTTTGGGTTTGTGTCCCACCATACCCAGCTTTTCCCTTCTAGCCTGGGGTGACACAGCCACTTTCTTCTTTTGGATAGACTATCAGATCTAAAGGAATGATTCACCCTGTTGTTTTCTATCCCTTTGGGAGGCCAGTATACAACCCAATGAGCTTATCAGAAGACTGCAGATTGCGGCCGGGCAAACTGCAAAGCAAAAGTTTGGCGTCTTGTTTTGGCTTTTCTAAAAGAACTCGTTATGAGAAATAATAATAGCTGTTAAATATTACTGAGGGTTTATTATTATTATTATTATTATTTTGGCCAGGCTATTTTCTAAGCACTGGAAATGCATTATTTCATTTCATCTTCCCAGCAACCCTTCTGGCAGGACGTATTAATCGGTCCATTTTACAGGTGAGAACACTGAGGCACAGAGAGGTGAAGAGATGTGTCCATGGTCAGAGAAGAAGCAAATGACAGAACCAGGATTGAAGCGCTGGCCTACCCAGCGCCAGTCTCTGTTCTTGCCGACCACATCATAACAACAGGTATCCCTGACCTTGTAATTAGTCCACTGGACTTTTTCAGTCTATGCCGGATCGCATATTTATCTCCATCAAATATTATTCCTGCCCGTCTCGCCTGGGACTTGGAATGTGTAAATGTCTTTTCCGACATTATACATCACCTCCACACTCATTGAACACTTCTACTTTCATGCCAGGAACTTCTGCTTTCTCTAAGGACCTCTGTTATGTTTCTTATGACCATCTGGACCTGAAACCATTTCTTTACATGTCTGTGATCTCCCTGGCATGCAGGGCTATTACTGACTCATTTTTGTGTCTGTTGAATGAATGAATGAATGAGTGAATTCTATGTGTTCATTTGCATTATCAGTCTGAAATATGTTGAGTAGACTGACTCTAAATGGAAAATCATAGCACCTGCGTTCTTTCAAGAGTGATGCTTTATTTTCCTGGGGGGGGTTGACCTTTCTGAGCAGGCTGGTGGTGGAATGTCATAAAACTCCCTCTTCTCACGAATTCTCACACATGCCTGTAATACCACAATGAAAGATTTATCCATTTGACCTATGTCTTACACCCATTTACACCTTAGTCCCCCCTCCTTCAAAGGAAGATTTTGTAGAGTCCTAAGGAGGAAACTTGAGGTCTGCAGACACTGAGCAGAGGAACACAGGGGACCTTCCAGAAGGGCCCAGAGCTGTGCTGTCTGTAGAGACCCCAAGTTCCACAAGCAGAAGCCCTGGAATAATTTTAAAAAGAAAAAAAAAGGACCCAGAAGCATCCTAGGGACTCTCAAAACACTTTCACTTTCTTTTTTTTTTTTAATGATTTTTTTTTATTATATTATGTTAGTCACCACACAGTACATCCCCGGATTCCGATGCAAAGAAAACACTTTCACTTTCAATAAGATGTAAGCTCATTATTTTAAAGCAGGAATAAAGCAGGAAACTTAAACACAATCAGCTCCTTTAAGAATGAAAAGTCTTTATCAAAGCGGTTCTTAAAGAAAATAGCCTCAAAGGCCCTGGTAAAAACCTGAGGAATTAGACCAAGTGAGGTCAGTTTCATATGTGTTGTGCGTGTCTATAAAGATGTAAACCAAATTGAATTATACTTCTCATTGAAGCACGGAGTCGGCAGAAGAGGCCAGCTGCACCCCAAAGTGCCCACTTCTGAGAGCCTGTCTCTGCCTTGATCTTGGCCCAGTGCCCACCCCTCATCTCAGCACATTTCTGACTTCCCCAGCCATCCACACCCGGTGCTGGTTTAGAACGAAAAGGCTGCTGTTATCTTAAGTGAGCAATTTAGGCCTTATTTAGGCATTTCCTTAAAAAACAGGTTACATCAGCTTGCTGGGTGGCAGTATTCCATCCCCCTGCCTGGTTTTTGCTGCTGACTCTCTCTGGGGATCTGGGGTCAGCCATCTCGGCTTCCTCTGCCTCAGTTTCTGCATCTGGGCTTCGGGATCGGGAGCAAGGGAGCAGGAAGTGATTATTTCATTAGCAGAGTGCTTTATACCATTTCATTACTCCATGAGCATCCTCTTTCCTTGCTTCCTCGCTGGGATATTTTGAGACTAATGAGATAATGGAATGCAAGTGGTTGGACAAGCCCCTCTGAGAGAGACAGTGCCCAGGACACTAGCCTCGTTTCCTCCTAAAGTAATTCTGGTTATCATCAGTGCCCATGGGTGGATATCCAAGGAGTGACCTCACGTGGTGACCACAAGCCACACACATTGCCTCTGAGTCAATTATCACAAGAAACAATCATGTTATTTACCAGTTTCATTCTGATGCTCAAAGCAAAAGGATAAAGGAAATCTATGGCAACTCTGTCTGAAACCAAGAATCTCATATCTTTAGATGACAAATAGTAAATAAATACAAAACAGAAATCCATTCAGTTATGACCCGGAAGCGAGAGGTTGCATAATGTACTTGCAGTTAAGTGTGCTTGAAAAAAAAAAAATCCAAATCCACATCGAAAAGAAATCCATTTGTGCACAAGATAAAATATTAGTAAGGAATGTTCGTCATCCTGGATGCCTCTGATTAAGCACACCACTGTAAAGGGAGTTCACAGGAAATCGCATAACATGAAAGGAACGGACCTGGTTCATTAATAAGCTCATTGAGATCACCTTAATTAACTGATCAATCTGGAGTGGGGGCAGATTAGAGAATCCATGCAAGTGTCTCTTTGATGAAATTGACAGGTGGGTTTGGTGCAATAAGTGGGGAGAAATGAGAGAAAAATGAACCTCAAACAAGTAATTCCTTCCAGGTCTCTGCTTGGTGGATTTTGAGGACTGCCCCCTCTCCAGTTTCACAGCTTTACAAAATTTAACCGTTTCTCTGTGTTCCGCTGAAATACTTCATTTCAGAATCCCGGGAAGTGATTTTGTCTTCTGTTCATTTGTATTGGGAATTTAGAGACTGACATCCGAGCAGTGCAGGATATGGGAATTAGGGAATTGATGTTAGAGCTGTTTAGATTTCTGCTTTTCATTCTACAAATATAAGGGGAAGATTTTAAATATCAGATGGAAGAAATAAAATATGGATAAAGAGGAATTCACACCAGGTCTTTATGGATTAAAAGTTGCCAACCGTTTCTAAGTCTTTCTCTTAATTATGTCTCAAATATCGAAGCTGCCTCTCTCTAGTTTTTATGGCTATGTTCACCTCTGTAGGATTACGTGAGATAAAGAATGGTGAACACAAACAGCTCCCACTATGGCTCTCAGCCCTGGGGTCCTGACAGCTGGGAAGTGTACGGCAAGCCATCCCTTTCAAATAACGAAGAGCTAAAGTTTATCAATGATTTACTGTACAGAATAGAAACAGAATGTTTCAAGATTATCACCATAAGGATACCGCTCATTTAACTGAATTCCAGTAGGATCTTACTTCCTTTTCTTCCCTTTGGGGCCAGCGAGTTGAATTAATTCTATCTTCAATTCGTGGTGCACTCGTCAATACATAAAAGGCCTCTCTTTTATTTTATTGTGGTTTTCTCTCCTACTTCCTGATCCTCACTCCAGTGCCCCCTGCTCCAGACCCCTCACTCCTGTATTTGGGCCCATGTGTGTACTGGAACAATACATAGTATTGCTTTGTGTGTGCGTGTTCTGTTACCAAAGGCAATGAGCTATAAATCTCATTTTCTTTCCTACTTTTTTCTTTCAACTCCATGCTTTTGCAATTCATCCTTGTTGTTTTATGTAAATCTAATTACTACTACTGCTGAAAGCCTTACATAAAACCACAGATGCTTGGCCCTTGTCCTAGGGATGGACTCCTGGTTGACTCTGTTCTTTACTACCACAACTGGTGCTGTAGGAGAGCACACGGGGCTGCCCCCTCCCAGACTTGCGGAAGCCCGTCTCTGGGGTCTACACAGAGTGGGATCGCTGAAGCACAGGCTATTACAATCCCTCCAGCAGGGCCAGAGGGTTCCCATTGCCCTGAATCCCTTTCAACAATTGATACTGCTGAGATTTCCAAACATTGACAATCTGATGATTTTGAACGGGATTGCATTGTAATTTAAATTTGCATGTCACTGATTACTGGTGAAGTGAGCATCTCTTCATATGCTTATTTGAATTTGGATTTCTCCTACTATGAACTGCCCATATCTTTGTCCATATTTTTCCTACGTGGGTTTCCTATATTTTTCTTGCCAACCTGTAGGAGTTCCTTGGGGCATTAATTCCTTATTGATTTTGGACACTGCCGACATCTTTTCACAATGCCTTCTGTCAGGTAGGTTAACTGTTTTCAACTGAAATCTTTATGTTTGATATAGCCATACCCATTAATTGCTGGTTTTATGTTGTTTGGGTCTTGGTTAAGAAATGTGCTCCATACCCCAGAGCCACAAAGATGTTCTTGTATGTACTCTTCTATAGGGTGTGTCTATATATTTCCCTTCATACTTAGGTTTTCCATCCATTTGGGATTTTTTTTTTTTGTATATGTTGTAAGATAGGAATCCAACATTTTTTTCCCATAGTGAGTCAGTTTCCCAACACTATCCACTCAACGATCCATCTTCTTCCCACTGATCTGGGAAGAAGTTTTCTTATGTACCAGTTTCGCATGGGTACATGGTTTGGTTTCTGGGCTCTCTCTTCTCTCTCATTCTGGTCAGTTTGCCTGTTCCTGAACCACTGCCTCACAATTTTATAGTGATGGTTTTGAAATATGTCTTAGTCAATGTGTTTTCTTAAGTGAGAGAAAGTAAGGTTAGTAGACTGGGAATTATACAAAATCCCACAGACTCTCTTACCCTTGTGCTAAGCCATGATTCCCACACTGGGCCACCTAGGGGAGGGTATCCTACATGTAAATGTCATCTGTAATATATGCCAACATGGGGAAAAAACCTAAAACATCTAAGAGACCATCTGTTTGCCCCCCACAATTCTTTGGGATTAAAACTGCATGTCTTTCAAAATAAGAAAGGGAATCAATAATTTTTACTCTTAAACTAGAAAACCTGCAAGACAATTCTTCTATAGGAATTAAAGATCTTCAGGAATGATATTCCTTGTGTCTCCAAGATTTACGAAGAGCATAATATGTATGAAGTCATCAAGGGGCAAAGTGGTGAGTAATTTGTTCCATTCCAACAGCCAATCTGTAGTGGTCCTGAAACTAGAACCCAGATCTCCTGGGACTTCCTTGTCAACTTTACAAATAAGTACCCACTGTCTCCTGTGTACTAGGCATTGTCACATGGAGTAGAAAAAGGAGTGAACAAACACGGTTTCTGCCCACATATTAGTCAGTTGGTGACTCGCCTGAAACCTGAGTCTTCACCCTCACTCATGGAAGGATAGATCTATTACGAAGTTGGACAGTTTTCATTCTGTCCTATTACCCAGAGGCCGCGTCAAATACATTTTACACAGACCAGCTAATAATCAGCTAAAAATTCTAAATAGATCTTGCCACGGTGCATTTACTGGCCAAATATAGACCTAGTCTATAACTCAGACAAGACAAAATGGCATACCAAGAATGTCCCTTGGAAACAGGATTTAGATAGAAGCTACAATAGAGTTTCTGGATATTCACAGTTACGGAATTTCCAGATGAAGGAAAAGGCGAATATTCAAGCTCAGAAAAAAGGGAAGAAATTAAAGAGAAGGAAAGGTTAGATAACAATATAACATATTATTTAAGAGTTTAGAACCTAGACCCAGACTGCCTGGATTTAAATCACCCCTCTTCCACTTAAATAGCTATGAGCCTTAAGCAGTATTTTTAACCTCTCCAGGCTTTGGTTTCCTCATCTGCAAAATGGAAATAGAAATTAAACCTACCTCATAGGATTCTTGAGATGATTCAGTGAAATCATATGTGGAAAAGCAATCTGAACAGTGTCCGTTACATACTAACTAGTCAAGGAATGTTATTATTATCTTTATTATTATAACAGTATCATCTCATGTTTCTCAAATACCTGTATAGAAAAGTCTGTAAAGATAGAACATAAAATTGTAACTGTGTATCTCAAGAGGATAAGATTATGGATTTTTCTTCTTCTTTCTCCTTATCTGCATTCTTCTAATTTTTCCAACCATGAAAATATATTGATTTTTTAATAAGGAGCAACAAGTTATTTTTAATTTTTGAAAGAAGATCTATGAGATGAGTAAGGATAGGGGAGAATGGCACATCCATACAGTCAAGAGCTCCCTGCAAATAGTCTAACAATGAAGCAACATTTATGAGTTATAGCCCCAAATAAATAGGGAATTAGGGGGCCGATGAGGGAACAAAAGGAAAATGGAGAAGAATGACATTCTCCTCATTTTTTATTTTGTGCTCAAGGTTAAGGTTCAGTACAGCAACAAAATGGACAAAGAAGTGAAGTGCTGTGAGAGGTCATAGGGACAAACATCAACTGGCTCTGGAGTTTTGAAAGGCATTGGATAATTTCATGACCATTAGTAACATCTGCGGTCCTGCCAGGCAGGCTAATGACAGGGGTAATTAGAGCCTGTGCTTTAAGACAGATGACGGTTCGTCAGAGCCGGGGATCAAGTCCAGCCCTGGGGCCACACTGCCCATGGTTACACAGGGCCAGCAGGGGGCAGGGCCTGGCCAGGAAGGACCCTACCTGATCCCAGCAAAGGCTTGACCTGGACTGGCCTCTGTGGGCAGATGCTTAGCTCACAAAGCAAATAGTGCCTGTGGGCGCAGCTCAGGACTTAGGTCTGGATATAAAACTGGCCCACACTAATATCCTGCAATGAAATCTTTTCATACTCATATACCCAGAACTTAGGCTTACAAAAATACATTCAGTTCAAAGAGGTTGTGAAATCAGCTAGTAGTTACCCAGCAATAATTAGGCACTGGTGGAGTGATTTTCCAGTCACTCAAATTGAGAAGTGGCCATTTCAAGACCTACTCTTCCTTCATGGACTGAACAATAGGTTTAATATGAATGTTTTGGTCTTTTGTCCCTAAACAGCTTAAGTGATTCAGTTCTTTAATCAAGATGACATATATCTTTTCTAAACATTTTGTTATGAAATGCAAATATGTGTTTTCAAAATGTAGTTTCCATCTAGACAAGTCTTGGAATATTTCCTTCTATTCCCAGGATGGTTCACAATAGAGAACATGAAGAAGAACACTTGTCATGCTATTTGGGAATTTGTCCCAATAACTCTCCTGAGCAAAAACTATATTAAATAACTGTATCAATAGACTTCTGCATGAGTTTCCTCTCTTGGTGATATTAGACCTAATGCAGTGCTACCCAATTCTAAAGAAAACCCTAACCAACTTCCAGTTAAACATTGCCGATGAAGAAAAGCGTTGATCTCAAATTTCTCTTGGAATGCCTCTAAAAGGACAGAAAAGGAGTTGAACATGTTTAAAATCACAAAACCCAAAACAAAACAAACAAACAAACAAAAACCCAGAAAAGGAGGTGGCAGGAGACCAGTGATGTCAATGAACCATTACAAGATAGAACACATAGGGATGGGGTTGGGAATTTCCTTTCCCAGCAGTGTGACAGACTAGACGTTCTGACAAACTCTATTGCCAGATTACACTGAGATCTTAGATAAAGTGCGTACAATAAATGTAAGGAGACAAGGATGTGGAAAATACGAGGGAGAGGTTAAAAAAAAAAACATGGAAGACAATCTGAGAAGACATGATAGAGTCATAAAGAGAGAGGCTAGAGAGAACACAGGAAATGCAAATGTCACTAAACCAGTGAAAAGCATGAATCTACTGGTCTAAGAAACAATCCATCTTAGAAGAAGTTCACTGGTATTGACAATCTCCTGCTTTTTTAGCTGGGCGGTAGATGAATGGGTGGTCATTACATTACTATGTTTTTAATACACTTATATATTAAATATAGTCTTCAAAATATATTCAAAATGACATAATTTAATAAATTAAAGTATTGGATAAGCACAAACCACTTTGGCTTCAGCTTTCTGAACTTTGTGAAGTTCCTGCAGAAGAATGGCAAAGGGTTGAGAAGCCAACAGGAAGCACAGGGCTCTGTGAACCAGGCCCCTGGAGAGTCTCAAAAGGCTGGAATTACCACATATATGTGAAGGGAGAGGTGAGAGGTGGGTGCTGAAAACCAGAAGATTTTAATAATTAAGCCCAGATTCCTTCCCCCAACAGACTCAGCCAGAAGGCTGTCCTTTACCTCAGGAGACTGCAGGATCAAAAGGGAGAAGTTGAGTCTAAAGGGTCTGGCCACGGGGACACTGGATTTAGCTGGGAAATGTACTGAAAGCCCACTGTTCTAAAGGAGTCCCCCCCCCCACCATACTTCTCACCTTGTTTAGCTCCCATAATTCCAGCTTCCACAATTATAACCACTCCTACTCTAACTCTAGGACAAGAGGTTAGAGGATAAGTGTCTGAAGAAAGGGACTGACCAAAAAAAAAACATCTATAGATCTTTGGGTGGTGGGAAGTCCACTGTAAATGAATAAGCCCCACCTAACCATCTGTATCTCCGTGTATTAGTCTGCTCAGGCTGCCATAACAAATACCACAGACTAGGTGGCTTAAATAACAACCATTTATTTTTTCCCAGTTCTGGAGGCTTCAAGTCCAGGATCAAGGTGCCTTGCAGGTTTTGTTCTTGGTGAGACTTCTCTCCTCAGTTTGCACAAGCTGCCTTCTCACTCTTCCTCACACAGCCTTTCCTCTGTGCATATGCAGGGAGAGCTCTCTGGGGTCTCTTCCTCTTCTTATAAGGATACCAGTCCAATCAGAGTAAGGCTTATCCTTATGACCTCATTTAACATTAACTACCTGCTAAAGGCTCTATCTCCAAATACAGTTACTTTGGGAGTTGGGCTTCCACATATAAATTTGGGGTGTTTGCAACTCAGTTCATAACGCCATCTTAATGTAAAGGAAGACTACCTACCCATAAGCCTTGCCCCATCCCACCCAGAGCTTCTCATCATCTGTTTTGTGTCTCAGTCTTAAATGTAAACAAGTAGTCATGTACTAACAGACATTTGAGGAAAGCTCCCAATATGAAAGTCATACGCCAAAACAAACAAAAACAAGTAAGTTGAAGGGAATAAAACAATACAGGATCAGAGGAAAACATAACAACAAACTATAATTAATATTGAAGTAATATGAAAGATAATATTGTAACTATGAAGGACTAAATATAATGAAAAGGAACTATAAAACAAGAAAGAGTTCTTCAAAATTAGAAATTGAGTCATAGGAGGCATTTGAGAATTCAATAGAAAGTACTGATGATAAACTTAAGGAACTCTTCCAGGAATTAGAACAAAAGAGAAGAAAGTTGCATTAAAAAAATAAGAAAATGTGAGTATCAGTCAAGAGGTCCAACATAGAAATAGCAGGAGTTCTGAAAAGAAAGAAGAGAAAAACACAAGGGGAGAAATTATTAAAGAAATAACAACAACAACAAAAAAAAATCCCAAATTGAAGGACCTAACTATCCAGCTTGAAAGAGTCCCAATAAAAAGAGCCACCCCAAATGAAGCAATGAGTGAAATTTCAATAAAATAAGGATAAAAAGAAGATCCTAAAAGCTTTACTGCAAGGAATAGGAGGAAGAGGTCACATATAACGAATCAGGAATGAGAATGTTATCAGACTTTTCAATGGCCACAATGAAACTTTATAGACAGTGGAGCAATGCCTTCAAAAAACTGGGGGAAAAATTCCCTACCTAGAGTTTTATACCCAGTCAAATTATCAATCAAATGTGAGCACAGAATAACAATTTATTGAAACATGCAAATTTATTTTGCATGTGCTCTTTGTTAGAAGCTATAAGAAGTTGTGTTCCAGTAAAACAAGGAAGTAAACCACTATGTGAGCTAAGGAAAGTGGAATCTAACATAGGAGAGAGATAAAAGGAATTTCTAAGGTGATGGAAAAAATCAAGCAATAAAAATAGAGGCACGTTATTTAGAAATTCGGAGATGAATGCCCGAAAAAAAAAAAAGAAAAAAAAGCCAAAAGACTTGAAAGTGATTGTCTCAGGAGAATAGAACCTGACTTTGGGTAAGGGTAGGGCATAGTGGCTCTTTTTCAATATGTCTTTTAGAACTGTTTGATTTTGAAATATCAGTATGCGCGTATTACTTTGAAAATACTTCAGTGAAAAAAAATCGAACTCTAATCTAGAACGCTCAAGAACCTAATCCCATTTTTATTTTTAAATCATCAGCTAAAGCTAGTTTTTATACACTCAGTTTTTGCATTTAAGTAATGAAGCACATTTGAGAAAAATCAGAAACAATAATGAATGGGAAAAAAGAAATCATATTACCATAATCCCACAAGTTCACACAATCATTCTAATCATCTCCTTCACAGCCTTTTCCCATTTGAATTTTACGATTGTGGCCCTGGCATCCACACAGTTATTCCCTGCTTTTCCCCCCACAACATTATACCATGATCAATTTCTAGCTTGCTGCATAGCATTATAACCACCTTTCTTAATGATTTGACAAGACTTTTCGATCTGAGTGTCCCACTCAATAACATAGATTGCCCCCCTCTCACTCCCTCCCTTGCGTTGTTCTTTGTCATGGTCTTAAGACTCTCCATGCCCCTGCTTTGTGAGAGCCTCACCCCTGGGATGCTGTACCTTAAGATGGCTGCCTTCCCGTCACCACTGGAGAATCCACTTAAATGAACTCCCCCTAAACCTTCCTGGACCCCAAGCTAAAGTTGACCCTTTTTTCACATTCTGCTTTCATCGTGGCAGTCACTCCCTTCCCTCTTTCTTTCTTTTTTATTTCTCAGTGCGTGTACGTTTGTAGGTTTGTATGTGTGGCCAGTCTCTTCAGTAGATTGTAAGCTCCACGGGAGCAGGAATTGTATCTGTCCTCTTTCCCACTCCATGTCCAGCACAGTAAACAGAGCATGGCACAGAGAAAGCCCTCAGTACGCATTCAGGGGTGAATAAATGAACGAACACGTGACTGACTGATGAGTGGATTAAATGCTAACTACTTCAGGCCACAGAGAGAAATCTGAGGCCAAACGGGACTAACAGGGGTTTGTTAAATGGTGAGTCAGGAGATCTGCTTCATACTGGCTGCCCCTAACCAGGCACATGACTGGGATAAGGCACACACATAAAACCTCTCTGCACATAGATTCCTCACCTGTGAAATGAGAGGGTTGGGGTAGGAGGCTTCCATCATCTGTTTCAAACACAATACAGAGGTCTGCTCCTTTGCAAGTCCTCACTTTGCTAAAGATTTCTGTTGTGAGCTTTGGTAAATAACTTTTTGGTTCCGTTTCCTAGGATGATGAATGAGTGGAAATTTTAGTCAAACAACTGTATCTTTTTTTTTTTTTCTCTGTATGACGACAAGCAATTAGTTTTAACAGTTCTTTTCTCTGTCTTTTCTCCTGTGAGAGAGGGAAATAGACTCATTGATCAGATAAATGAAGCAGCCCAAAATTGGAGAATGGCCTGACATACGGAAACTTTCTCGATAGGCAATGATCCTTTAGAAAAATAGTATAGAATAGTGGCTATTTTAGTTCATTTGAGCTCCCCTAACAAAATGCCACAGACTGGGTGGCTTATAAACAAAAGAAATTTATGTCTTATAGTTCTGGAAGCTGGAAGTCCAACATTAAGTCAGCAGCAGATTTGGCATCTGGCAAACCCAGTTCCTGGTTCATAGATTCAAAGATGGCCATCTTTTTGTAGTTCCCTTAGATGGCAGGAGGGAGTGAGGGAACCCTGGTGGACCTCTTTTATAAGGGTACTACTCCCATTCAAGAGGCCTCCACCCTCATGACCTTATTACCTCCCAAATGTCCCCACCTCCTAGTACCATTGCAGTGGGGGTTAGGCGTCAACATATGAATTTTAGGGAGGACATAAACACTCAGACCATAGCAGTGGTTGAGCGCATGGTCTGATGGCAGACAGACCTGACTTCAAGTAGTGTCCATGAACAACCCTGAGCAGGATACTTAGACAGAGAGGGCAGCATGCTGGAGTTTAAGCTACAGCGAGACTGTAGGGGATTGAGTCCCAGCTCTGCCACTCACCAGCTGCGAAACCATTCATGTCTTCGGATCCCATACGAAAATAGAGGTAAGAAAGTCCCACCTCATAAGGTGGTTGGAAGGATCAACAAATGCCAAATTCATAAGACCCTTTGGACAGCACGCCGTAAGAACACACAGTCACGGCTGTTTGGGTCTGCTGCTGCTGTTGTGTTGCTGTTATTCAATCTCTCCTAATCTATTTCTTCATTCATTGATTTAATGAATATTTACCAAGTGCTTCTGAAGAGGCCTCATATCACTTCATTAACTTCAGATGAAGTTTCCAAGTCTCAATTATAATACCATTAGCCTATAGGACTGGGATTACATGCGCTAATCTCTCTTACAGTAGTTCTCAAACATCCCCATCCCCCTAGCATGATATGTGGGGAGAACTCCCTCCTGAAGGTGCTGGTCATCCACAGGAACACACTTCAGCACTAGTCTGCAGTGACCCCTCCTCCACTGTCCTATCAGGGGTCAGACCACCATATGCTCAGGGTCAACTCTCCTGATTCCCCGTCTAGGCCAGAACAAGCAGGGGGGATAAGTGATACAGAGGAAGGGAAGAACAAGTCAAAGATGGGAAATACATTTAGACATCCAGGGAAAGAAAGAGATGGTGACATGTTACCAGAAGTTGTCTCATCCTGATAGAAAGGGCAACAGACACAGATGTCATTGGGATCTCATGTCCATCTCTACCTTTGCTTACTCAGTCATTTCCCTCATTTCTATTCCTAACCTTGTGAGAATACTTCTGGAGTAGGGATTTGAATCAAAGATAGTGATTGAAATATAAAGATGATCAGAAGCAAATAATGGTAAATTTACAAGGAATGTATAAAAGTTGCTAAGATTATATTTATTCATTTGCACATAGAAGAATTAAAAGTTTAACTTCATAATTAAATGAAAGTAGATTTGAGATTAGAGCTATTGAATGCTCCTTGGATCAATAACTGAAATATATCACTGTAGAGTATTTCTATTTCTCTTATTCCATATTTAGGATTAATATCAATGATTATGTTGTGTCCAACTGCCTTAAAAAGGCTTCAAACTTCAAAGAGAACTCATATCTTTCTCCTACAAAGTTGATCTTCTTCCATGTTCCCCCTCTCCACCTAAATAAGCCATAAAACCTACAGATTATTCTTCACACTCCTAATTCCTCATCATATCCAAAACATCAGCAAATCCAATCAATTTGACCGCACAGATATCTCACCAATCGGTTGTTTTTTTCTTAGTCTAAAATAGTTATGTTTAGGGTAGTAAAAGAGATAATTTTTTAAAAAAAATTTGAAAAGGGGTGCCTTTGTGGCTCAGTCGGTTAAGGTTCTGCCTTCAGCTCAGGTCATGATCCCGGGGTCCTGGAATCGAGCCCGGCATCAGGCTCCCTGCTCAGCGGGGAGTCTGCTTCTCCCTCTCCCTCTCCCTCTGTGTTCACTCTGTTTCTTTCTATCAAATAAATAAAAATCTTTTTTAAAAATCTGTAAAAATGAATAAGAAGTCATTAAACAAAAACAAGAATACTGTAAGAGTAGGTGGGTAAGAAAGAGAGCCAATTAGAAATCTCAGAAATAGAACCGTCATTAAAATATAAAAAATCTGTAGACATGGTAACATTTTAGATTGGATGTAGTCACAAGTCAGTGAGTAGAAAAGTGGTCTTAAAGAAATCATCCAAAATAAAACACAGCAAAACAAAGAAATACTGACTATGAGAAAAGAGTTAAGGGACATGATGTGGTAGCCTTTCTCCAAAGATAGTCGCCAGTCCTATCTTCTCTCCCTGTGCACACATGCTTCTTTGCTATTAGGAGGTGGTGTTTTCACCTCCTCTAGATTACTGTTGTTGTGGTGGTTGTTTTATTGCTTTAGAAACATAGAAGATTTTAAGCAAAATAGTCAAATGTTAACAATTTGTTAAATCTGAATGGCGGGCACTTTTATGTTTATTAAATATTTCAAATATTAACAAAACTGGTTTTTCACCAATAACTTATGGGAATCAATTCCATTGCTTTCCTTTATAATCACAATTCAGACGTAACTCTGCCAGTGATAGCCCATTGTTTGGTTTGGTCCTGTTGTTGGAGAAGTAAGATGTCACCACCCCCTGAACTTACTCATGTGCCTTTGGGTCTCTGATGCTGGGGAGATAGAGCTGGGCTGAGTGCGGGTGCACACACACACGCACACACGCACACATGTACACACACGCATGTGCGCGCACTACTTTACATAGGGTGGGGAAAAGAGGTTCAAAGATACAGGACCATGATTGATAAACTAAGCTCCCAAAAAAAGCCAAATTGCTTTTTTTTTTTTAAATACAGTCCTGAAAAAAAGTTAACTTAAGGAAGGTGATCCATATTTTAAAGTTAAAGAGATACGCAGGACCAGGGGCTGAGAAAGGTGATGTCAAAGTCAACGATCAGAGAATAAGCAGGAGTAGAGGAACAGTGTGGATATGAAAATGAATCTGCATCCATCAGGGCTTTTCCTAACCAGCACCTGAACCGCAGAGCTGGCCACCTGCTCAGCCAGGGTGAAGGCCAAGCAGTTTAGGGCCTCCTCAGCCCCCAGGGACCTGCACTGATGCCCTCTCTGGGAAGGTTGGAGCAGGCAGGAAAAACAGGGACTGATTAATATAAAAGCCCACTCCACCCCAGTGACTCTCACTAGTATTTTGGGAGGGAAACCCAAGAAAAGTCTGAGCTTTCTGTTGATTTGACAGGTGGGGCCCAGGCCTGTGTGATTTGGGTATTTGAGAGGAATGGGTGTCTTATTTCGGAGACCCAGACTGATGAAGTCAGGGCTTTGGGTTAGTGACTTTATCTCCACCATCGACGCACTTGGCAAACAGAAGCAGAGGTGGAAATATTTCAAAACAGCAACAATCCCCAAACTATAGGTGGTCAGTGAGCCCTTCCCTGTCCACCCTATTTAGGACAGGACCCCCCCAACCTAGCACTCACTAGCCCTCTGCCTGCTGTATTTTCCCTGGTGGAACAAGTGCCTTAATCTTTTAAAGTTACTGAATACTGTTTCTGTCTCTCCAACTAGAATACAAACTCCATGAAGTCCAAGATCTCTTTTGCTCATTTCTGGTCTGTAAGTTTTAGTGCTATGCCCAGCAGAAGCTAGGAACTCAGTAAACGTTCCTTGAATCTTAGAACGACTGAAACCTTGCTAGGTTTCAGAATGAGTCAGACCTCACACATGCCACAGCTGCCCCCCCCCCAGTCACACTCACACTCCTTCCCTATAGCCTGGTTTTTTGGAAAAGGGAAAAATCCAAGGGCGGATAATGGAAATGTGACCATACGTAATCATGTCAAGATCTTCTAGGTAAGAGTAAAAAGCTACACAGAGGTCTCCCAACTGCCCATGCTTCTTGAGCCTCAGGTCCTCCTATCTGCTTTATTTTGATGGTTCTAGAAGGCAGCGGTGACCAGAGCCCTGAGGATCAAACACCATGTGTCTGGTGGTAATCCCAGCTGTGACCCTGACTGGGAGGGGGAAGTAGGGCCACAGTCCCCACCCCTCCCCCCACAGCCAATCTCCATGGACCTGAGATGAGCCAGAGTTGAGGAGAGGAGCAGATCCCACCTTCCTGCAGCCCACATTGTGCCCCTGAGGAGGGGGCTGGGTTTGGGCAATCGTGGCTCTCCACCTGTGCACTCTCTGTTGCCCCTGGAAAAGTGGTCTTGCCTTGGGTCCAAATCCCAAACTTCAGCTAGCTCCTCGAGCCCCATCCACTAGGCAGAGGGAAAAGCGTTCAGGGAGGACAAGGGGAGGGGGAAAGCTGAACCAGGGAGGGTCCTCCCAGGACCAGCTGGGAGGGTGCTGCGGCTAGAGGGGCCACTGATGGGGAGGCAGGGCTGGACTTCACCAGGGCTTTGGTGAGACAGAGTTTGAGAAAGCAAAATCCCTTTTCAGCTGGGTAAAGGGCTAGGAATGGGGATTCCAGAAACAACGTCCATTGTGGATTCCTGAAGCCTGTCTGGGGCCCTCACCTCTAGAAGGGTTTTGAGTCTTTAACAGGGACAAGAACTTGGTGCAGGCTTTTCGTGGGGATCCCTGGCCCACCTTATCTGATTGCCTGACCTTCCAGAGACCGGCAAGGTGAATTGTTGGCATTCTCTAGCCCCGCTCGACAGGCCACAGTTTTCAGGTGAAGATTCTTCAGGGCGCTGGCCTTCCCACCCCTTTTGGTATTTCCTACCATACATGCTGCCAGAGACCATTACAATGGTGGAAACTAACCAGCTCTGTGTGTCAGATTTTCATTCTAGTGAACAAATATGGGTCATGAGCTTCCCTATTCCCCTTCCCCACCTGTGGAATTCAGAGCTTGCCCTGCTGCAGAGAGGCCTGCCTTCTGCTCAGGCTGAAAGCTCAAACTTCAGAGACAATGCTCCCTCTCTGGGGCATTCTTTCTCACTCTGTTTTTCTTTCCAGCAGCCTCTCCTTCCCCTTCCCTTCTCTCCACCCTACTCTCTTCCCCAAACCCATTTTATTTGTTTGAAATTACCAGTACAGCATTTCCCACACCGACACTGGCAACCTGAGCTATAGATTTGAGTTTCCAGTCCACTACCCAAACGACTCACAGTATTTATTTTATGTGCCTCTTCGGGGCAGAACAGGTAGCAAAAAGTCCTGAGTAAAAAGCAAGTTTGCCACAGTGAGCTCATACCTCTGCATAACTGAGTACAGTAGCTTTTCCCCAATTGGGGGTGTTGGCCCTTGGTTTAGACCGAAAACACCAAAGAATGACGTGAGTAGGTTTAATATTTGTCTCCAACAGCTTAGCTCTTTCCGACAGTACCAGTACTGTCCCTGTAGCTCCCAGGAGGAGTGTGCAAGGCTTCACCTCTGTGAGTTTGGGCAAGCCACTTCCCCCCTCCCGCGGCCTGCATTTCCTCAGCTGTAAAAAAAAAAAATAGTTCAGCTTAATTATTTCTGAGATCTAACTTTAAAATTCCATGAATCTGAGATTCCATTTGACCAGTATTAATTTAAACCCACTAATGATAATGAACCCCTAGACATCCCCACAAAGATGAGAGACATTGGTGACTTTAAGTACTTCTACGTAAAAGCGAAACATTTATTAGAATATAATTTACATACAGAAAGTGCATGTAAGTGTACAGCCTGATGAATTTCTCCCAGACTGAACGGACCTGTATAACCAGCTTCCTGATCGACAGACAGAACCTTACCAGCTCCAGCACCAACCTGTCTCGTGCTCCCTTTCCAGTCTGAGCTTCTTCCTCAGCGCTCTCCAAATAACAGATTTTGACTCTACATGGAATCTGCCTCCAAATATGTAACTTAGGCAAACTCATAAATAGTTCGCACCTGCGTTGTAATAAACACTAGGATCCAAACAAGCGATTTCAGGGAACTAGAAGTGAGCTTTTATTACTCAGAGAAAGAAGTTGTCAAACACACAAGAAATGCACAAGAGGACAAATAAAAGGAGTAATGTCTCAATACAGGACCATTGTGGCAGCGGTCAACAGTATCGATCGAGTGTTCCCGCCTAGATGTGGAAATCAGTCTATTATAGAGAGGAAAATTAGAGCAATCAGACACATTTCCCCTACACACACACACACACACACACACACACACACACACAGAAACATGGTTCATTTTGGTTCCCAAATCTAACTCCTTCCTTTAAAGAAAAAAATGTTTAAGGTTTCACGAGTTATGGAAATTCACACAAACAACATTAGAAATGTATCTGTAATTCCCATGTCAGCTGGTCGGAGTCATTGACAGATCTGCCTTATTTTTGCTGGCCATGAAAGTGAATTGTGGAGTCTGATGTCACACTCGGGGATGGCTCAGAGGTGCGAGAAAGGGGACGGACGTACACTTTCCTTGGGATGTGCAGGTTTCTCTCCTCGGGTGGCAGGGACGATAGGAATTTTAGATCTGGAAGGGACTTTGGAGAATGTGCAGCACCAACGCTCCATTTCACGGGTGAGAAAAACAGGCCCAGAATGAGGAGATGGGTCCTCTGGGTCCCACAGCCGAATGCGGCAGAGCCAGGATCCTTCTGAGCTCCCTTCACTATACCGCCTTGCCGCCCCTCAGCCTGTGCCCTGCTCTGGCAGCTCCTGGTTGTCGAGTATCTGTAACCCCCCCTTCACAGCACCAAAAGCAGGGGAGACAGAGGGAGCTAGGCCTGGGCCCACAGTGATTCTCCCCCCTGGCCCAGCCCTTGGCAAGGTGGTCTGTCGGCCAAGATCATCTCTTGCCCTTTTGCCCTTGTTGGTCAAGGTGCAGACTGGTGAGGTAGCCCTGTCCCCAGTTCAAGCTACACCATCGTCATCCATCCATGCAGGCTCCTCGCATCGGGGGGGGGGGTCTCCACCATTCGGCCCCCATTGGCATCACCGTCCTTCCTGTAGGTGCCCACCCTAATGACTTGATGCATACACATCCTTGAATGACCATGTCCTTGTAAGATGTGTGGTTTGGCTTTGTGGGGGTGCGGGGTTGCTAAATTACATCAATAGTGTTGTGCTACGGATTTCCTTCTGCTGCTTCTGTTGTTACTCACCTCTGGATTTTTGAGCCCTCTCCATGGAGCTGTAGATACAGTCAGTTCATTACTTCTAACTGCCGCAATGTATCCATAGCTGCACGGACCGTGTTTTGCTATTGAACTCTGCTAGTGAACAATGAATCTTGGGGGGTCCTCCCAGCTCTCCTTCCAATGATCTCCTCTTGCTCGCTGGTCACTCAGATACCTTGGCCCTGTCTTTCCCTGTCCTTAGACCATGGTTCAACTCTGGGCATTTCCTCACGTTTCCTACTGATCCAAGGCCACCATCAAGGGTCCTCTTTGTCAGGGGCTTGTGAAGAGAGACAAATCTGATTAGTTGTGTCTCAAATACGGAGGCTGCTTCTCTTTATGGAGATACTGAGTCTGTTCAGACATTCCCACTGCCACCACTTTTCGTTGGGCCTCCCTCTTCTTAACGGCTAGTATTGACTAATCTCACTACCTCCATTCTGTCCTCATTGAAGATTTGTTTAGTATGTCACAAGACTAATGCTTTCTAAATTTCTGCTTTCCACATGTTTCTCTTCAGGCGAGTCACTGTTGCCCATGAAAGAGAGAGTAATTCCCCTCCCTGGCCGTGGTGTATGTCATTGTTAAGAGAATGAACCAACGTCAGACTCCCTGGATGCAAATCTTGGCTCTACTATTTACTGGCTATGTAACCTCTGGCAAATGAGTTAACCTTTCTGTTTTAATGAGAATTAAAATGAGTTAAAATATGCATTTAGATCAGCATCTGGCATATAGTAAGTGCTCAATAAATGTTAGCTGTCGGTATTATTACCATTCACCCTGCTGCATCCCAACACAAACTCTCTGCTTTATCCCCAAGTGCAGGTGATTTTCTACGCACATTCCCAACTTTTTACTTGGCCAGCTTAACCAACCAAACCTTCTGCGTTCCTCAGTATCAAACCCCGCCTCCTCTATCAGCCCTTTCCCACTTCCAGCAGCCTTCAGTTTCTAAAAACCAGGATACAATTTGCTTAGATCATTCTTTTTTGGTTCTTGCTTGTATCTTGCCTTGGTTTATTATGTAACCCAAATAAAACCTGGAGCCCCACATGGTCCATTCTCAGCTCAGGGTCATGTTCAGAAAAAACACAATCCAACAATTTAAATTAATTACTACTATTCCAATTCTTTGTTCTATCTCTCTACCAAATGTTAAAGGAAAGAGTGAATTATAGGGGCACAGCAAACATCACTGAAAACAAAATAGAACAAAACAAAGCCTCTCTATTCTAGCCTCTCTCTACTTCTTCCAGATGGAAGGCAAAAGTTCTCCATTGGCTCTTTCTTCCCATATTCCCTTTTGCATTTCCCCAAACCAGAAATGACCACCAACATTTTCCTTCTGCTCAACTACCAAGCTAGGTCCTCTTAGATGAGTGGAAGACGGGCAGCTTCAATTCTCCTAGTCCTTCCTCTCTGTGAATGGACAGGCACAGAGACCCCTGGGAAATCTAATTCTATCAAATTATTTCTCTGTGGAAATCTTATGAATGTAATGCTCTGCTTTATGATAGTTATTTAACTCTATAGCAGCCTTGTGGTTTGAGTAAGATTAACTGCAGCTCCAGCCCCCTAAGTGGGCCTTAATTGGCAAAACCACTCAGCATAATCTCATCCATGAGGCCATGCTTAAGGGGTGGGCCTGAGCTACGTACCCCATGGCCTCCTCTGTCCTCCATAATTGGTTAGTCCAATCCAAGTGAACTCCAGAACTTGGTTTCCAGTTGGGGAGACAGGAGCCTTTCTTGCCCCAGATTGGGCCCTTTCCCCCTTAAAGGATTGGCAATTAGTAGGGAGATAAGAGCGCTGCATATGCATCCCAATACACAGAGAAGAAAGAAGAAACAGAACCGGGAAGAGAGGTTTGTTGATGCCAAACTCATTGGTAGGAGTTTGGCCTCTACAAGTTCCCTGACGAGGACCTGGCACTCTCTATGTACACCTGGGGTGAGCCCTGGCTCCCACACCTTGGTGTGACTCCCCCAGGTAGGTTGTTGTGTCAGTGGGCGACTGTCCCCACTAGTGCTGGTGTGGCTGGAACAGAAAACACAGAAGAGTCACAGCTCCCACGTAGATCCAGCATGGGGATCCAGCATGGGATACTCTTGCCGGAAGAGAGAATCCGTCCTTTTTTTTTTTTTTTTTTTTTGAAGATTTTTTATTTATTTATTTATTCGACAGAGATAGAGACAGCCAGTGAGAGAGGGAACACAAGCAAGGGGAGTGGGAGAGGAAGAAGCAGGCTCACAGCGGAAGAGCCTGATGTGGGGCTCAATCCCAGAACGCCGGGATCATGCCCTGAGCCGAAGGCAGACGCTTAACCGCTGTGCCACCCAGGCGCCCCGAGAATCCCTCCTTTGCACTCACTCTTTTACTTGGGGAAATGGGTAGAGGATTCTTAAGTAAAGAATGTAAAGACAGAATTTTCTTTAAAGAAAAAATTTTTGTTATGGAAAATTTCAAACATATGCCACATAGATACTCTCTAGGTACCTAGTTCTATATTCTTTTTAAAGCAAATCCAAAACATTATATCATTTTATGGGGAAGCATTTCAATACATCTCTAAAAGACAAAAACTTTTTTTAAAACACAACTATATTGCTGTTTTCACACCGAAAAACTAACAAAAAGGACAAATCTTCTCTATTTCAGTGTCCAGACCTGGGCACTCTGTGCTGTCAACATATCTTAACCATCACCAAATAAGCAGACGATCAATCAAAGACTGATGAGGAATTTCATTAGATGAAAATTAAAGGATTCATCCACAAAAAAATATTATTTTGGTGAATTTACCACTCCTGGAATAAAGCCTTTAAGAAAATCTCATTACCAAGTCTTAAAACATGGAAAAGTGATGTGTTAAAAATAAATCTGATTTAGGGGTAATGATGGTTGTTTGATAAATCGTCAATGAAAGATAATATCTCTCTCCAAACAATGTATTAGAATTTTCCCCTTAAGATACCTACCTAATAGGATATTTTCAAGGGTTTCATAATAGGCGAGGGGAACAGCAAGAACACACTATCAAACGGTACCCCCTCCCCCATCTTGGTGGGAGAAGCAGTCTTGCACTGAGGTTACTTCCAGACTCAGTCTAGTGTAGCTGAAACGTGATGGAGGGTAATGCATATTCCTCTCATTTCCCCCAGCCCTGGGCATCTGTGTTTAAAGAAACTTCATACTGTGGTTGTATTACCATTCTCCCAGATGGGTACTTATTTTAGGGGGAGGAAAAAAAACTTTGCTTTCTTGTACCTTTTTAAAATGTAAAGTTGAAGAGCTACTCATCTTTATTTCCTATCCCCAGGAAGCTTGCTTTATAAACTGGGGGGGGGGGGGTTTCACATTCTTTTCTATTAAAAAGGGCATTACTTTGCCTTGAAATAATTTTCTGAAGAAAAATCATCTGGGATTTTTATATAGCTATGATGTACTTCTCATTTCTTAATTTCCTTCTCGAACATGTACCTGTTTTGATCTTTGATTTCCTTTAAACTTACAGTGAGGCAAATGTATTCTCTAACCACCACCTTTGATGCATCCCAAATTATACCCCTTGGAATTGCTTTGGTATTATTCATTTCAAAATGGTTTCTCAACACTTCTCGAATTTCATTTATACAGGTAAAGTCTTTAAGCAAAAGGTTATTTTGGGGCCAGTGCTCACAGAATCCTGAGCTTACTCAGCCTCCTGAGATGATTTCCTTTGGAATCAGCCCAGGAAAGAACTCGGGTTGAGAGCTACAAAGCAGAGCAGAATGGGCAGAGAATTAAATATATATCTGAATGCATTTGCACTTAACAAAAACTGGAGAGAATGACTGATTTTGTTCCAAAGACCTATTAGACTGATATGTTTGTTTATTTCATAATTTAATCTTTCAATTGCAGAGTTAACATCCAATTAAGTCCCCCTTTTAAAACAACATTCGCTTCAGAGAATAATTAGCATGTTAAGAAAAGAAGCTTGCTCATTATTTGGGGTCTGTATAGAGCTCAAGCAACTGCAGTCAACCTCACTAAAAAGATGATTTCCAATAGCCAAGGAGATGATTGGTGAAGTAATTATGTTATTTAAGGCCCTTCTCTGGCGCTGAAAGATGAATCACATTTGCATAGGTGAAAACAAAGCCTCAAATGGGAGAAAATAAACCGAAGTTGTTTTGCAGAAACAAAGAAAAATAATGCTTCAGTGGCTTCTCTTTCTGAAACATTTTCCTGTTATTGCCAAGCTGTGCAGGCTAGAAACCAAATCCTCAGTGTGACCCTGGAATGTCCCTGAGGCTCTAGGTCCCCACAGAGTAGCTTCGTCAGTATAATCTTAAGTAAAGGTGCGTTCAGTGATACAGGAACCAAGTGTTAAAGGACAATAAATCATACACCCAGGTTCCCAGCAGTATTATTCACGATAGCTAAAACATGGAAGCCACACGAGTGGCCATCAGCAGATGGATGGATAAACAAAATGTGGTCTATACATACAATGAAGTGTTATTCCTCATTAAAAAGGAAGGAAATTCTGACACTTGTTTCAACACGTGTGAACCTTGAGGACAGTATGCCAAGTGAAATAAGCCAGTCACAAAAACCCAAATACTATAGGATTCCATTTCAGTGCAGTACCTACAGGAGTCAAATTCATAAAGACAGGAAGTAGAATGGCGACTGCCAGGGGCTGGGGGAAGAGGGAATGAGGAGTTCCTGTGTGGTGCGACAGGGTTTCAGTTTCACAAGATGAAAAAGTTCTGAGGATGGATGGTGGCAATGGGAGCACAGCGATGTGAATGTACTTCATGTCACTGAGTTGTACACTTCAAAATGGTTAAAATGGTAAATTTTCTTATGTGTATTTTACCATAGTGAAAAAATGCATGTAAAAAAAAGACCCCAAAAATGTAGGACTTAAGCAGATGGACAACCCTTCTAAGATATCACTGAGGGGTGCCATCCCTCTTCAGGGCTCCCCACAATATTTATACTCCCATCCATTCCCTTCCAGCTGTTCAGTCTCCCATTGCAGCACAAAAGCAGTCATAGACAATATAGTTCTGCTTCAACAAAATTTCACTTACCAATAAATGTGGTCCATGGGCCATAGTTTGCCAGTTCCTGTCTTAAGGGGCCCATCCATGCCTTCCCTCACTCTCATTTACCAAATCAGCAAGGTGTTATCTTAGAAAGCAGGCATAGAGCCCTGCTAATAGGAGATGTGAAGATAGGTTCTCACTCAAAAGTTCTGCTTTGGGGCACCTGGGTGGTTCTGTCGGTTAAGCATCTGCTTTCGGCTCAGGTCATGGTCTCAGGGTCCTGGAATCGAGACCCCTTTGGGCTCCTTCCTCAGAGGTAAGCCTGCTTCGCCCTTTCTCTCTGCCTGCTGCTCTCCCTGCTTGTGCTCCCTCTCTCTCTCCCCCCCTCTCTGTCAGATAAATAAATAAAATCTTAAAAAAAAAAAAGTTCTGTTTTACCGAGAATAGTCTGGAAAATCCTGAAAAGGGCGAGCAGACTGCAGAGCTCCCATAATTCAAGCAACGTGGTATTGGCACATGAATGGACAGAGAGATCAATTGTACAGAAACAAGGCCAACCACAAGTGGAATTTTCAATAGGATAAAGGTGGCATTTTACATCAAAGGGAAAAGGATGGATCTTTTAATAAGTAATGTTGGGTTAAATGAAAAGTCATGTGGAAAAAGATAAAATTGGATCTTTTCTTCATCCAGACACAAGGAGATAAATTTCAAATGGGCCCGAAATTTAAACATAAATGAACCAATACACATATTAGAATAAAGTATGGATGCAATCTTATGTAACATGGGAGTGGGGAAAAACTCTCCCAACTATGACTCAAAATTCAGGTGCAATAAGGAAAAGGCTGATAAATCTGACTACTTAACAATTTAAAATAAAATACTTTTGTATGGCAAAAGGGATCATAGCATAATAAAAAAGAAAGAAGAAAGAAAATAAATGATAAAGTGAAAAAATTGTAATGAATTCAAAGATATATAAAATCAATTAAGTAAAAACTCTGTAGCTCTGAATTTGAATTGGAAGTATCAGTATGAACTCAAAAATATTTTCTCTTTAAAAAATACATATTTACTCTGAAAAGACCAAGAAGTGAAAATCAATCCTCTACCAAAGAACATCCCTCATGCCCAGATCATGGTCTTTAGACGCCATTTCCGCTAAAAAGAACCAGGAGAAAACTTTGATTTCTGTTGGAGAAAAAAAACTGACTCTGGTCTAAGGTAGGAAATATACAAGATGAGCCTGGAACATCTTGTTATGGACAGCAAGGAAGACATCAACGATCACTGGCATGAGGTCAAAAAACTCAGAAGCCAACTTGAAGAAGCTCCCAAGAGCCAAAGGTAGAAGCACATGACGATCATCAGTAAATAATAAATGCACTGGATTTGAAACACCTCAAATACATTTAATCCGTGAGTGCAGAATAATAGTTTACAAAGGAACTCACTGGGCACATTTAGTGGATGCTAGGGAAATCAACAAACAATTTTGGATCAAACATTTATCTTGACTTTCCCATATGAACTGTACCTCAGGGTAACCAAGTAGTTGATGAGAAGTTAGAAGTAGACTTGTTAATAAACGAAGAAGGAATGATAGAACTAGGACAACACCATTTTGCAATCCCTAATGATCTAATGCATCTGGGCGATAATCATCAATGACTGTTGCCATCACAAAGAGGGAGACAAACAGACATCAGGTGCCTTTTCATGGAGTACAGTGAACCTGAATCCAAGGGAGGCTCCAGCCTACATCTAAAAACCAATTCAAGGAAAATAGAGTGGACAAAGGAACATTTGAAGTAACAATATAAAAATGTAGTCAGCAAAAGCCAAACTGTGGAAAACTATGGACAATGACCCTCTTTCTTCAACAAATAAATTTCAGGAAAAGAGAGAAGGGAATGAAAGAGGGATAGGAGATTTAAAAAAAAAAAAAAAAAGAGGAGGAGCTTATAAATTAAAAGCAACTTAAGAGACAAGTTAACCATTATAAGGTGTTAAGCTCATTTGATATATGATTCAAATAAAGAAACTATAAAAAAATAAGACAATTAGGGAAATCTGAACACTGGTTGGCTATTTATTATATTAAATAATAATTATTATTTTAATTTAGCTGTGATGATGATGATATTTTGGTTATATAACAATTTTTCTTTTCTGTTAGAGATACCATAGCAATACTTAGGAAGGAAATAATACAATATCTTGGATTTGCCTCAAAATCAGCAGGGGAGAAGAGGAGATGGGGGAATATGTGACTGTAGAGATGAAACAAGATTGGTCCTGAGCTGATCATTCCTGATGATTCCTGAATGGCTACATGACAGTTTATTGCATTATTCTCTCTACTGTTGTATACGTTTGGAGTTTTCCATAATAAACAAACTGATTTAAGTTTTGCTTCCTTGTATGAGGATTCTAGTTAGTTTGGGTGCAGCAGAAGCGTCTCAGGAGCACTTACTGTATACATAACGTAGTTGACGCCACACAGCCGGAAACTGCAATCGTCCAGGTGAAAAACAACGTGTAATTAGGGTGGTGGCAGTGGAAATACGGGAAAGAAAAGGACAGAAAGTTGTTTCTTTATTAGGAAAAATGTTAGCCACTGTGAAATCTATGCAGGCTCCAACAAAGGAACATTCATACATGTTTTATTTAATGTCCTTGGAAGGACCGATGAACAAGCCAATTGTCTAAAAAGATAATAGATTTCTCTATTTGAATGGAAGTTTAAGTTCTTTGAATTTCATTAGAATTAAATACCTTGAGAATTTACATCTTTTTATTCATTTATGTTCAGAAACCAAACATTCTATTACAATTTACAAGGTCTGCACTGTTATCTATAAAATAAATGGGTAACAAGATTCCTTGTAGAATAATTAACAATGCTCCGTATTGTTGCCACTACTTATCAGTTCAGACCTTTATTTTACCTATTTATTCTAACTTCTGCTTTCTCGCAGCAGCCCACACTGCGTTGAGGTGGTCTCTTATGAGTGTGCTTGTGAAGGGTCTCTCCCCAAGTTGCCTCAAAGAGCAAGGGGTCTGTGGAGATGGGAAAAGATTGTGTCTGGAAGTAGAAAACCATCTGGAACCAGAGCAGCACCCAGAATTAACTAGACTCGGGCTCTCTCTCCCACTGACCCTGCTTTCTCGCCGCAGAGGCTCTCCTCTCCACTCCTTACGTTTCCACTCCTTTCCCTGAGTTTCTGTGGAGTCTTCACTTCAGCTCACCCAAGATCCATGAGGGCCTCTTCAAGCCTGTGCCTTTGCTGTCTCCCCATCATTTTTAGTTTCAATTACCGAGTGAAGAAATATGACTGGCCAAGCCTTGCTTCCCCCATCCATCTGGCAGCCTAGGGACTGCCCCTGGCCGAGGGCCTGTGCTTGTCCAATCAGCTGTGGCCCACGCAGGAAGTGGGCTGAGTTACAGAGCCAAAAACATGGCTTCCTGTAACTGCACCTTGAGCAAGGCCTGTGGATGGGGCAGAGTTACTGGACAGGTTTCTAACCCTAGGTCAACTGCTACTAGTTTTGATATGAGTCTCGAAATCAATTGGAGTCTCCGTTTACCAACCCCAAATTCTAACACGTCTAAGTGAAAAAGGATTCATTTAGGGTTGGACAACCTACTCAGTATAACCCATCAGGAAACGGCCCTGGGTCCCAGGGAGTAAACCATTATCAATTCCTGCCATTCTCTCAGCTCCATAGAAGATAGCAATGAAACAAACTACCATCTTGGCCACTAGGGAAAATGTTTGGGGTGTGCTTGGGGTCAGTTTTGCTCCCAATATTTATCTGTGTTTAAGGTTACCAATTATTATTTGACTAGCTGCAGTTTGTTGTACATGTGTTATGTGCCAGTCAGTGTGCCCAGAACATTCACAAATGCCACTTCATTTAATTCTGCCAGCAACAGTAGGCACTTTCTCCATCCGACAGATGAGCAAAGCGAGGCTTAGGGAGATTGAGTAGTTTGTCTAAGGTCACACAGCTACTAAGTGGAATATTCAGAGTCCGAATCTGGAACTGACTCCCCAATCAATATATTGTGTTGTCTTCTGTGCTGGAGTCATTGGCTCCATTACTGCCCTGTGACCACTTAACTCACTGGGCCTCATTTCTTCAATGAAGAGGAACCATATTTTTATCACTGAATGTTTTTCCCAACTTGTTTGGACATTGTCAGATGCCCCAGCTGCAGTGTCAGAGGGTAACCTAGCACATTCCTGGGGCAAATGTCCCTGATTTAGCAAGCTCATTCAATGACTACAACATTTTCTGATAAGGGGGTCTTAACCTACACAGCATGCAAATACATTTCAAAATGAACTCATTTATGATTGCATTAAGAAAAACTCCTATGTAATGAGTTTCTGTGGCCTTGTTTATGAATAGGGAACTTTTAGATTCTGCAATTACCCAAAGCAGTAAAGCAGCAAAGAAAGCCAGCATGTTAAATAATAATTGCAAATGTTATATAAATGAGAGTGGTTTGATTGAATTTATTAGATATGTGTTTCTGGCATTTTAAGATATAAAGCATTTATCACAAAACGATGATTTCTTCACTTAAGCTCATTAGGAAATCACACATCAATTCACGCATAATTACAGAGGAATTTCTGCTGTTCCCCACAAATCATTACCACGTTAGCTGAAGTTGAATTGGTTTTTACAGGATTTGGAAAGGTGGGTTCTCAACAGAAACCTATGGAGAGAAGAGTATGCCTCTTGGGGGGCCCCATCTCCTTGAATTATTCAGAGGAAAGCATGGCCCAGGGATTCTGGGACAGGAGACGGACTTGTCCTGAAGCAAGAACGTGAGGCTTTCTGTCCTCCCATCAGACTCTTACCATGCAAATCGTCCTGCTCGCGGTACTTAATGAAGAGTTAAGAGTCTAGAGACAACTATGTGCACCAGCCAAATAAGGATCACTATATGAGAGTAAATTAGAAGGAAGAGAGAGTGATAAGAAAAACAAAAAATAAGGAGGTATAAATATAAGCTTAAGAAGTTCGTTGAATTCAGGCATTAATTTATAGTCAATGAGCAAGATTCAGGGCTACCAAGTGTCCATCAATGAACCAAGAGAAAGAACAGTCTTTTGATACAGATGCCAGGTAAAGGGTTTTTCTGGCTTCACATTTTCTTTTGGTTAAATATCTACTCATTGGATATTCAAAAGTAAACTTCCTTGCAAGCCTGACTGTCATCCTTCTTTCCCGTCCATATGAACAATATATCTAAGTAACTATATAAGAAAGTAATAGGAGAGACAGTAGGAGAGAGATTGAGGAAGGTGATATATAAGAGGAATAATTAATCATTAGAAGTAAAAAAAAAGGGGGGGAATTTAGAGGGCATGAATCATTAATCCATTTCCTCAATATATAAAAGGCTTTTATGGATCAATAAGAAAATAATCAACAATTCAATAGAAAAATGGGCAAAGATCATGCAAAGGTAGCCAACAGAAAAACAAATATAATTGGCTTTCCAACACAGGGAAGTTGCCCAATATCATTTAAAATTAAAGAACAATAAATTAAAAATAACAAGATACAACTTATAACCTATCAGATTGACAGAGACCGAGAAGTGTGGTAATACATCGTGTTGGTAAGGGTACCGAGAAACATGCAGGTAATTGAAGTATAACATGATACAACTTCTTTGGGAAGCAAATTTGTCCACGTCTATCAGCTTTTAAAATGCACACACTCTTTGGCCAAGCAATTCCATTTCTACAAATTTATTCTGTAACTATACTTACATATGTTGACAATTTGTACAGGAATATTCATCATAGCATTATACTGGAAATCTTAACTTGTCCAACAATTAGGAACTAACTGAAGAATGCCATGTAACAGTTAAAGAAGAATGAGATAGGTTTATTTTTATGTATTGATAATAAACTTTTATTATTGATTCAAATCCAAGAACTATCACAAAGTTTTTAAAAGGGAAATAAACTATATGTTAACATGTGTATAAAAACAAAAGAATGTGTATGCTTATGAATACAGAAAATACTCCTATAGAGAATATATGAAAATGGAAATACCCTTTTCCCACTGAGAATGAGGAATAGAATTTGTTATTTTCTTATTGTCCATGCCAAACTAGCATTAAAAATTATAAAATTTATTCAATATAACTCTGAAGGCTCTTTCTTTTTTTATGTTGGGAAAAGCAATCTTTGAAATGTAAACTGTGTGTGTGTGTTTATGTGTTTGTGTGTGTGTGTACATGCAAACACTATGCTTGTAAATAGACTATTTCTGGAAGGATACTAAAGAAAGTGTCACAGCCTTTAGAGAAAGAAGGGTTGGGGGCCTTGGAATGAGTATCCATTACAGTAAATTCATTCATATTACTACACTTTAAAAACAAAAAAACCAAGTTCGTATGCTATGGTTTTAATTAAAAACCAGACTTATGGAGGAAGATGCTTGTGATATACATAGAAAAGGCATCTGTGAGAATGACTTAAACCAAGGAAAATCACAAATTAGGTTCTTGGGAGCAGGGAATCCTCATCTTGAAAAGACAGACAAGGTCAGACGGAGGGGTAACTATGAAGCTGAACCCCACTGATCACTGGACTCACATGAGTTTCAATTTTTCTGCCTCTAAAATGGAGCAAGTGGTGGAAGAGGAAAAAACTTTCAGCTCCTCCTACCTCGGAAGAGGTTTCAAGGGTGAAGGAACTATTATATGAAGTGTTTCCTAATGGCTTGTCTACAATATGTCTTCCAGAAAAAGATGTGGGAGATAAATGACATACATCAGTATTAAAATTCCCCTTCAGAGAGCAAACCACCCTTTGGAGGGAAATTGCTTTGGAAAGTGAATGAACTTCTTCAGGGAATTAATGCAAGTCAAAAATCGTCAAAGAAAATCGCTTAATTGAAACTTCAAGACCTTTTCCTATGGGTGGTTCTGGGAGCTGGAATTTCTCTTCAACTTGCCTCTGGCCACATAAGGCATTTGATGCCCTTAATCCCACACCTCCACCAGCAGGGCAAAGGCAGCGGGTTAAAGAGCACAGTCATTTGCCCTTGGTCCCACTGGGAAGTCACAGATAAAGCATTCCAGGCACCCCTGGAAATCTTTTAGTGCTCTGAAAGTATGCGCGGAATCAGAATGTCCCACTTCCTGGACCTTATCTAACTCCTAGATACCAGAACTGGAGTCTCTGTCAGACCTTCTAGACGCACTCAAGGTTTTGGACGCTCTTACCCCAATTCCAATGAGACCAGATGCTGACTAGAACATGCCATTTCAGAGCTCCAGGAGGCCAGTTAGGAAAACAGAACCAAAGCTTTTCTAAAAAACTCTCTGTGCTGAGACCCACGCAGTTCAATACATTTGAATGAGCTTTGCATAATGAGCTCAGCAGGCTACTAGCCTAGGATCTGAGCTGCTCAAATCCAAAATTTGCTAGCCTAATAGCCAATAAAAATAAACAAAAAGAGGGGGGGAAACCCACCAAATTCTTCTTGAAGGATTAGTTGAAGAATTACACCCTACTTTTTTCAATGTTCAAATCACCAGACAAGTAAGAGTAGGAAGGAGATTCTCTTGGTAAGAATGGATGGGGGAGGGGGGCGGAATTCACCTCCTTTTTAGGTGCTGAAGGAGAAAAGCAATGAATAGAAAAGTGAAATGGTTTTCTCTTTTTTGGGAAAGAATAGTTTTAACCTTCAAGTAACTGCAGAGGTTGTTGGAGCTTATACAAGGAAACTCTTCAGAAAGACAGGGACATGAATCATGGGTCGTTTTATCTCCACTTTAAAGCACTCGAACATTCAAATTCCCTAAAGAAAAGAGAGCTGGTGGTGCAAACGGTCCAATCTAATGGACTTATTAATATCCCCAGCACCAGCCCAGGAGGATCCTTCGTCTCTGTTGGTGATACCAGCAGTGTTTTTTCCTGAGTTTGAGTCAGTTTCCCCGGTCGTGGGGTTGAGGTCACCGGAGAGGGGAAGTATGAGCCACTCAGGGCGTGCTTTTTATTTTTAATGTACTAGTGAAAAGTCGGCAGGACGTGGTTACAGGAAGTCATGGGCTGGAACAGGGCTGCTTGATGCTGGGAGTTTGACAAATGTCTAAAGAATGTTCTGTTAATGATATGAAGGCTCCAGATGGCAAAGTGGGAAGGAGCAATCCAACTAAGTGCATTTCAAAGGGCCGGGTGCACGTTGCCCAGTGCAGTACCAGGCCTCTGCAGGTCAGTGAAGAAATAGGAATGGATGGGAAGTAGCTGGCTTGCCTTTGCCAGTGATATATGAAGGATTACAGGGCAGAAGTCTTATGATAGGAATTTATTTTCTCTGGGAAAGGGCTGATGCATTTCTTTTTCTGGCAACATACATCAAGGCCTGACATTTATTTGACATTCTCTCATCAGATATTCATGAACACGTTCCCTGAGCTGAGCGTTGTACTTGGAATAGCATGGCGAGCGTGATGGATGAGACCCCTTCCCTCAGGAAGCTTGTAGGTTGCTTGTGGGAAAGGCCAACGACATAGTGTGCAGGGAGGAGCCTGATGAGGGTAAGCATGGATGCCTGGGACACACAGGAGGGGCACATGAGGGTCAGAGCAGGTGCCACTCGGAAGAAGAGGCAATCGCTCTAGCAAAATGTGAAACAATAGAAAGTCTATATATTGGTTTCTGCCCCCAGTTTCTGGTGCAGAGCTCTTAAAACTTTTGTGATTTCCTAAGTGATAAGAGCACTAGGAACAACTTTTGTTCTAGTTTTTTGGCTTTTGACCCGGGTTCCTGACTCCTTTGGGATTGCCTGGGTGACAAGGTCTTTTATTCTAACGAGGTGACTCCTGGATGACTCCTGATGGGGGCTGGTCACCAGAAACACCAAGCCATGATTTTAGAAGCTTTGGATCATCAACCCCGCCCGCCATCCTCCAGGAAGGGAAGAGGGTCTGGAAATTGAGTTAATGATCGATCAAGCCTACATGATGGAGCCTGCATAAAAATCCCACAATACAACACTCCAAGAGCTTCTGGGTCAGTGTTCACAACTACACGCGGGAGGGTGATACACCCCCGCTCCACAGGGACAGAAGCTCCTGTGCTTGGGATCTTGCTGGAGTCATGTGTCTCTTCATGTAGCTGTTCATCTGTATTCTTTATCATACCCTTTATTACATAATAAACTGGCAAGCATAACTGTTTCCCTGAGTTCTATGAGCTGTTCTAGCAAATACTCAAATCCAAGGGGAGGCAGGCATGGGAACCTCCGATTTGTAGCCAAGTCAGACAGAATTTATGGGTGACCTGGGGACTTCCCACATAACAATTGGTGTCTGAAGTGGGGGGGGCGGTCTCAAGGGATTGAGCCCTCAACACATGCAGAATTCGCTAATTCCGATTAGTGTCAGAGTTGGGTGGCATTGTGGGACCAAGCGGGTGTTGCAGAGGATCGCTTGACTGGGGAAAGCCCCACATATCTGGTGTCAAAAATGTCGTGGGTGCGGTAATCATGTGAGAGGAAAGGAGAAACACATTATAGATCCTTGGACACATGTCATATTTTCCCCAGAACCCTAGTAGACTTTCCTAATGGTTTTATATCTTTATATCTTTTTATTCCCATAGTGCCTAACCTACTCAACGAATTAATTTTGAGTGGGTGAATGACTTAAATTGTCCTTGGGTTAAGTTTGAAGTTGCTCAAAGGCAAAACCCAAAAGAAAATCTCTCTCATCCAAGCAAGGTTAATTTACTCTGTAGAAATCACAACTGGTCCCCATTACTCAGGAGATAGAAGGGTAAGTCTTCACTTTTCTAACTCAAAGCTAATCAGATCAATACCAGCTGCTCACTACGAACAAAATGCACCCAAATAATATCAGGAAAGCAAACTCTGCCCAAAGGTATTTGGTCTATTTAAACTTTCCAAGGTCTTGTTTACATGTCAGAAACAGAGCCATGGGATAAGAAGAGAGAAACACTTTCTGGAGCAAATGTCTGAGCTGATAACGTAGAATCATCTCGAGGATCACTCTTAGAACTTCATTCTCTCTCTCTGCCTCGGGTCTAACAGGCCATGCTTTACACGGATTTTTAAAATCAATCCACTGAATCCTCCTTTTGCCCAAGTTACCATAATGTGTATTTAATGGAATTTGGATCTGGGACCTCATTCAAAATTATTACCAGAAAGACCAGAACAATCCCACTCGGACACGGGCACCCGTGGTACAAGCCCATGACAAATTGCTCAAGGTTTCCAGTATCTTGTATTTGAGACCTCAGAGTCCTTTTGATTTGGGTTAAGGTTGGAGAAGAATGTTTGGCTGGCTGATTGTCTTACCCTTCCAAACTTCCATACCCTTTCAGACCGAGAGATAATACAGTCCGTTTGTATGTTAGGAGACTCTGCAATCCTCAAATCCATAATCCTTCCTCAGAAAGCCAGTAAGTAGATAACATCAGAGCAGGCATGCCACGTGGGTGCCGGGAGGCAGGGTGGGCTCGCTCACCCACACCTCAGTGACATTCGGCTTCATACCTCAGCAAAATGGCAAACCTGACCCTCAGCGGCCTATGACGTTGGAAACTAAACAAACCAACCCTGAAGGTGAGAAGGTTAATCTGTGGATACCACGACCGTGCCATAAAATAACCTCCATAGTTATGGGCTTCCCAGTGTAAAACAACTTCACATCATTTTCCCTGATGAGAATGGGACGGAGACTGAAAAAGATACCCTGACAAGTCTGAAAGGAGCAAAGGCCTTTCACGGTGTGAGCACTTACAGAAAAAGGCCAGACCATCAGGGACAGACATACGAGGTGCATTCTCTTTTTCTGAACTTTCTGGGGGAAAGGTCAAGGTGTCTGGGCACACAAGGGTGCACCACAGAGGTGGCACCAGCAGGAAGTGCCTGTCATCCTTGCTGGACACAGAGCTAAGCTGCTTGCTCATGGCTGCTTGCTGGATGCTTGGCAAAGCTTCCCGTGGACGCCGAGCAGGTAGGAGGTGCTTCCTGGCCGGAAGCCACAGACGGATCCAGAATGTGAAGAGAGCAGCACTGGGGAAAACTCAGCTGTTTCACCCCCGTATTTTCCTTGTTCCCAGGAACGCTCACTGCTGAAAATGCCAAGCATGGCCTGATCATTAAATTAGATGAGAATTAGGGAATGTCCCACCACACGTGCTCCTCGGGAAGCTCATTTTCTCCCGGGCAACACCGCCAACAGGCTCACAGCCCTCCTCAGACGGGCCCCTGCAACCCATACAGGACAAGGCTCAGGCAACATGGTGTGTGCCACCACGGGCTTAAATAAGCCTGGAGCCCGGGGGACCTCGGGCCAAGGTGACCAGAGAAGTCAGGCCAACTTCCAGGAATGGGACACCTGGCCCTCCTCCTCCAAACACCAGAGCCACAAGCAAAGGGCCACAGATGGGTTCTCTCCACTGTTTTTTCCTTAGCTCAACAAGCAGCCCTTCTCCGAAATACCAGCTTCAGCAAAGGCAGCACATCCCCTGCTCAGAACCCAGGAACAAGCCATTCATCTGCCACCAAGAACCCAGTGGCCCCAGGACCCAGCTGGCAAGCTTGTGAGTAGAAATTAATCAGCCTGGCAGCAGTTCTCCTGGCCACACTATGCCCAGAGCCAGAGTCCCTTTGCAGAGGCAGCAAACACTCTGGCTGGGGCCACAACTGGCTGACTGCTCTAGAATCCAGCTGCCTCAGGCTCTGCCCTAGCCGCCAGCCCAGTGCCCCAAGACCATTTTCTCCCTTTCTCTCTGAATGCGGAAGAGCTATCTAATGTACCTTTGTTCTCTGTGACCTTGTGAAAGTGGAGTTCTTCTTGGCTGTCCCCCCTCAGATGTGTCCAGAGTGTTCCATGTTTGTGCTGAAGAGAGGTGCTCCCAAAGTAGTTTCTAAGAGAGGATTTCCTTCTCGTCTTCATGCGCCAGCTTCTGGGAGCCTGCTGTGCACACGCATGTCAAAGAGAGCTGGGATCTAGCATGAGGACCTGGGCTTTCAGGGGAAGGAGAATAAAGAAATAGGTCGTCAAGGAAAACTAAGAAAAAAGAAAACACTTAAATTGAAATATGGAACCACACATAAATGCATGTCTATATTTCCATATGCAAATGAATCTGTAAATGTAAAGGCGAAAAAGCAAGTGGTCTGTTTGGCAGATCCATTCATTTATTCAGCAATATTTTTTGAGACTTATAATGTGCCAGACCCTGCTCTGATTATCCAACACCCCCAAACATACCAGAATGTGGAAGCCAGGGCTCTGTGGGTATCTCTGGGATGATTTGTGATTTTTGGCTCACACAGCGACCACCTTCCTCTGCCCTGAAACCTTTAGAGGAGAAATTCCACTGCAATCCCTGGGTGAAGGCTCGCTCTCTCTTTCAAAGGTCATCATGGTCATGATTGGATGGGAGAGGGACCCATGCCAGGCCGGAGGCTGGGGACAAGTTCATGATAGCTTTCTTAGTTCCCCTTCTGGCTCTAGGTCACCTGTTCAGTTTCCTTCATGTGGTTCATCAAATGCTCTTGAATCAACAAGGCCAGACACAAAGAATCCACTCCAACCTGGAGCCAGTACCAAGGGGGTAACGTACGCAGTATTGTGAAGACAGTTGAGGTATAGGAGAGCCTGTGTAGAGAAAGAATGAAGAGATTTCATAACTCAATAGTATTTTCTGACATATTAAGGTATTTTTTAAGGCTGTCTATTCTGTTACCCATAAAGAATATAACCCGATTTTATAGATATTTGAAAAGTAGATGTAAAACAACCATTAACCATCATTGTCTTTTATTAACAAAGTAAGATTCCGTGTGTACAGTGAATTATATTTAGCTTTCATAGATGTACCTGATTCTTTTGATTCCAGACCATCCCATTTAGCTATGCAGACCTTACAGACAGATCTCAGAGAAGCTCTCTGTAGGGTGGCCTGGGTCAGGAGAAGACACTTTTAGTGAAGAGGGAGGAGGATGACGATGATGGTGGTGGAGGTGGTCATGACAGTGGTGGTCGTGGTGGGAGGTGCTGGTGGTGCTGGTGGAGATGGTGTCATGGAAGCATGGAAGTAAGTAAGGAAAATCCGTTAAACAGTTGACTATTTCAATATTTTAAAACAATATCCTATGGTTTTAAGCACTCAATGAAAGACTAAACCAGCTGACCTTGACCCCTGTAAATTGTTTTCTTTGTTACACCTAGAGGATAACCAATCTCTCAAAGACCAAACCATAAAGGTGAATTATTTTACATCTCTAGATGCCAGGATCATTTCAGGATTTAAACTAAGACTCTGCTCTAGGCAGAGATCACCCTTTGTTCTTCGAGGCTTCACCAAGGGAAACAAGTTCTCACTTACTGATAAGTCCCCTATATACATGTTCAAGACACTCTTCTAATGATCTTGTCATTTCTCCCTTTTTTCTGGCCCCCAAGATTGTCACCCAGACCCAAACTAAATCAACTACATGCAAAAAAGGAAAGGGGTAAATGAAGCCAGAAGGGGAGTGTAAGAATTATGCCTTTGTTCCTTTACACCTTTGATAAGAAAGCTTCCACAACACTCGTTCTTTCATTCCTCATTCATTCAACAAGTATTTACTCCCAGCACTGTGGGCCAGGCCCTGGAGAAAAATAGGAAACCAAAGATTCCCATCCTTCCTTCAAGGACCTTATACTAGAGAAGATAAGATAAAGATAATATTCCAATTTGAAAGAACAGCAAGGGCCAGGGGGACTTTAGACACCCAAGGAATATGGGAAGGAAAGATGAAGCAGTATTGGAACTGCCCTGTGGCAATCCTTTTAAGATTTCCTTCAAGAACTACAGGACTCATAACAACTAAGAAGCTAGAAGGATGTATATCAAGCTGTCCCATGGACTAATGACATTATAATCACGAAGAACTTGTTGAAAAAGTAGGTTCTGGGATTCCACTGCAGGCCTCCTAAATCAGAATTTCATGGGGCAGGACCAGGGAACCTGCTTTATGAACATGCCACATAATGATTCTGATGCGCACAGGGTCACCTAACAAAATAATAAGGTAAGAGACTGAAAAATAGGGATTAGGATGGGCTTTTTATGAACAAGGCATGAAAAGAAGACGCCAAGGAACAGTTTTAAATAGAGATTTCTTTTGAACAACTGAACATATGAAAAAATGTTTGGACTGGAAGCCAAGAGAACTTGCTAATACTGACAAGCTAAATAGTCTTCATTGCATTTCTTTCCCTTTAAGACTCAGCCCCTTCATCTATATACTGAAGGGCACGCTCTAGATCTGCATGGTCCAATACAGTAGTCCCTGGCCATATGAGAATATTGAGCACTTGAAATGTGGCTATTCTGATTTGAGATTTGCTGCAATGTGAAATACACACAGGGTTTGAAAGGCTTCGTGTGAAATAAAGAATGTAAGATGTCCCCTCCCAACAGTATAAATGGTTTTATATTGACTACACGTTGAAATGACAGTATTTTGAATATACTGGGTCAAATAAAATGAAGTTAAATTAAAATTAATTTTACCTGTTTTGGAGCACCTGGATGGCTCAGTTGGTTAAGCGTCTGCCTTCAGCTCAGGTCATGATCTCAGGGTCCTGGGACAGAGCCCCGCATAGGGCTCCGTGCCCAGCAGGGAGTCTGCTTCTCCCTCTCCCTCTGCCTGCTGCTCCTCCTACTTGTGCTCTCTATCCATCAAATAAATAAATAAAAATATTTTAAAAATTAATTTTACCTTCTTTTACTTTTTTAATGTGGCTCCTACAAAACTTAAATTATGTATGTGACTTTTAAGTATGGCTTGTTGGATATTTTGACATGACAGATGACATGATGTTGGACTGTGCTGGTCTAAATGATCTCTAATCCAGCACTGATATTCTGTGCAAATTAGATGGATTAATGGAGAATGACAGGAAGTACCACTTGAACTGGTCCTGGCTCAAGGCTTTGGTCCTTAGTCAGAAGGCAGCCAACATCTAGCAAGATGTTCTGCCCGCCCAAAGTAGGAGGAAGCTGCAGAGAGAGAAGGTAAACTCTGAAGACCTGGACCATAGCACAAGCTCAGATACTTTCTATAACACATCTGGGTGGTATTTAGTTATTTTTTCATCTTTGTTGTCATTTACCATCCCTAAGGTTTTTGTTAGATCTCTGGTGTCTGGCCAGCATACATGTACTGAAGGTTTTCTGGACAATGTGATATTTCTGAAATGATACTTTTGAAATGGGTTTTCTTTTTGTGTGTGTGCAGACTTTATCTTGGAGACCATATCTGACAATATAGAATACTGGAAATCTTTTTGATTTGCTGATAATGAAAATAAATGTTGTTTTCCTTTATTTTATAGCAGTGAAAATAAAATGTTTTAAATTTCAGATCTATTATTTGCTAATTGTACTGTGTTAAGTATGCCTAAAACAAACATATCAGCTTCCTAAAAAAGTTCTCATACACTCCTAAATCCCTATGATTTTGCCTTTCATTTATAGTCCTGATACTTGTTAGGACCCCTACCCCATTTATCTTGGCACTTTTCCCCCTCCTCAGAGCCCCTGGTTATTAACTCACTCAGTTCTCCTGTGACCTCATTGGCTGCTCCTTCTCAGTCCGTTGTTGAGTCCTCCTTATTTCCCCAACATCCTACTATTGGGTGCTCTAAGGCTTGGAACAAGCCTCTCCTTTACTGTGTCTATATTCACACCCTAAGTGATCTCCTGCAGTCTAAAGGGCTCATAGTACACCTGTGCGTAAGTGACACCAAATTCTCATGTACAGCGTGCCCTTTCCCCTTCACTCCACACTTGTATCTTCCACTGCTCACTCACCAGTGACACATGCCTATGAGCACCTCAAGTTCTATAGTCCAAATTGAACTCCTGGTCTTTCCCACCAATCTGCTCATTCTAGAGTCTTCCTCTCTCATCATTGTTAACTCAATCCTTCCAGTTATTTAGACCAAAATCCCTGGAGTCATCTTTGACTTCTTTCTCTCACAGATCCTATATCCTATCCATTACCATAACCTGTTAGCTATCCCTCCAGATATATCAAGATTCTTACCATTTTCCACTGCCTTCAAGTTGCCATCATCTCTTATCTAAAGGCAGTAGTCTCCTGACTGGTCTCTTGCATCCATCCTTACTCCTTACAAACTGTGCTTAACACAGCACCAGAGTGAGCCTTTTTAAATGTAAGTAAGATGAGACCACTCCTCTGCTCACTCAGTAACACCTTACAGTGACCTAAGATGTCCTACATGATCTGGCCTTTGGCCTTACTGTTTCTTCCTTCCCAAAGCACATGTTCAAAATTTGACATGATAAATATTTCTTCATTGTCTGTTTCTTCCCACTAGAATATAAGGGTCTTGAAGGCAGGGATTTTGTTTTGTTGCAGCTGAGTTCTCAACACCTAGGACAATGAAAATAGTTTTGAATAAATTAATGAATGAATACTAAGTGTTCTATAAGGTGAGCCAAAAGATGAGTGAACGATGAACTAATTAGTGTATGCATGCTGGAGTTGTATTTACAACCCTGGGGACCCAAAACTTGCCATCTGTGCTTGGGCTAATGTGGAGAAGAGGGAGCATTTATGGAAATATAGTGTGAGTTTTCTCTCTCTCTTTTTCTCTCATCTCATGCATGTATTCACTCAACTGGCATTCACTGATGGGCTTATGCCATGCTAGATACGGGGCATATACTCATGACCTCCATGAGTTATTATTTACCCAGATGACATGCGAGCATATGACCTTAGAAAAGAGGTAGGCAATGGTGTAGAGCTGTGTGTGAGGAGAAGTGAAGTCCATACAAGGAAATCATGGGAGGCCAGGAAAGGCTTCTCCAAGGGGAGGCAACTGAACCTAGTCTTGAAACATGAAAAGGAATTCTTCATATGGGCAAGGGTAAAAGCATTCAAGAATCCAGCATTCTGGGACATAGGAACAAGAAACAGAAGACAGAGTGGCACTTTGAGGAACTACAAAATGTTGCGGACGTGACCACAGTCCAGACCAAATACTGGAGAGACCCAATACAAAGGAGGTCAGCAAGGGTATATCATGAAGGGCTTGTTCCTACATTGGGACTTCATTGTCCAAATAGTGTGAAAGTTGGTTAAGCAGCAAGTTAACGTGATGAGAGAAGAAAACAGTAACACATTATAATTCCGTAAGTGCAAAATTTGAACTACCCATTGAGTTCTATGGGCATAGAGGGAGCAGGAGCAGTGCCCTAGTCAGCAGTTTAGAGGATTGGGGCAGGAAGGAAGAAAGAAGTGACAAAGCATCCCCTGGGAGGGGACACTAAGACAGTTCTTAAAGAACAAGGAGGAGTAAGCCGGGCAGGCAGGAAGGACAAGGGCTTTCTCAGGAGAGAAACAGGAGATTTCAAAGCCAGAGTGTGAGAAAGCATGAGGCACAGCTGAACGCCTACATTAATACCCACTCCTTCTAAACCTGAAAGGGTCACCTAAATCCTTTTATACTTCACAGATTGCTTAATCCTCCTTTTCCTTGATCTCCATCATAAAACCAAAGAATCATAATACTAAAGAGCTGGAGGGCATCTTAGAGCACATCTAATCCAATGCTTCTTAACCTTCTTCACTCAAGTACCCTGAATAATAGGGGAAAACACGTGAACCAAGTTTTTTGACTTTGTCTATTATATCCTTTTTTGAAAATGTAAATTTTGTATCCTAAGTTAAGATGTCCCTATTTGTTTTAATATAAAATTAACATTTTTTTTCCTCAAAACTTTTCTAGTAAGGTTGGTCTTCCACAGGAAATTACATCATCTTTACTCATGGATACCTCCTCACTATATCCCCAGGTGTGTGGATATCCTTGGGAAATCCCTCATTTATAGATGAGGACTCAGAGGCCAAGAGAGATTACGTCATCTGCCTGAGGTCACATAGTGGGTTAGGTACAGAATGAAGCCTGGAACCAGTGCCAAAGCTCTCCTTGGACCCTCTTTCCACACAAGTCCTGCATTTGACACTGGCAGCCCTCTTCTTCCCTGACGCTTGCCTTTTTTCCTCTTCCCCCGTTTCACTGACTACTTCTCCTTATTCCCATTAGGGCTCCAGAGGGCTCAGAGAGGAGAGTGGAGAGAGGAAGCCCCACCAGGAAGGGAGGGCACAAAAAACTGCACTGAGCAGCCCTGGATGAGTTGGGTCTCAACTGCTACAGCTTCTCGTTCCTCAGGATCAAAGGTTCATGGAGGCCCTTTTGGCTGTTCTTCATTAATTATACCTTTGCTTCCTGGAGGCACTTTCCTGAGAGTTGGCTTAGCGCACAAAAGGGAAAACCAACAGTACCTGTGTATGACCCAGGAAGCCTCCCATTGTCCATTTTCACCTGTGTTGAAAGTTTTATGAGCATCTTTAGCAGGCCCCTTGGGTGGACAGTGCCCAGACTTTCCTCCCGCATAGGCAAAGAGTTGCTATTTGGAAGAAGCCAGAGTCACTCCGCAGTCCCTGAGTCAGCCAGTGCAGGAGAAAAACACTAGGAAGCTTGTGTGGTTTCTCTTCAAAACACATATTTAATCTGGTTGCTCCCTCTGCCTACATCATGTCAGCAGCTCTCATTGTTTTCAGGATAAGGACACCTCCTGGATATGGCCCATCAGGGCCCTAGTCTGTCCCTTCCTCATCATTCCAGACTCTGCCTAAACCCTTCTTCTTCTTCTCTCTACACCAGCCACAATAATGCTCTTTGCTCCCCCATTTATGCCTGTCTCTCTCCCACAGGGCTTTGTGCCTACCATTTCCTGCCACAGAGCCTTTGCTCTTGCCAATTCCTCAGCCTGAAGGGCTCTTTTACCCATTCTTGGCCTGGTTTGCTCCTTGTCATTTTTTAGCTCTCAGCTCAAAATTTCCTTCCTCAGAGATGCCTATTCTGACCTCCTGACAGTCAAATCTCCCATTATAGGTTCTCAGAGCATCAGGTGTCTTTCTTCATAGCAATTACCACATCACAGATTTATAGTTATTTGAGTGATTGATTAGCTGATTACTATTTGTTCTCCCACAGGGCTGCATGATCCACAAGGGCAGAGTCCATGTAAGGATTTATTCATTTTCATATCTTCATCACCTAACATTATGGGTATCACATGGTAGATGTTTTAAAAGTCCACTTAAATGACAAATTAAATAAGGAGGAGATAAATGAATAGTAGATTTGGGAAGTTCAAAATAAATTGGTGAATGAACACATGAAATTGTTTATAAAGGTCTTGGGAACCCAGAATTTAATCCTTGGACCTACATGTCTGTTTGGGAGAATTTATTATAATTAGCACCACTACCCCTCATTGCTTCCCATTGCACCATCTGTAAGTGTCTTTTATGTGCATGTTATGGGGGAGTACTCTGCTAGAAACTTTCTTGGCTACCCTCTTTCCCTCATTATCACCCTCTATTCCAGTCATCAGCAAACCCTGCCAACTCCTTTCCAAGATATATCAAATACCATCAGACATATAAAAGCTGAAAGAGTTTATCACCAACAAACTATCACGAAAAGAACTTTAAAAAAATATACTTTTGGAAGAAAGAAAATTATCTCTGAGGGACGATCTAAGATGCAAGAACCAATGTAATTTAAGAATAGGCAAACATGCAAATAAATCTAAAGAAATAGTTACTGCATAAGGCTAAAAAATAGTGCATAATTTAGAGATTTTTAAAAAGCAGTCAACAATAATGTGTAAGATATGAGTGAGTGGTCAGATTTTGATGTGCTAAAAGTTTAAGAAAAGAGTAAGAGATACTAAGTAACTTTTGCCTTTGTTAAGTACAATTAACTTTTAAGGGAAACCACTAAAATAATGAAGATGAAGTTTATAATTTCCAAACAGTAATAGGAAAAAACGTTTTATAAAGAATCCTCACTCAAAACAAAGTGCAAAATAAAGGAAAAAGGTATTCAAAGAAATCAAATAAATAGCACAAGATGGAAAAAATAAGTTCAAATATATCAACATTCACAATAAACGTAAATGGGCTAAAGTTGCCAATTAAAGATAGAGATCATCAAATTATATTTTAAATATCCAGCTATATGCTGTTTATAAGAGACATATCTAGGGGCACCTGGGTGGCTCAGTTAGTCAAGCATCCAATTCTTGATTTCCACTCAGGTCATGATCTTAGGGTCATGGGATCCAGCCCCTCATTAGGTTCCCCACTCAGAGGGGAGTCTGCTTGAGATTCTTTCCCTCTGCTCCTCTGCCCAACTCATGCATGCTCTCTCTCCTCAAAATAAATTTAAAAATCCTTTTTTTTAAATGAGACATATCTAAAACATAAAAAATGGAAAGACTGAAAGTAACCTATCAAAAAGGAATATTATATAAATATTAACCAAAAGAAATCATATATAGTTATATTAATATAGATAAGGTAGACTTTAAGCCTTTTAAATATTAGAAAGCTATTTCATAATAATAAAATGTTGAAAAACTAGAAAAAAATAAAAATTTTAATCTTGTATGACTAATACAAGCATCAGATATGGCATCAAATGTACAAATCAAATTTGATAGATGGTGAATGAAATGTGTGAAGGTGGTCAAAAGGTACAAAATTTCAGTTATAAAATAAATAAGTCATGGTGATATAATGTACAGCATGGTGGCTATAGTTAATGATACTACATTGCATAATTGAAAGCTGGTAAGAGAGTAGATCTTAAAAGTTCTCATCACAAGAAAAAAAATCTTTGTGTAACTATATATGGAGATGGAAGTTAGTTATGTATGTATGGTGATGCATGTTAGCTAGACTTACTATGGTGATGATTTTGCAATATATACAAATATCCAATAGTTACATTTGTACACTAGAAAAAAACATACTGTTATATGTCAATTATACTTCAATAAAAATAAATAAATAAATGAAATAAATAGTTTTTAAAAATCAAATTTGATAGAATGATAAGGAGTAATTGACAAATCCAGAAACCTAGTGGGACATTTTGATACACTTCTTTTAGAAACTGATGTATCAAGCAGACAAAAAAATTAATAAAGGCATAGAAGATATGACAACATATTTAACCTGATTTCACGGACATGTATTAAGCCCTGGATTAAAAATCAGACAATACATGTCTGAAATTTATTTTAGAACATATGTAAAATGGTACATGTGTAAAACTGATCTCAAAATAAATGTCCGTAAACAAGTCTTGACATATTTCAAAGAGTCAATATATTTACAGATCATATTTTTTATAATAAAATGCAATTAGCTTAAAAATAAATAATAAAAGATAAACTTTCTTAAGCATTCAGTTGAAAATTAAAAATTTATCTCCAGCTTATTCATGTGTCAAAAATGAAATAATCATGAAACTATAATAAAATCATTATGAACTATAATGATAGTACTACATGTTAAGACTCATAGAATGTGGTCAGTGGTACTTAGAGGGAATTTTGTAGCCCTTCGGGCTCAGCGAAGCTTTTCTTCATTTCTCCAATTACACAGTTCATTGATTTATACATTCATTCAATAAATGCTTAATCTGGCATTGTGAAATCATATGGATAGAGGCTGCAGGGCCCTTGGCTCCTGCGAATAGCTATAATCACTAAAAGCTCCAAAATGGAAATCCTAGGCTAGTCTTGTCCATCCTCCAGTTGCTGGTCTGTAAGAGCTGCTTGGAATTTAGATTCTCTTGCCACTCGGACACCGTAGGCTCTAAATTTCCCATGGCTGTTCTGCTGATGGTCAGAGATACTGACACTAGTCTCCTGCTCAAAGAGACAACAGATACTGGAAGTCCTCTAGCCAAAAGGAGATACAGAGTATCCCTGGATATTTTCTTGTCTTCTTGACTTGCCTTCTGCCCTCATGTACCATATTTCCCATTCTCTCTTTGACAGGAAAGCTTTGCTCCGTATTCTCTCCACTCTAAAGTGAAAAGTATCGTATGTCTAAAGGATAGATATTTTCTCTTGTCTAGAAGCTATTCCAAAGATTGTGTGGCAGACAACAAGAGGAAAGCAAAAACATCTACAGGCTTCCCTGGGGCAAATTTCAAGTGGAAATAAAAGGACAACAGCCAGCAGAGTTTCCTCACATTTGCAGTGACACGATAATGTGACACAGTTAAGGATGGTAATGAAGTTGATTTTAAAGAGCTAAGCAGAGTATATTTGTTTTTATCGCTGATGTATCATTATTTTTTAAAAACTGTTATCCGATCCCACAGTAGAATCAGTGTAGGTTCAATCTCTAGTTCTTTCTTTTTGTCTTTCCAGGTGGCCCCAGGTTACCAGTTCTTGTCAAGTAAATTGTGCTCTGCGTTTCTCACCATCGGTTGTCTCAGTCCAATGTTGGGAAGGTTGTCCCTAATCTCGTTTTCTCTGGTATCAAAGGCTGTTACTCATTTCTCAATTGCAGTGACAAGTTTTGAGCCTATGTAGTAGTAGCTGGATTTTAAGGCAACCTAAATCCCAGCATTTGTTTGTTCCAAAACATAATACTTGCTGTACTTTATTTATTGGATTTCCTCATTATGCAGGACATTTTAATTGCAGTGCTATCATAGATTCCATTAGATATGGCTCCTCTTCTTATAGGTAAAAATAGTGCGCATGGTGCAGCTGACTTTATAGATGCTGGATCTGGGCGGGTATCACCGAGTGTGTCACTGTAAATGGAAACTAGGAAAGATAAATACTACTGCTAATCATTGGAGCCCGCTGTGTAGCTATTATACTGTGACTGTTCAAGTTAAAACAGTGGCTATGAGTCAGACTGTTCCACCCCTCGGGCTTTAGAAAACTCATGTCTTCAACCAAGAGGGGTTTACCCATGAGCTTGAGCATGATGACCGTGCTCCAAATGCCTCACCTGGGGCCAGGGTCCAAGACAGGGTACGGAAAGCAGGAGGAGATAAGCAAAAGCAGGGTCCACAAGTTCTGCTCCCTGAGAACCTCCTCTCCCCAAAGCTCTGCTGCTATTTATGTAAAGCTGAGATTCCACAGGTTGGTCTTCATCCCTGGGCAAACTTGATAGACGACTGGCCTCAAGCAACGCACAATTTATGGATATGGAAAATGCATGGGCTGCCTCTACATGCTAGTTTTTAATAGATGGGCTTCAGGGCATGCGTGAGATGCTTGGGTGATGTACAAACCAGCATTAATAAATCTCCGCAGAGAAGACACCACCTACCTCTTTCTTTTGAGATTAAATTAAAAGCAACTTTTTAAATGCCTACTTTAAAGACCACGACTGCACACTTTATATTTTCCCTTTGGTCATCTCTAATGGCAGATCCCCTGAGCTAAGCTTTAATATAAATTCCAGATACAAAGTCCCGACTGGAAGAAACCAAAGGGACAATTTTTCAAAATAGCACTTACTGCATTTTTCCCAGATTACAAAAGTAATAAATGTTCATTGTAGAAATACTGTTAAAAACAGAAAAGCAGGGAGAGAAAATAAAAGTCACCCATGATCTTCTCACTGAGAAATTACTCGCTGCATCTTTCAGGGTTTTTTTGTAGATATACATAGTTTTATAAGATTAGACCATGACATGTGTTTATGCATGTATATAATATGACCTGCAAGTTTTCATTTTATATACCATAATCATTTTCTCAGATTATTATCCTGAAATGTGCTTTTTGATAGCCACATGAGATTATATCATACGAATGTACCATAATTTTTTAGACCAGCCCCCTGTATGAAAACATACAGACAGTTTTCAATTATTCCCCACTATAAATCCTAAAATCACAAACATCCCAGTATATAAGAAGAATATTTACATTATTGGCTGTGCATATTAATTATTTAATATATTATTAAATTAAATTTTCCAACACTGTATTTTATTTAGAAGTTTTGTATCTATTAATGGGCTGTTACTAAAACCTGTGAGAAATGCATGCAAATAAAATCCTTGTGTCCCATGTTTCAGAGAGAATTGTCTTGGGCAACGGAGTAAAAACACTGGTGGCAGCTGATACTATCTGGGAACAGTCTTAGTGTCACACCTATTTAACACTGTGTTTGCAACAAGTCCTCTGAAGAATGCAAAGCCAAAATAATTCAATTTGCATTGGTATTAAAGCAACTGTTCTATTATTGTATGCAAACTCCTGCTATAAATAACCTGACAGTATCCATCTGCATGGGATGCAGAAAAACAAGAAACATGCAAAGTAAAGACCAAAATAGACCCGGGGTCCATCTGGTGTGTCCTTTCCACGGGGCCCCACACAGATAGTGCAAATTCCCAAGATATACCTGTCTAATGGCATTGTCCTATCTTGGGGAGGAGGGGGGATTCCTTCCAGCAAATGGCCCAGCCGAAGAGGGAAGAGAAATGAGCCACTGAGATTCATCTTGTCATCCAACAAATAATTCTGTGAACACAGAAAGTTTCAGGCATTGTTCTAGACCCTAGGAACAAAATAATGAAGAAAGAGACAGGTTCCCTGAGCTCGTGGTCTGGTTAACACTTACTATTTTCCAACTCCATTTTGCCAGGTTTTCCTTCTCTCTCTCCACCTGGCTTTCTTCTCTTCTCCCAGTTGGATGACCCAGTGAGATTTTTTTCTCTAGCCCACTTTGCCACAGCAGGTGAAAGTTCAGCAATTTGCAACGTCTTCAGATCAATTTCTTATCCTGTAAACTTGTTAGCCGGTCCTGGAGCTCAGAGGCTATGACTTGCTTTTCTTTGAACCTCTGGCTCAGCACAGTGCCCAGCACCTAAAAAGTGCTCAAGAAGTAATAAACTTAAGAAATTTTTAGCCTTTCAAAAAAAAATGTTTAACCTTTCAGAAGCAGGGACCCACCATCTCTGAAGAAGCCCTCCAGAAATGGCATTGTCTTCAGTCCCTGATCTCTTCTCAGAGGACTGAGAAGATAATAACATTCTCCCAAGCCGGTGTGGTGCAGGATCTAACGTGGGTCATTTCGGGTATATACTGAAGCATATTTACTGTGCATTACACTGGAGGGGCTCTTTCTTTATGGGTCTTGCTATCATTTGTCAACTCTGAGCATAGAGATGGAGATATATAGAGAGAGACAGACAGGTAGATATATATATATATATATATATATATATATATATATAGGCTGGTAGATAGAGATGGATGGATGATAGAGGAAGTGGAAACTGGCATGGAACACCATGTGTTGCAGGCAGGAAATAGATGAAAGATGAAGAGTAAGACTGATTATAGCCCAAAGCACCAAAGCTCTGAGTGATCCACAAAGAGGTGAGAATCGCTGGGAGACGCAGGAGTTAGCACTTTCCAGTAGACAGTGGCAGAGTTTGAAAGGTTTTTATTTTAAAGCAAGGGCTCCTCACTTCTACTGTTTGGAGCCAGAGGGAAAAAGGAAAAGGAGGACAGTCTGTGAATGCTTTCCCCAAAGGGAAGTGAAGACACGCATCCTTATGCACACACCTTAGGGGCGCACGTACTAAAGAGTAACAGGTTGACTTCAGGTCATCCATTTCCCACCAAATCCAAGCCCTGGATGGATCTCCAGATATGTGCCTTACAACAAAATTTTCCTCAATTTCTGGAGACAGAGAGAGAAGATCTGGGATCCTTCCAGAGTCTGGGTCCTGGGGTTCTCTAAGGCAGGTTTAGAAAATGATGACTTAGAAAACAAGGGGCTCTGCCCTTACTTATCCTCTGCCTGAGTGGTGTTTTCCCCTAAAGGCCCTGCAAGGAGAGGCGTGACTGGTGGGGCTGGAGCTACTACATGGCCTCCAAAAAGGTAAGCTGATAAGAAAGGGAGGGCAGACCTAACAGTCCATGCCCTTGGCTCAGCATCTCGGAGCTTCCTGGCAAGCCATGGCTTATGAGCAGTTAAGCCAAGTAACAGAGAATAAACTCAAGCTTGAATGTGGTCCTTAATCTAACCCAGCTATCAGTGCCAAGAGGGATAAAATCAAGTGGAAAAACTTCCCACTTGACCAAAAGACAAGCAAATAAACAAACAAAACCCATTGCAAGAAACTTCCAGTTAAACTTGCCCTCTTGTAAAAAGTCCTGGTGTGGGCTTTCAGGCTGCCACTTGTGCTTCCCCATCCTCCTCTTAGGAAGTCCACCTCCAAACTCTCTGTGCCACATGTCGTGGGATTAAGAGTCAGGGGGATGTAGAATTGAATTCATTCCCAAAACTCACCAAGCCATTTTTATTTCTAGGAAACTCTCTGGCCAACCACTGGATCGACAGAAAAGCTCAAACCAAGTGGGGGGAAAGCTCCTCTTTGGAGGCTGAGTACTCCTGAATTTCCCCCTTTCTCTCCCTAAGATTAATAGGAGCCATGTCCTGATATCAAGAGAAGAATAAGCCACTAAACAAGCCCAGGGAGACAGGCCTAAAATGGTTATTAAATGTGATCCATCGTCTCCATGTACAAAAGATGTCAGAACACATTTCCATTCACCCCCTTCACGAACACTATTTCAATGGCCTTATTGTGGGGAATCACCGCAAGTGTCAATCCTGCTAGTCTACCTCCGAAATTAACAAGGCTTTGTGGAGGCTGCCTCCCCTCACCTGTCAAAACGATAGCTCTGCGGAGCAGGAGCCCAAAGGCATGGCGGAGGACAAGCCCTTCACAGGTGGGGAAGTTAGATGTCAGACCCAGGCCCCTTCTCTCAGCAAATACTCAGATTCGCTGTCACGTCTAAATATATCCTTTTAAGAAAAGAGCTTAGGCCTTTCCTTGGCAAGGAGACATCGGCCTATATTTTTAATCCATGTGGGGGTGTGGATAGATCATATTTATGCAGTCATTTTCTCGCTTACGGATGAACCTGCTGGCAGCGTGAGTCTTCACCGTGTAAAGGCAGAATCCGTCCGTGTCCCACACGCGGACTTGAGTGTCTTCTCACATGGGCAGCAATGGCGGAGCTCTCATGGAAGAGGTGGCCCCAAACTAGGCACTTTGAGATCGGCTTTGTGGGTTTCAATCAATTCCTGCCTGCTAGTAGCTCACTTACTCACAGGGTACGAGGAAAGAGAATAGAGATGCCACCCACAGGGTTAGAGGCGGAGGACTTTTCTGGAGGGAATGACAAATTGTACTATGTCCTACCAGATTCGTGAACAGGATTAAAGATTTATTGACTGAATGCCAGATGTATTCACACATAGTGTCTCGTTTATTCCTCACACGGCAACCCCAGGAAGTAGGTATTGCTAGTCCCATCTTTGTAGATGGGAGAACTCAACCTCGGTGAGGCTACACGATTTGTTCAAACTCAGCCCCAGAATACACGGCATGGCTGGGATTCAAACATGGGATTCTAAAGCCACTATGGGGTGCCTGGGTGGCACAGTCGTTAAGCAGCTGCCTTCGGCTCAGGGCATGATCCCACTGTTCTGGGATCGAGCCCCACATCAGGCTCCTCTGCTAGGAGCCTACTTCTTCTTCTCCCACTCCCCCTGCTTGTGTTCCCTCTCTCGCTGGCTGTCTCTGTTAAATAAATAAATAAAATCTTTAAATAAATAAATAAATAAAGCCGCTAATCCTATTCTTACACTCCTGGTCATCAATTAATGCACAGCCCCAGCCACACAGTGTCCCAGAGCTTCAGTTGGTGAGAAGGAACACAAGCCAAGGTCAAACAAGGGGACAACAAGGGTCATTAGCTGGAGGAAACCTACTAGGGCAATTGGTAAATCCCCTTTCCAGCAGTCCCTTACACTGCATACTGTTTAGGTCCCCAAAATGTGCAAGGTAGCTGGCACAGAGCCCAGTGTGAGGACTTCTAGGCAGTGGTCATTGTCCAGGAACAGGATTCTGGGTCATCTGTCAGGGGGTCAAGTCAAGCTGAACACAAAAGAGAGCAGCAGTCAAGGAAAGCTCTGGGGAAAGGGTATGCAAGAACAATTCTAGAGGATGGGTTTCCGAGTCTGGGCTGGGATGTGCACCAGTGCATCTCCCCAAGGGAGGGTGAAAGAAGAACAAGTCTTCATCCAATTAGGCCCAGGGTCTGAATTTGAGGGTGCTATCGCTTAGGCAGCAGTGACTGGGCTCTCAAGGGGTATATGGCCCCAATCTAGTCACTTTGGATTGACTTTGTGAGTTTCAGCCAATTTCTGCTCACCTATACACGGGGAATGAGGAAGAGAGAATGCGTTCTTTGCCAGGCACATCCAAACTCCCCTGTGACCCGAAGGAGCAGCCAACAACAGGATCAGCTCCAGGCAAGTGTTCCTGATGACTCCCTGGAGCATCTCACCCACTGCTCCCTGCATTTCCCCCTGAATTCCCCACTTCAGTGGCTTCCTTGCACCCCTTTACCTCAGAAACCAATGGACTCTCCCCTTCTACTTCTTGGAGCTAAGATTTCCCAACCTGGTTTCTTGCTGCACTGTAACTCCTGACCTCTGTCTCCCGTTGCAATTGTCCATTTTAGAGCTGGGATCATTTGGAAGCAAAAATGGGAATGAGGGAAATTATTCTCTTGGCTTCATCTAAAAATCTCACTAAAAAGGCAGCCAGTAGGTATATCTGTGGTCCTGTGTCCAGTGGGAAATTCACTGAAGTTGTCTCCTGGGACTTGGAAATAATCGTGAGAGTTCTTCTAATGGGTTTAGGTGTTTGAGATGATGGAGTTAGGTATTACAACTTACAATGCATATTCCAACCTCAGGGACAAAGTGAAGTGACATGGTGGGTGTATTTTTATAAGGAGTTCAATCAAATTTGATTTAATGAAGTTTGAGGTGAGGGAGCAAAGTGTTAAATATTGATTGATTTGTTGGTTTAAGAATGAGTTATTTGAATGCATGATTGCCTAGTGATTTCCATTGTTTCTTCTGACTCCTTGTACTGAGATCTGCAGTAAGTCAGTGGAGACAGATGTATCAAAGGGAGCTGGGGACACCCTCGACAGGACTGGGATGGTCTTGATTTACAGATACTACTGAGCAAGAAGCCTGGAAGAGCTGCAGAAGTCAACAGACCCTCTTGAAGACATCCCAGAGAACCAAGGTACAGAATCACCCCTCCCCAGGAGATGCTGCTCTAAAATGTTCTATAAGGAGGCAATGGTCTGGGAAACAATAAGCAGATGCAGGACAATGAGGGGATGGATACTGCAAACTAGCCATTGGAGAGGGACCTCTTCAGGCGAGGGACATAAGAGGGTACCCAATTACTTGCACAGAAACTTGTGAGCTCCAGCTGCATCCTGTCCAGGTCCCAGACTGTGAATGTTCCATCACAATAGCCATGTTAGTGCCAAACTCTGAAACAGCATTCATAGGCCTACCTTGTCCCTGACTATGCTGAGCTCTCACAGCTTTCTGGAATACAAGACCAGACAGAGATGTATTAGTCCTGGGACTTTCTGCCTGTCCTTCTGCTATCTTCAAGTGACTGCCCCCTGACAGAACCCAGCAAGCAGGGAAGGGGGATGGGGTGCTGAGCCATGCTGTGTGTGAGAGACTACTTGGAGAGAAAGAAGAAGAAACAGGATGTTACCTGCAGGAACCTCATAGTTTATTCTTCCAGAATTCTCTTTTATGGACTTTTCCTTCCAGAATCATTTCATAACATTTCCCCCAGTAATACTATGAGGATTTCAGTTGACATTACAGTTTAGTCTATACATTATTTTGGGCAGAAGGACAACTGTACAATTCCCAGCTGCCCCACCTAGGAACAAGGCACCTGGCCACACCTTCTCAAGTTGTCTTTATCTTTTGTGAAGTATGTCATGTTTCTTCATATAGGGCACATACAATTCTCTAAAGAGAGATTTTTCTTTTTTTTTTAATTTTATTATTATATTATTTTAGTCACCATACACTACATCCCCGGATTCCGATGCAAAGTTCGATGCTTCATTAGTTGCATATAACACCCAGTGCACCATGCAATACGTGCCCTCTTTACTACCCATCACCAGTCTATCCCATTCCCCCCTCCCCTCCCCTCTGAAGTCTTCAGTTTGCTTCTCATAGTCCATAGTCTCTCATGTTTCATTCCCCCTTCTGATTACCCCCCCTTTCTTTATCTCTTTCTTCCCCTACCGATCATCCTAGTTCTTATGTTCCATAGATGAGAGAAATCATATGATAATTGTCTTTCTCTGCTTGACTTATTTCACTTAGCATTATCTCCTCCAGTGCCGTCCATGTTGCAGCAAATGTTGAGAATTCGTTCTTTCTGATAGCTGAGTAATATTCCATTGTATATATGGACCACAGCTTCTTAATCCAGTCATCTGTTGAAGGGCATCTCGGCTCCTTCCATGATTTGGCTATTGTGGACAATGCAGCTATGAACATTGGGGTGCATATGGCCCTTCTCTTTACTACGTCTGTATCTTTGGGGTAAACACCCAGTAGTGCAATGGCTGGGTCATAGGGTAGTTCAATTTTTAACTTTTTAAGGGACCTCCACACTGTTTTCCAGAGTGGCTGTACCAACTTGCATTCCCACCAACAATGTAGGAGGGATCCCCTTTCTCCACATCCTCTCCAACAATTGTTGTTTCTTGCCTTGTCTATCTTTGCCATTCTAACTGGCGTAAGGTGGTATCTCAGTGTGGTTTTGATTTGAATTTCCCTGATGGCTAATGATTTTGAACATTTTTTCATGTGTCTGTTAGCCATTTGTATGTCTTCATTGGAAAAGTGTCTGTTCATATCTTCTGCCCATTTTATGATTTGTTTATTTGTTTCTCGTGTATTGAGTTTGAGAAGTTCTTTGTAGATCTTGGATACCAGTCCTTTATCTGTGGTGTCCTTTGCAAATATATTCTCCCATTCCGTGGGCTGTCTCTTAGTTTTTTTGACTGTTTCCTTGGCTGTGCAGAAGCTCTTTATCCTGATAAAGTCCCATAAGTTCATTTTATCTTTTATTTCTCTTGCCTTTGGAGATGTGTCGTGAAAAAGGTTGCTCTGGCCGATGTCATAGAAGTTGTTGCCTATGTTCTCCTCTAGAATTTTGATGGATTCCTGTCTCACATTGAGGTCTTTCATCCATTTGGAGTTTATTTTTGTGTATGGTGTGAGAGAGTGGTCAAGTTTCATTCTTTTGCATGTAGCTGTCCAATTTTCCCAGCACCATTTATTGAAGAGACTGTCTTTTTTCCACCGGATGTTTTTTCCTGCTTTATCAAAGATTAGTTGCCCAAAGAGCCGAGGGTCCATTTCTGGGTTCTCTATTCTGTTCCATTGGTCGATGTGTCTGTTTTTGTGCCAGTACCATGCTGTCTTTGTGATCACAGCTTTGTAGTACAGCTCGAAATCCGGCATTGTGATGCCCCCAGCTTTGTTTTTCCTTTTCAACAGTTCCTTGGAGATTCGGGGCCTTTTCTGGTTCCATACAAATTTAAGGACTATTTGTTCCAGTTCTTTGAAAAATGTCCTCGGTATTTTGGATCGGGATAGCATTGAAAGTGTAGATTGCTCTGGGTAGCATGGACATTTTAACTATGTTAACTCTTCCAATCCATGAGCATGGAATATTTTTACATCTTTTTATGTCTTCCTCAATGTCTTTAAAGAGAGATTTTTCTAAGTAATATTCTGTTTTGTTCATTCTTTAATTCATTTAACAGTATTATGCAAGGCACTAAGACTAGCAGTGAGGAAGATCTCCTCTATCCTACCTCCAGGATCCAGTCTAGCAGGAAAATAGACACTTGAGCGATAATTGGTAATTCCAATGACCAAAGTAAGTACGGAGTGCTCCAAAAACACACTACAGAGGGTATCTAATCAGTCTAGGGGATCTGGGAAGCCCTTCCTGAGGACATAATGCCTACGGTTACATCTGGTCAATAGGTAGGAGGTAGCCCAACTAAATCCCATGGAGAAGGAAGCTTGCTCCAAGCCAACACTTTTTTGTTTGTCCCTTGTATTTTTCTGACTGAAAATTCCAAGTAAGGCAAGAATGATATTGATTTCTTCTTTTAACTGAACTTTAGATGAAATTATTTTATTTTAATTGCTTTTTAGTTCATTTCTTTGGGTTTTCCTAGCAAACAATTGTACTATATGCAAATCTAATCTTTTAAAGGCTACTTATAACTTTAATTTTTCCACCTCTTGGGATAAGGAATTTTAAAAGTTTATTTTCTGCTGGATAATGTGGTATTTCCTTCTATTTGTCCTAAGTGTAGAAACCTCTCTTGTTACCCCTTAGTTCTGGTATTCTCTAACGTGGTGAACAGGCTCATGTTCGCCCTACTTCTACCTTTCATGAAATAAGCAATTCATTCACAGACCAAAAGCACCACTACACGCAGTGAAACCCTCCCCCTTCTTTCATCAGGAGGATCCAAAAGGATATAATCCAAGCGGGTGCCGTCCCTTCTGGGTACCACAGAGAGAGCCATTTTATTGTCAGTGTGTGGCCCTTGTAATGTAATACAATAGCAGATTCAAGAAAAAGCCAAATGCTTTTGAGTACAATAATGTCAGGGGCTAATGTTATGGAAAGGCCAAGAACAAAGCTTTCCTAATAGGAGCAACGCTTGTCCTTTACACAAGTTAAGATTGTGTAGTCTCCAAGCAAGTTAAATTTGGCCTAGGTGAGCTGTGCTTACCTCTCAGGGGCTTTAGAGAGGAAGTAGTCAATTAGGATTGACACACCTCCTCTGTCACCCACACCTGTGCTACTGAAAACCAGTCTCTCCCTTGGTGTGGCCAGCAAGACGTAGGAAGGGATGAGAGTGGAACCTCTTGTTCCACAAGAAGTCCCAGGGTCTTCCAAAGAAGTGAAGATAGTGGACCAAAGGACTTGAAGAGGGGACTTCAAGGGCAGGGGGTTATCAAAGAGAGAGAGAGATTGGTTGGGAAGGAACATCACAGTAGACACTCTTTTCCCAAGAGTTAGGTCTGGAAGGGCCGCTCCTTATGTTGAACAAGGGTGTTGGTCAAGTTGATGAGGGTTCCAACTCCTGTCCCTCACCCTGTTTACTAATCTGAGAATTTCCTGACTATTCAGGAGAGAACTTCTTTTACCTCCTTGGTGTTCCTGCTTGTCTGGTCTTGGGGGATGATGAGGCACAGTGGCTCCAAGATGGCCTGGGCTTTGCTTGCATCATTCTTCCTCTGGAATGTAAGACAGATTCAACCCTGGCATCAGAATAAGCCCAGATGGCACCATTTGTTAGCTGGAGACACCCTTTACAATGGAAAACAAGGTCACCCTGCCCGTACTCCAGTTACATGAGTCACGGCCATCTTAGAAAAAGTAAAAGCTAGGTTACAGGAGGACCCCCTGGAGAACTGGCCTAGGCCAGCCACATGTCTCCTGGGAGCATTCCAGCACAAATTTCCATCATTAGTAGAAGTCTGAGTCTCTGGCCTCTTGGGACTGAATGGGAAGCTTACCCATGCCTACCAACCAGCCTCCTCTGGAGAAGTTGTCAGCTCTCCATCCTGCTAATACTCTGTCCACAACAGAAAGTTTTGGAACTAATAATTATTATTAATCTCTTTGAATCCTCACAACAGGATTATTACAGTAGGTATTTATGATCCAGTTTTACAAATGAAGAAATAGGCTCAAAGATATTGTAGCAGATACTATGGGTTGCCAACGCAATAACCACTCACCCATCATCCTCATTTCTAAGAGGATCCTGGTTTTATTTAGGCACCCAGACTTTCTGTATGGCCATGTACTTCAGGGGTCCCATCACCAGCCTGGGAGGGAGGAAAAGGTAACTATAATTTCTCTGAGGTAATCACAAATTATTCCATGCCCTTTGCCAGTGCTTGGTTCAGAGGTGGGCATGGGACACACTGCTGGCCAATAGGATGTGATGCTGGGTCTCCTGGAGAGCTTCCAGGAATGGCTTTCCTTCTGATAAAAGAGACAAACCTTCTGCTGCTGCTGTACTTGTTGGGTCTGTGTGGGGTTCTCGGAACTGAAGCTGCCATCTTACAATCACAAGGCTAGGTTAGGAGCCCTGGCCAGTGCGCTGAGTATGGCAAAGGAAACTACTGGAAAGAATCTGACTTCTTCATTTACATTGATGAGCTGCTGAATTCAACATCCCTGGAGTTACCTTAAACCAGAACTTCTTATTCTAGGATATTAGACATTTTCTGTAATTATGGAGTCATTCTGGGTTGGGGTTTTTCTTGTTTGCAGCCAAAAGCACCCTGCCAGATACAGAAAGTGAGTGATTTGCCTAAAGCCCCACAGCTAGTAAGCCGTAGGGCTCAGATCAAATTCCAGGTATGTGGGATTACAAATAGCATACACGTTTTACGCTGCCGGAGTGGAGAGTAATTTCACAGGACTCATTAGAGTCTTTCCCCCACACAAGGATCTCTCTGTTAGGCGGGCATCTGTCAGCTATCTAGCACTAAAAAAAGTCTCCATGAAAATGATTTAAAAAAAAACAAAACAAATCTCCTTCTCTCGCCTCACTGCGTTTTTTCTTTCTGAAGCATCACACTGCTTCTTATGCTTCCCATAGTGTCAAGATAACAGGATTTAATTACCAAATTTATACACCAGCAGCATGATGCAAATGCATTGGCCTGGACCAAAATGAATGCAGTTATGAAAAAAAAAGAAAAGAAACACTGCATCAATACTGTGACAGCAGACCCAGAGACAACAGTTTTATTTACTTTATCTCCTGGCAGGAAGCAGTTAAGCCATTTCAAAGAGATTATTGGGTTTTAATGATCCAGGACATTAAAAGAAATTTCTCCCAGCGACACTGACACTTCACCTCAGGTAAAGGAGGCAATAAATTCAAGAAATAATGACCTCTTTTGGCAACCCCTCCTGACTCATGCGTGATGGACCCCACGGCGGCGATTCTCCAGTTAGTGTGGGCCACTGTCCCGGGATGTCGCTGAAGAATGCTGGTGAGTCCTCTCAGTAGGCCTGGGAGAGCTTTCTAGATGAAGACTTAGCAGCAGCTTTAGGCTTCACAGTGAAAACCACAACTGTGCCAAGCCCTGCCTCCAGATGCCAGGGGAAGAAGGAAAGAAGGAGCATGGGTCAGTGGGAGACAGTAAGGAGAGAGACCACCAAGCATGGCTCCCAAAAATTCTATCAGCACTCCAACCCCTCCCTATCTAGGGGGATGTCCAAGTTCTCTGGACTAACTTCAGGATCTCCTTTGGTTCCCCTGGGCCTGACAGGCAACTAGAGATCAAGTAGGGAGTGGTTCCCAAACTGACCTGTCTTAGGGCTCTAGGAACACACACCCTCTTCCAGAAAATTCAGCCCAAGCAGCTTGCCTTCTTCTGTCTTATACTTTGGATTTTCACAAGAGGGTTTGTTTGTTTGTTTGCTTTTGTTTGTTTTAAGAGAAAGGACGACAATTTTAAAAGTTTGGAAAGTGAGGCTCTAAGCCAGCCTAGGCCAGTCTATTCTGCAGGGACTAAGGACCAACGAGAGGAAGTTAAGTTCTGGAGGCACTTGAAGAGAGAAAAGGAGCTGGAACAAGGTCTCCTTAATTCCCAGGCTGCTTCCAGACCCCTCCTCATGGGATATGGAGGGTACTTGACAGGGTGATTTTTGAACTTCTAATCTCCCCACCAGAAAACCCACTAACCAGGAGCTATGTTCTATCTAGGGAAATAAGAAGGTGAATAAGTGGCCTCGTCTTCCCAGGTGCTCTCTCCTGAATTTAGAAAGTAAAGCTTCAGTCTCTCACTGGGTATTCCCAATAGCGTCAGAATCGGCCCAGCCTCCTAGCCCTTCACACGATCCTGAAGTTTGCAATGAAAACCCTATCCCAGAGCTGTTTTCTTGAAAATGTAAAGAACATAACAACTTTATTAACCATTTCCCCAATGATGTTGGTGCACGGCTGAGTTTTGCAGAGATTTCTGGACTTTTCTGCTGAGGTTAACGAGAATACAACATTTAGATGCAGTTCCGATAAGGTCATGGTCACTAGAGGTTATTTCCAAGCTTAAGTGAGGGCCTTGGTTCTTCGTCCTGGGGGAAACTCACAGACCACCTAGCCTAGAAGGCCCTCCAGAAACTGCATTTTTTTCTGAGCAGTCAGGGCCCTAGCATCTGGGCTGCTTAAAGTGCTCAGCCTGCAACGGGCCTGAGTGGAGCATGTGTGAGCAGGTTTCATGAGGATAATGTAGAGGGAGGAGAAGAAATTTGGTTGGAGCTTGCGACTGGGAAGAAGTCAGTGCCCTGTCACGGAGGTGCCAAGTCACCCGGGGGGAAGGGGGATACTGAGGGAATTGGCAGAAAAGAGGGGCCAGATTAGGCGTCCCTATGGTTAAGGGAGCCCCAAGGACAATTCAAGGTCTCAGATCTATTAGGGAAGCCAAAAGAAACAAAGACCATTGCTTGCTACATACCCGACTGCTTACAGTGCAGATATGGAGACAAGCATATTCTAGAAGGATTTATATGTTGTGTCATTCACCTCTTACAGAAGAAAAAGAAAAGAAAACCCAGTTGTGAGAAAAAGCCTTTTGGGGAGCTAGCCCAGGAGCAGATGGTAGCTGGAGGCTGGAGCCAGCCTGTCTGGGTCACAACCAGTCTCCCCAGCATAAAAGCTGAGCCATTGGAGGCAAACACTTCAGCATCTCTAAGCCTCAGTTGTCACAACTGTGAAATGGGGATACCAATGGCATTTACCTCTTGGAGCAGTGGTGAAGGTTAAGAGAGCATGAATTTAAACTCTTAGCACAGCTATTTTCAGCACGAGGCTGTTCTTCACACTCCCTGGGAGGAATCTCTGGACCCAGTCAGGCGCTGGAAAACTCCAAAGGGGACTCTTTCGGTCTAATCAGAGGCCCACCGAGCCCACTCTGGGGGGCCACCATGTTCTCGGGCAAGATGGAGGGCTAAGAAGCTTGGGAGGAGGAGGCACAGGAAGGCAGCACACCCTGAAATCTTTCACAGGCTCTCAAACACAAGAGGAATTACAGGCTGGGCTGCCCCAGAAAACAGACGTGAGTCCACTCGTAGGACAGAGCCAGCAGGCAGCCCAAGGAAGTCTCTTCTCATAACCAGAGCTGATCAAGAACAGAGGGTGCTTCCTGGAAAGGCTCTGAGCTCCCTTCTCAAAGTTCCTTTAATGTGGTTATAACGTGCGTGGTGTTAACAACCCTCCGAAGAACAGAACTGGTGAGACTGTGCCTCAGGAAATGTGTGAGCAGAAGCTGGCCGATCCAATGCTGGCGTGGGGCGCCCCGCGCGGCGCTGGGACCCGGTGACCCGCACCCGGGGCACGAAAATCCACAACTAATCTGTGTGGGGCACGGTCTGTGTGCCAGCCAGGCACTCTGCGAAACTCCATTTCCCGGAAGAGAACATGGTAGCAAGTTACTTGCTCCAAGCTGCACAGTTCCTAGAATACAGAGCCAGGATCCAAATCCAGGCACACGGTCAGTCTCGGAGCCTGTGAGCTAACCACTGCTGTGCAGGGCTCCAACAGAGCCGGGGGGTGGGGGGGGTGGGGTCCCCAGTGCCCCCTGTCTGCAGGCTGCCTGTGGCCAGGGCCTCTGGTGAAGAAGGGGATGGAAACACAGAGATCCGGAAAGTGGGAGGGGCTGGGGCAGGCGCTGCCCCCTGGCCTGGGTTGGGGCCCAGAGCACCGATGTCTACACCGCTGGGAGAGAGAGAAGACCTTGCCTGGGGCCTGGAGGACTCCAGGAAGTCCCTCTAGCAGCAGGGGCTGGTGTGTGGCTTTATATGCCTATTCTGTGTGTAGTAGACACCTGATCCCC